>NC_082661.1:180362260-180665290 GCF_025265405.1 Mesoplodon densirostris
AGAGGGGGAGTCTAAGGAACTAGGTCATGCATGCATCCCCACCTGCCCTACCTCATTGCCATACGGCCTTACGGCTTTTCCAAGCTTGCGCCGAATAGGAGCCATGGCAGAAACTTCAAATGTTTCTCAATTCTCTCAGTCAGATCCAGACACCAGATCCAGGCAGCTTTTCTAAAGTTTTTATTCTTATCCCCAAACAAAAACTCCACCCTCATTTGGCCACAGGGTCTTAGTATCCAAAGTAATTCCTTTAACTTGGGGGTGGGGCAAAGGAGGAGAGTTACTAAAGGGAGGGACAACTTCTATTT
Source organism: Mesoplodon densirostris (assembly GCF_025265405.1). NCBI lineage: Eukaryota > Metazoa > Chordata > Mammalia > Artiodactyla > Ziphiidae > Mesoplodon > Mesoplodon densirostris. The sequence goes on from NC_082661.1 coordinate 180,362,569, forward strand.
AATTAAAAACCAAGTTAGGGGCTTCCCTGGTGACGCAGTGGTTGAGAGCCCGCCTGCCGATGCAGGGGACACGGGTTCGTGCCCGAGTCCGGGAAGATCCCACATGCCGCGGAGTGGCTAGGCCCGCGAGCCCACGAGCCCACGAGCCCACGTCCGGAGCCTGTGCTCCGCAATGGGAGAGGCCACAACAGTGAGAGGCCCGCATACCGGAAAAAAAAAAAAAAAAAAAAAAGTTAATTGCAGATTAGTTCCAAATGTATACAAAACTGACCTAAGAGCTAAACCTCTCTAGTCACAGCTGACCTTGTCCTAGACCTCTTCCTCTGGAGCTAAGAGTCAGTATAATTTATTCCCAGTCAAAAAGATAAAAACCCTCTCTCTGGGCTCGAACCTAGTTTGTGGTGACAATGCTAAAAGCGCTAAGGTCAGGATTGTCGGTAAATACGGGCCCATTATGCTGCCTCCCTCAGGAAATACGGTGAAGAAAACTGAAATCAGCCAGCACGCCAAGTACACTTGCTTCTCTGGTGGCAAAACCAAAATGAAGAGATGAGCTTTGGGGATCTGGAGCCATGGTTCCTGAAAAGCTTGCAGGTGATGCCTAGACCTACAGTACCGCTCCTACCATCGCGGTAAAATCTGACTGAAGGAACTGTAAGACCAGTGGAAGGTCCACCACTGGTAACATTGCTAGCCTACAATAAATGGGTTAATTCATGTAACAACAAAAAGCCTGTCAGACCCCAAATCTGCCTCAAGCTATCATCCCATCAAATTCCCTCCTGATTCAAATATCTTAAGTAGTTATCCCCCAAGGTTATAAATGAGTTCTCAACTGCCAAATCCAATCATTCCTTAAATATTATAGACCTAACCTGCTCTTTTGTGGATCCCCAAGGAGATTCTCAACTGAAACTATAATCTAGGTCTCCCCTGGAGCCTCACTCTCGCGTGTCTGTCCCTTGGTTGTGGGTGTGTCCCTCTGAGCCCATTACTTAGAGGATTCTAAGTCAAAACCCACTGACTTTTTGTTCTTTGCACTTTTCATGAACAATCCTATCCATGCTTAAAGTTAATAACCAACTCTCATGTTCAGTGCTTTTTTTTTTTTTTTTGGCCACACCTCACGGCATGTGGGATCACGGTTCCCCGGCCAGGGATCAAACTCACGCCCCCTGCATTGAAAGTACGGAGTTTTAACCACTGGACCTCCAGGGAAGTCCCCACTTATTATTCTTTACACTTTTTATGTACCTTAACTGTTTCATATATTTTTAATAATGTGAGCTTTACTGGAATCAAACTGGTGACTCTCCCACTGCTTACCAACCACATGGCATAGAGCGAGTCCTTGCTCATTGAGCCTCAGTTTCCTTAAGATAAATCAAGACTATGGGATTAACTTATACACACTACTATACATAAAATAGATAACCAACAAAGACCTACTGTATAGCACACAGAATTATACTCAAGATTTTTTAATAACCTATAAGGTAAAAGAATCTGAAAAAGAATATCTGTGTGTGGTATATATATATTCACACACACACACACATATATATATATACCTGAATTGCTGTGCTGTACACCTAAAAGTAACACGATATTATAAATCAACTATACTTCAATTTAAAAAAAAAATAATAATTTCTCAGGATTTAAAAATTATTTAAAAAAAGATAAATCCCTACTGTATAGCACAGGGAGCTATCTATATTCAATATCTTGTGATAAACTGTAATGGTAAAGAATATGAAAACGAATGTATATATATGTATAACTGAGTCACTCTGCTGTACAGCAGTAATTAACAGAACATTGTAATTCAACTCTACTTCAATAAAAAATAAATTTATAAAAGATAAATCAAGATTAGTAATAGCACTTACTGAAAAGGTTTTTTTGTGGGGATTAAATCAAACAACTTATTTATACACATTTATAAGTGTTGGATCTTATGTGTAGAAATGAACTATTTAAGGGAAAAATACATATTAGGTAGTTTTTTTTCCACATGTCCTTCAATATATGGCAAAAACTCAGTAATTCCAATCTCAAATCCACAATTAAGAAAAGAATATCTATTAATAGCTATTACTTATGTATTGAGGATGTACTGATTGCCAGGCATCATTATAAGCACTTTATATTAATTATCTCATTTAATTTTCCTACTGAGATAAATGTATTTACAGGAATTCCCTGGCGGTACAGTGCTTAGGACTTGGTGCTCTCACTGCCAGGGGCCAGGTTCAATTCTTGGTTGGGGAACTGAGATCCCACAAGCTGTGTGGCACAGCCAAAAAAAACAAAAAGTATTCACTTCTCCAGTCTTCAAACAAGGAAGGTTCTGATAAGGTTAAGTCACTAGCCAAAGTCAGATCAATGCTCTGAGCCAAAATTCAAACCAAATGTCTCTTTAGAGAGGTCCTAGTGTTAGTCACAAGGTCCTAGTGTTTAACCAAATGCACTGTCCTAAAAATAATCCTGTCAGCAGCAAGTAAGTATGAACATTTAAAACAAATTCCTTTACTTACTAATATTTACTAATGCTTACTGAACTAAGATTGCCATAGATGCTTAGAACTAAAAAGAACAACACAGTTCCTATGGAAGTTTCCTTTGTTAGATTGTGGGAATTATCTTTCTGAACTGACTGGCCTACTTTTTTTTTTTCTTCACATCTTCATTGGACTATAATTGCTTTACAATGTTGTCTTAGTTTCTGCTGTATGACAAAGTGAATCAGCTATATGTATACATATATCCCCATATGCCCTCCCTCTTGAGCTTCCCTCCCACCCTCCCTATCCGATCCCTCTAGGTCCTCCCAAAACAAGTTGATCTCCTTGTGCTATGTAGCAGTTTCCCACTAGCCATCCATTATACATTTGGTAGTGTATATATGTCAATGCTACTCTCTCACTTCATCCCAGCTTCCCTTTCCCTCCCTGTGCCCTCAATTCCGTTCTCTACATGTGTGTCTTTATTCCTGCCCTGCCACTAGGTTAATCAGTACGAATTTTTAAACTTCCATATATATGCATTAACATACAGTATCTGTTTTTATCTTAGGCCTACTTTTATTCATCTGTTTGTGAGTTGTAGTAGTAAAACATTGCTATTCAAAATATCATAACTTAATCTCCAAATTCAGTATATGCACGCTGGGTTCACACAAAGTTATTACAGGAAGGAGTGAAATTGGAACACAATTTAGAATCTATTTCTTAAGGAAGCAGTCGGAGGTCACTGTCTATTTCCTCCCGCAAATGTTCCTTGGCTTATAACCCTCTTTACTTCTGGATAACCCTGAGATGTTTTACCTTCTAGCATAACTTTTTCCTCAAAATTGTTAGTTTCTGACACTGCAAAAATACAAAGGATCATGAGAGGTTACTACAAGCAACTGTATGCCAATAAAATGGACAACCTGGAAGAAATGGACAAGTTCTTAGAAAAGCACAAACTTCTGAAACTGAACCAGGAAGAAACAGAAAATATAAACAGACCAATCACAAGCACTGAAATTGAAACTGTGATTAAAAATCTTCCAACAAACAAAAGCCCAGGACCAGATGGCTTCACGGGTGAATTCTATCAAACATTGAGAGAAAAGCTAACACCTATCCTTCTCAATCTCTTCCAAAATATAGCAGAGGGAGGAACACTCCCAAACTCATTCTACGAGGCCACCATCACCCTGATACCAAAACCAGACAAAGATGTCACAAAAAAAGAAAACTACAGGCCACTATCACTGATGAACAAAGATACAAAAATCCTCAATAAAGGACTTCCCTGGTGGCACAGTGGTTGAGAGTCCGCCTGCCGATGCAGGGGACACGGGTTCCTGCCCCGGTCCGGGAAGATCCCACATGCCACGGAGTAGCTGGGCCCGTGAGCCATGGCCACTGAGCCTGCGTGTCCGGAGCCTGTGCTCCGCAATGGGAGAGGCCACAACAGTGAGAGGCCCGCGTACCGCAAAAAAAAAAAAAAAAAAAAAAAATCCTCAACAAAATACTAGCAAACAGAATCCAATAGCACATTAAAAGGATCATACACCATGATCAAGTGAGGTTTATCCCAGGAATGCAAGGATTCTTCACTATATGCAAATCAATCAATGTGATAAACCATATTAACAAATTTAAGGAGAAAAACCATATGATCATCTCAATAGATGCAGAAAAAGCTTTTGACAAAATTCAACACCCATTTATGATAAAAACCCTCCAGAAAGTAGGCATAGAGGGAACTTACCTCAACATAATAAAGGCCATATATGACAAACCCACAGCGAACATCATTCTCAACTGTGAAAAACTGAAACCATTTCCACAAAGATCAGGAAAAAGACAAGGTTGCCACTCTCACCACTATTATTCAACATAGTTTTGGAAGTACTAGCCACAGCAATTGGAGAAGAAAAATAAATAAAAGAAATCCAAATCAGAAAAGAAGAAGTAAAATTGTCACTGTTTGCAGATGACATGATACTATACATAGAGAATCCTAAAGATGCTACCAAAAGCTACTAGAGCTAATCAATGAATTTGGTAAAGCATCAGGATACAAAATTAATGCACAGAAATCTCTTGCATTCCTATACACTAATGATGAAAAATCTGATAGAGAAATTAAGGAAACACTTCCATTTACCATTGCAACAAAAAGAATAAAATATCTAGGAATAAACCTACCTAAGGAGACAAAAGACTTGTATGTAGAAAACAGTAAGACACTGATGAAAGTAATTAAAGATGATACAAACAGATGGAGAGGTATACCATGTTCTTGGATTGGAACAATCAACATTGTGAAAATGACTCTACTACCCAAAGCAATCTACAGACTCAGTGCAATCCCTGTCAAACTACCAATGGCATTTTTCACAGAACTAGAACAAAAACTTTCACAATTTGTATGGAAACACAAAAGACCCCAAATAGCCAAAGCAATCTTGAGAAAGAAAAACGCAGCTGGAAGAATCAGGGTCCCTGACTTCAGACTATACTACAAAGCTACCGTAATCAAGACAGTATGGTACTGGCACAAAAACAGAAATATAGATCAATGAAACAGGATAGAAAGACCAGAGATAAACCCCCACACATATGGTCACCTTATCTTTGATAAAGGAGGCAAGACTATATAATGGAGAAAAGACAGCCTCTTCAATAAGTGGTGCTGGGAAAACTGAACAGCTACATGTAAAAGAATGAAATTAGAACACTCCCTAACACGATACACAAAAATAAACTCAAAATGGATTAAAGTCCTAAATGCAAGGCCAGACACTATAAAACTCTTAGAGGAAAACATAGGCGGAACACTGTATGACGTAAATCACAGCAAGATCCTTTTTGACCCACCTCCTAGAGAAATGGAAATAAAAACAAAAATAAACAAATGGGACCTAATGAAACTTAAAAGCTTTGCACAGCAAAGGAAACCATAAACAAGATGAAAAGACAACTCTCAGAATGGGAGAAAATATTTGCAAATGAATCAACTGACAAAGGATTAATCTCCAAAATATACAAGCAGCTCATGAAGCTCGATATCAAAAAAACAAACAAACCAATCAAAAAATGGGCAGAAGACCTAAATAGACATTTCCCCAAAGAAGATATACAGACTGCCAACAAACACATGAAAGGATGCTCAACATCACTAATCATTAGAGAAATGCAAATCAAAACTACAATGAGGTATCACCTCACACTGGTCAGAATGGCCATCATCAAAAAATCTACAAACAATAAATGCTGGAGAGGGTGTGGAGAAAAGGAAACCCTCTTGCACTGTTGATGGGAATGTAAATGGATACAGCCACTATGGAGAACAGTATGGAGGTTCCTTAAAAAACTAAAAATAGAACTACCACACGACCCAGCAATCCCACTACTGGGCATATACCCTGAGAAAACCATAATTCAAAGAGTCATGTACCACAATGTTCATTGCAGCTCTATTTACAATAGCCAGGATATGGAATCAACCTAATTGTCCATCGACAGATGAATGGATAAACAAGATGTGGCACATATATACAATGGAATGTTAGCCATAAAAAGAAACGAAATTGAGTTAATTGTAGTGAAGTGGATGGACCTAGAGAATGTCATACAGAGTGAAGTAAGTCAGAAAGAGAAAAACGAATACCATAAGCTAACACATGTATATGTAATCTTAAAAAAAAAAGGTTCTGAAGAACCTAGGGACAAGACAGGAATAAAGACACAGAGGCAGAGAATGAACATGAGGACACGGGGAGGGTGAAGGGTAAGCTGGGACGAAGTGAGAGAGTGGCATGGACATATATACACTACCAAATGTAAAATAGATAGCTGGTGGGAAGCAGTTGTATAGCACAGGGAAATCAGCTCGGTGCTTTGTGTTCACCTAGAGGGGTGGGATAGGGAGGGTTGGAGGGAGGGAGACGCAAGAGGGAGGAGATATGATGACATATGTATATGTATAGCTGATTCACTTTGTTATACAACAGAAACTACCACACCATTGTAAAGCAATTATACTCCAATAAAGATGTTTAAAAAAAAAGAAATTAACTTAAAGTAGTTAAGAAAATTGTTAGTTTCATATAACTAGGAGACTAAAATTCGTTGAAAACTTCTTGGTATTAATTAGTACCCCAATATGAATTGCCATATTAATTTAAAAAACAAAAGAATGACATACAAATTACAGATTATTTAATTCAATCACACTAGTTCTTTACAAATGCAGTTTATATGCACTTTTTTTTCTTTCTCTCTCTTTTTTTTTTGTTTGTTTGTTAATGGCACTTAAATGCTCCTCAAGATTTTAGGAGATTTGTAATCCTGTTTTCCATTAGGGTTTGGCTTCTATCAAGTCACCCCACCTGGAATGCTCCCTCAATCAAAGATAATATTCAAGGACCTTGCCTCACCTAACTCCCTCCAGAAGGCCATCAGATAACTAGTTAATTCATGATCCTACAAGGCACCAAGACTGGTTTCAGCTTTTAGTTCTTTCCACACCACCTATGTGGCCTTGGGTCCCTACTCCCTTCCTCCAAGGTGTTCCTTTGAAGAAAATATGTCTATTTCAGTTTAGACTTTCTAAGAATAAGAATATAATCGTCAAGAATACTGAGTATTTATTCAGCACTTCGCTGGTGATGATATGCACAGAGGTATTTACACACTCCTAACAGAAAAATCAGAGCACATTCTGGAGCCAAAGATCTGTAAATCTTTCCCATCTACCTCCTTCCCCACAGGCTATAACAAATTTAAATATTTTCTATTTTAAGAAAACGAAATCCTCCAGAAATATTTAGCTCCCACCCTACCTCACTGTCCTATTTTACAAAGAACTCCTCCAAATTGCAATCACCCTATCTATCCTGCACTCTTCAACCCATTGTAATTAGGCTTTTGCTCCCACCACCTCACTGAAACTACCCAAGATTCACCAGTGTAGTCCAATACCAAATTCAGTGGACTTGCAGAATATCTTTTGATACCATTTCTCACTTAAGATCCTCCCTTCAATTCTCTGCCCATCATTTCAGTCTCCCTGGCTGGCTTCTCTGCCCACTTATAAATGATAGTGTCTCCCTTTGCCTCATCTCCAATCGCCCGTTTATCCACATACTTGCCCTTCAGCCTATGCTTATTTGCTGTTAATTCTCACAACAAGACAAGATATTTCTCCTGAATGTCAAATTCAGTCATCCACCAACTGGACATCTTCACCTGGCAATTAAAACTGAACCACATCTTGGAGCTTTCTTGGTGGCACAGTGGTTAAGAATCTGCCTGAAGGGGACACGGATTCAAACTCTGGTATGGGAAGATCCCACATGCAGCAGAGCAACTAAGCCCATGAGCCACAATTCCTGAGCCCGTGTGCCACAACTACTGAAGACAGCCTAGATCCCATGCTCCACAACAAGAGAAGCCACCGCAATAAGAAGCCCATGCACCGCAACAAAGAGTAGCCCCCGCTCGCCGCAACTGGAGAAAGCCCGCACGCAACTAAGACCCAATGCAGCCAAAAATGAATAAATAAAATGTATAAATTTTTTAAAAAAGAAAGTAACCTTAAAAAAAAAAAAAGGAACCACATCTAAAAGTTAATGAATTACCTTGTCCTTGGGGCCTGCTTTAACCCCCAAATCCACCTAATGATCCATGAGTCTTCTAAGAAGTCTCCTAGTTCAAGACCCAAATTCAGCTACAAAGTTCGATGGATCTTATTACTTAAAAATCTCTTCCATTTATCCCTGCGTTCCCCATTCCTACTGCCCTGCCTCAGTACATTCATTCAACACACATTTATGGAGTACCCATAACATGCTCTAGTTATGGTTAATAGGAGAGAAAAGGTACCAGCTCTTTTTTTTTATTATTTTTATTTATCTTTGGCTGCATTGGGTCTTCGTTGCTGCATCGTGAGCTTCTCATTGCAGTGGCTTCACATTCTAATGGGTGTTAGATAACAAACATTTTCAGAACCTAATCTTTCATCTTGTACCTTAGTAGATTAATCTCAGAATTGGGATTGGCTTCCAGAATGTAGCACTCCCAAACCTTCATATTCTTCCAAGGAAGCACTGTCCAATGGAAATACAACGTGGGCTACAGAAATCATTTTAAAGTTTTTAGGAGGTATTTTCTTTAGGTACAAAGAAGCATGTGAAATAAATTTTAATATATTTCTATTAAAGCCACTATATCAAACACAGTATTTCAACATGGAATTACTATAAAAATCATCAGATATTTTACTTTTTTATATAAAACCTATGAAATTTAGTGTATATTTTATAGTTAATGAATCACAATTCAGTGTTAAATATTCAATGGTTAAAGTAAAATGTAGTGGTACCAAAATAAAATTGTATTTAATGGGAAAATATTTCACTTTGCTTCAGTTTTAAATTTGAAATTAATTAAAATAAAATCACAAAGTCAGTTTCTCAGTTGTCCTATCCAAATTTCAAGTAATTAGACAATGCAGTTACTTATGGAATTCATTTTAAATGCACATCTCATTGTTTTAGGCTGTATTCCACACCACCTGGCTAAACATCAACATCACCCAAGTGGGTTTTAGAAAACCACAGATTCTAAACTAACCCCTGTATGGCTCCCTTAGGTCTGAAGCTAAAAACCCCATAAAGATTCAGAGAGTAGCCTGGTAAAGGAAAGTGGGAACCACTAATCCCAAGAGCAAAATTCACATTTTTCAGTCCAGCAAGCAAAGCAAGGCCTCCAGTTCTAGCCCTGGCCAAAGTTTACAGACCATCTTGTACAACAATATTCCCCACACCAGCCCTACTCCCAGCCCTGCTTCCTCTAGGCTATTTTAAGCAGCTTCATCTTTTCTCAAGTAGCAGCTTCAACATAGAAAGCTCTTTGGTCATTCAACCCTGCCCCATCCAATTTGCCTCTAAAGCACCAATTCACCTCTAGAGAACTAGAGGAAAGGTGACCAGTGGAATCAAGTATTTCTTAACAATCCCCAGCTGGTAGAATCAAGTCATCCTTCTGCTTCACTCAGATAAAACTGATCACTCCCTTCTGTACTATCTCTGCACAGATATTTATCACATCAATTGATTGCACTTACTCATTTGTTTGCAATGCGGTCTCCTCATTTTGGACTTTAGTCCCCAGAGGACAGATCTTGGTGGCTGTCCTCTAGACTCAAATACGTGTGCTTTATTTTGGGAAGAAATCAAAATATAGGCTAGATATTAGATAATAGTAGGAAATGGTAATAATGGTATGATTGTGCACAATGTTCTTAAGAGATTTAACCTTAAGGATGATACCTACAGCTTTCCAATGGTTAATACACATACCAAAAGACAATTATTGAATTGAGATAATGGGTACTGTGGTGTTCATTGCATTATCCTCTCAACTTGTTTTACGCTTGAAAATTTTCATTTAAAAAGTTGGATGTTGGGACTTACCTGGTGGCACAGTGGTTAAAAATCCTCCTGTCAATGCAGGGGACATAGGTTCGAGCCCTGGTCCAGGAAGATCCCACATGTCGCAGAGCAACTAAGCCCATGTGCCACAACTACTGATCCTGCGCTCTAGAGCCCGTGAGCCACAATTACTGAAGCCCGTGTGCCTAGAGCACGTGCTCTGCAACAAAAGAAGCCACAGAGATGAGAAGCCCATGCACCACAACGAAGAGTAGCGCAACTAGAGAAAGCCCGCATGCACAAAGACGCAACACAGCCAAATAAATAAATAAATAAATAAAAATTAGATTTTTAAAAAAAGTTCGATGTTTATCTTAAAGAATAAAAATATGAATAAATGCACAAATGATTTTAAAATAAAAAGAAACAGGTATTGCACAATGGCTTAATCTGGGGAGATTTGCCAACTCTGCATTTGTAAATATTATTTTAGAATAAAGGAATAGAGTCCTTCTCTTTTCTAAATGTCAACTTTTCCAATACATCTTTTCAGAATGTGGCTCTTTTGGAACCAGACACATTAAATAGCAGGATTGGTTAGGAAAAGCTATTTTAGATGCACTTGTTCTGCTCTTTTCTTGCCTCTTGCAAAACAGTCTCCAGGATCTAGCATCAACTTTGTCACCCACCACTGAGTCTGGATACAACACCCTTCTTCTTAACCACAGCTCTGGTCTTTTTCCATCTAATTCCTCTATTAATGCATGACTCAGTTTTGGAAAGTCAGGAAGAGAAACCAAGATAAGCACTTACAGGCAGAGTCATGAAGCTTATAGGTACTACACACTAATCAAAATTCTCATCATGAGTTGTCCTTTTTTCCTCTTATTCCTGTAGATAATTTACAATGATGGAAATTTCTCTTTATCTTTCCCTTTTTATTAAAAGTAATAATTTTAAAATATTTTTAGATTTTTCTTTACTAAAAGTAAAAAAAATATGAGAATATTTATGTAAGGCTTGATTGAGATGTGTCATAAGAAATATTTCAAAAGAATACAGGACTGGGTGAATGAAGTACGGTATGATATGTCTATACAATGGAATTCTAGGTAGCCATTAAAATAGCATGCACTGATATGGCAAAAGGTTCAAAACATAGCATTAAAAGAACAGCTGAAAAATTACATGTGATACAGTCCTCCATGTGTATGTGGGGAGTGCTGGACAGAGGTATCTATGTAAGTGTAGATTTAAAACATCTGAAAAAATACATAACCTAGTCATGAGGTTACTGCTGTGAAGTATGAGATAGAGAGGAGGGTACAAAGAAAACAGAGAATATTTATCTTTCAGCACTTTGCTATTTTATTATTTTTTTCAACCAGCATCTGTTACCTTTATTATAAAGGTTGAAAAAATTCTAATTACACAAAAAATTGAAATAAACTTCAGAAAACCACATCTACCAAATTTCAGTATTAATAAACTTTCTATGAAAAAAAGTTTCCTCCCATTAATAATAAAGAAATAAAAATTAAGGATCTAAATAGACATTTTTCCCAAGAAGACATACAGATGGCCAACAGGTACATGAAAATGTGCTAATCATCATTAATCATCAAGGAAATACAAATCAAAACCACAATGAGGACATCCCTGGTGGCGCAGTGGTTAAGAATCCACCTGCCAATGTAGGGGACACGGGTTTGAGCCCTGCTCCGGGAAGATCCCACATGCCGCAAAGCAACTAAGCCCCGTGTGCCACAACTACTGAGCCTGCGCTCTAGAGCCCTCGAGCTGCAACTACTGAAGCCCACGCGCCTGGAGCCCGTGCTCAACAACAGGAGAAGCCACCACAACGAGAAGCCCGTGCACCACGATGAAGAGTAGCCCCTCTCACTGCAACTAGAGAAAGCCCATGTGCAGCAACAAAGACCCAACACAGCCAAAACAAAAACAAAAACAAAAAAAACCCACAATGAGATAGAGCCTCAAATGAAGTAGCAGCATTCTTTACAATAGCCAAGGTAAGGAAACAACCTAAGTGTCTGTCCACTGATGAATGGGTACTGGGTAAAGAAAATGTGGGATATATATACAATGGGATTTTATCGTCTTTAAAAAGGAAATCCTGTCATTTGCAACAACATGGATCAACCTAATGTCATTATGCTAAGTGAAATACATTAGACAGAGAAAGATAAATATTGCATGGTATCACATATATGTGAAATCTAAAAAAAAAACAACAAAAAAGGCAAACTCACAGAAACAGAGAGTAAAAAAGTGATTGCCAGGAGCTGGGGGCGGTGAGGGAAATAGGGAGCGGTTGGTAAAAGGGTGCAAACTTTCAGTTATATGATGAATAAGGTCTGAGGTTCTAATGCATAACATGGTAACTCTAGTTGATAACACTGTACTGTATAATTGAAATTTGCTAAGACAGTAGAACTTAAATGTTCTCACTAAGAAAGGTAAATCTGTGAGGTTATGGATGTGCTAATTAACTCAATGGAGGGAATATTTTCACAATGTTCACTTTAAATAGCTTACAAATCTATTTGTCAATTTATTTTTGGCCCGGCTGCTTGGCTTGTGGGATCCTAGTTCACTGACCAAGGATTGAACCTGCGCCCCCGGCAGTGGAAACACAGAGTCCTAACCACTGGACCACCAGGGAATTCCCTCTATTTGTCAATTATACCTCAATAAGGCTGAAAAAAAATCTCAGTAATAATCTTAAAATGAAAATAATGTAATCACTTAAAAATGTCAGACTGACAAAGAATAAAGATTGATAATATTTAGAGGTGATAAACTTGATGCTCTTGGCTCAAGTTTAAATTTAGAGGGCAATAATTATCAAAAATTTTCAATTTACACCTAGAAGTATATTCTATTTTTGTTTACATTTCTCTGGAATATTTTTTGCCCATCCTTTGTGTTTCAATTCACGTTGCTTTTAGGAGTGTCTCTTGTGGACAATATATCATTTAATTTAGATTTTGTTTTATTTATACAATCTGTGGCATTTCTTTTAGATGGGACTATATTTCATAAGCATTTATTGTAATAATACATGTTTGGTGCAGGCAGGTTTTTTGCTAAATGGGTTACTTTTCTTTTTTTTCTCTTTTCCTCTATTAATTTAAAAGACATACACTCTACTTTAATTTTATGACTGATTCCCTTTATGTTTTTAAATAGTACTCTTAAATCCATATTTCTCAATCTATTAAAATTATGATAGAAATCTACTTACCGGGACCCAAAAAGAAGTACATAAAATTAATATGAAAAGAATGAAGCCTCAAGGAAGTAATATAATACAATCTAATTTTTATAAAATAATAATAAATGTTAGTGTAGTCATAGGAACATAAACCAAATGTATATTATTTGGTATGGGATTAGTTACTGGTTACTTTCATTTTTTTATATCATACATTTCTGTAGTGTTTAATTTGTATAATGATGTCAAATAACTTTATAATAAACATGATTGTTTTTGTAATGAGAAAAAAATAAAAATTTTATGCAAGAGAAAAAAAAATTTTTTTAAACTACATGCCCATCTCCCTCCTAAGTATTTATCCTATAGAAATTTACCCTTAAGAACTATACTATCGAAGATGAATTCAGGAATGATAAAACTTTATATAGAAGAACAAAGAAATGATTATCCTAAGGGCAGGAGAGAAACTTCCTCTTGGGGGTTGGTAGGATGATGAGATGGTAGAAGGATATGCACAGATGGTTGCAGTATTGGCAATATTCTATTCCTTAACCACTTGACTGGTGATTGAGTGTGCCTGTAATAATTCTGAACTACACAAACATCTTACACACACTCTGTATGTATTATTTCAGAACTCAAAAAAAGTTTTAAAAAGTATATGGCAAAATATATTATAGTACGATACCATTCTCTTTATGTACTTATATATGTAACAAAGGAGATCTGAAAGGGACCTCCCTGGTGGCACAGTGGTTAAGATTCCAAGCTCCCAATATAGGGGGGCCTGGGTTTGATCCCTGGTCAGGGAACTATATTGCACATGCATGCCACAACTAAGAGTTCACATGTCACAACTAAGGAGCCCACGTGCTGCAACTAAGGAGCTCATGAGCCGCAACTAAGGAGCCCGCCTGCTCAACTAAGACCCAGCACAACCAAATAAATAAATAAATAAAAATTTTTTAAAGATCTGAAAGAATATTAGACAACTGTTAATACTGTCCAGCTGGGTGAGTTGGAGGAGGCTAATAGTCCACAACAAATAAATTCACAATTAAAGGAAAAGATACTTAATAAGTGTCTAGAATATCATCTGCTTGGACTCACATTATTTGAAATAAAACACCAGCACATGAATTGCCACCATTGTTTCATGTACTTCATAATGCAAACAAAATGCCACAGATGAAAATGAAGGCATTACAAAAACGTAGGCATTACCAAAAATAAAAAAAAGTTAGAAATCATTATAATCATACAGAGGAGGGCACTGCATTTCCCCCCTTCCTTTTAAGGATTTCTTTAACAATTATAAACAGACAAATTCAAATCTGGGCCTCCATTACTTTTTAATTCCTCATAAACATCTTAAACATCATGGAATATAAATCAAATAAAGGAAAAGGAAGACAAGAATAAAGTCATAAATCAGAAAGAAGATTCTGAATTTCACAGTTCCCAAAAGACTGGTGTTATACAATAAAATAGGATATCATTGAATTTTAATATCATACACTGAATTTGGTTGTAACGACTGACAGCTGAGTGTAAGGCTTTTAATAAAAATAAACAAAAATAGCAACAAAATGGTTTCCTAGTCTGTGAACACTGTGGGCTTTTTGCTAACACTGAATTTTTCTCACCTCTCTTTTAAAAATTACAGAGTTACAACCTGACCCTAAATCACCTCTATTCTGCACCTCTCTGGAAAGCTGCGAGCTAGACTTTTGTGGCCTGTTCTTAAACCACATTGATGCTTGCTAACAAATGAGATGACAACCGTGGAAACTACTAAGAGTTTTGAGAACACAAGACTCCAGGCACGAAAATACCTCAGCAGATGTTATACATTTGGGCATTGATAATGAAGCAATTCCAACAAGGTCTCTTGGTATTTTACTTGTAAAACTGATTCAAACCAATAAGCTTGGGGATGAGCAATCAGAGGGACTAAAAGCTGGATTAAATATGGTAAACAAAGGACCCTTGCCAGGAGTGAGCAGTACTTGGCTAGTAGAGATTCAAATAATATCTAAGACCTTTTAACTAACAATTAATTTAAAAACACAGCAAAGAGCAAAATTTGGGCCAGTAATAAATGAGACTAATGCTAAAAGCTACTAAAAGGGAAGAAAATTTCAGTGACATTCCAAAAGAACATAAAAATGTGATCATCATTTCACAACATACACATATATCAAGGAATTCCCTGGAGGCGCAGTGGTTAAGAATCTGCCTGCCAATGCAGGAGACATGGGTTGGAGCCCTGCTCTGGCAAGATCCCACATGCCGTGGAACAACTAAGACCATGTGCCACAACTACTGAGCCTGTGCTCTAGAGCCCGGGAGCCACAACTACTGAAGCCTGCACACCTAGAGCCCGTGCTCCACAGCAAGAGAAGCCACCGCAATGAGAGGCCTGCACACCACAACAAAGAGTAGCTCCCACTCGACACAACTAGAGAAAGCCCACGCACAGCAAGGAAGACCCAACACAGCCATAAATTAAAAAAAAAAGACACATATCAAATCATCACAGTGTACACCTTAACCTTATATAGTGTTATGTGTCAATTATACCTCAATGAAGAATGGAAAAAAATAATTTTAAAATATGTTTCAATCAAAATAAAGTTTGATTTTAGTAAAATAAATAAATAAATACAAAATAAGAAAAATAATTTTGTTAAAATAATTATGTTGCTTCAAGGAAGTATCATGGAAATAAAGACCAGTATAGAATTCATCTGATAAATATGGAAATGTCTGGAGGGGAATAAATCCAAAGCTGAAATTCTGAAGAAGTGATGAAAAAGGATTTGAAGTGGCATTAGACAACAAATCATAAAGCAATGTACTCGGTACTAGGAAACACAACTATACCAGCAAATGCAATAATCTCCTTTACACATCCCAAGAAAAAGTCACCTTGAGCTAAACTTACACATCATAATGTTTAGTTCTAAGAAGTGAGAACTGAGCTACAAAAAATAGTGGAATCTGTCAGGTCTGGCATTTTTAGATTATTTACATTGAAGTTCTACACACCTTACCCTTTGCCTGTGGTGCCGGCTGGGTTTTATTAATTATGGGACAGATACACCAGGGGCTAAACATGCTCTGATATAAAACCCTTACTGCACAAGCTTAGTGGCTAAGTAAGTTATAAAGTGGCCATCTGTGTTTTCTGCTTAAGCTGCTGAGAGGATCTCAAGGTTAGAAGAGACCTTCAAGGGCATGGAGTGATGCCAGGCATGAACTATCTCTGCATTACCTCTGTTAAGCAATCCATCAACCTCTGCTTAAGTACTCAAAGTAACAAGAAACTACCTGCA
Source organism: Mesoplodon densirostris (assembly GCF_025265405.1). Classification (NCBI taxonomy): domain Eukaryota; kingdom Metazoa; phylum Chordata; class Mammalia; order Artiodactyla; family Ziphiidae; genus Mesoplodon; species Mesoplodon densirostris. Next base: position 180,379,082 of record NC_082661.1, read on the forward strand.
AACAGTCCAGTGTGCTATTTTGTCCCACCCCTCACCCATCTGTCCTACTTTTTCCTTGGAACCCAACAGGGCAAGTCTCCCTTAATCCTTCATTTATCTAGCAGTGATGGATTATACTCCACAGAATAAAATAAACAGTGTGAGTCCATATTGATGTAATAAATAATTGAATGAATAAATAAGTTGGAGAAGAGGGATAGTGCTTTTTTGCAGTGGAATTCCCACTGCAAAGATGGAGAGGAATGATGGAAATAGAAAATGACCACTTGGTAAGCACAACATTAATAATTGTTGTAGGCAATAATTATCCATGGGGCACTTCCTTGGTGGTCCAGTGGTTAAAACTCTGAGCTCCCAATTCAGGGGCATGGGTTCCATCCCTGGTCAGGGAACTAAGATCCCGCATACCACTCGGCACAGCTAGAAAGAAAGAAATAAGGAAGGAAAGAAAGAAAGAAGGAAGGGAGGGAGGGAGAGAGGGAAGAAGGAAAGAAAGAAAGAAAGACAGAAAGAAGGAAAGAAAGAAAGAAAGAAAAGGAAAAAGAAAGAAAGAAAGAAAGGAAGGAAGAAAGGAAGGAAGGAAGAAAGAAAAAGAAAGAAAATAAGAAAGAAAGAAAAAGAATTACCTATGGATGCTAAAATTAGTGGGTAAAAACATAATGGAAAACAGGATATTTGCAGTTAAGGCAAGTGAACGATGTTAACTCAAATATGAGACCTGATAAGATATCTGAGAAAGGTACACTGCTTCTGTAGATTTTTGCCAAAAGTACATATCCTAAATTTAATCATGAGGGAGCATCAAACAAACCCAACTTGAGGAACATTCTACACAACAACTGACCAGAATTCTTCAAAAGTGCCAAAGTCATAAAAGACTTCAAAATACTGAGGAACTACTACAGTTTGGAGACTAAAGAGACCTGACAACTAAATGCAATGAGGGATCAAAATTAAATCCTGCACTGAAAAAAGAACATTAGTGGGGAAATTGGCCAAATTTGAAATAGGTCTTTAGAATTGGTAGTAGTATTGTGTCAATGTTAATGACCTAGTTTGTTTTTGGGTTTTTTGGTCATGCTGCCCGGCATGCGGGATCTTCATTCCCCGGCCAGTGATCAAACCCATGCCCCCTGCAGTGGAAGCGCGGAGCCCTAACCACTGGACAGCCAGGGAAGTCCAATGATATGGTTTTGATCACGGAACTATGGTGATATAAGATGTTAACATTTGGGAATATTGGGTAAAGGGTAAAATGAAATTCTTGTACTATTTTTGCAATGTTTTTATAAATTTAAAATGATATCCAAATAAAAAGTCAAAAAATATATACCTATTATAGTCTAGAGCCCATTCCCCTTTCCCAAAGACCTCTGTCCCCTCTCAAAGCTTAACTGGAATTTTCACACAGAGGGAATAGTTTTCACAATGTTCACTGTGCTGATCACTCTGCTTTTTAATCATAATATTAGGGTTTGTGTTTTTGTTTTTGGGGGTTTTTTTTGTTTTTTAATTTTTATTGGTGTATAGTTGCTTTACAATGTTGTGTTAGTTTCTGCTGTACAGCAAAGTGAATCAGCTATACATACACATATATCCCCTCTTTTTTATATTTCCTAGGGTTTGTGTTTTTAAATTTTAATTGGAAATTTATTTGCCTTTATTACATTCTCAGAACAGAAAACAAACAAACAAAACCCAGCAGACATAGATAAGGAAAACCAGAGGAAAGACTCCATATCATCTACCCAGGAAAAACTAGTATGTAGTCTGCCAGATTCCTTTTTACGTATATAAATATATTATATTTAATGCACTATATTTTTAAAACAAAAATGAGATCTATACCATGTCATTTTGTAACCTAATTTTTTTCACTTGAAAAATACATTGTTGAATGGAATATTACTCAGCCATAAAAAGAAACAAAATTGAGTTATTTGTAGTGAGGTGGATGGACCTAGAGTCTGTCATACAGAGTGAAGTAAGTCAGAAACAGAAAAACAAATACCGTATGCTAACACATATATATGGAATCTAAGAAAAAAAAAGAAAGGTCATGAAGAACCTAGGGGTAAGATGGGAATAAAGACACAGACCTACTAGAGAATGGACTTGAGGATATGGGGAGGGGGAAGGGTAAGCTGTGACAAAGTGAAAGAGCGGCATGGACATATATACACTACCAAACGTAAAATAGATAGCTAGTAGGAAGCGGCCGCATAGCACAGGGAGATCAGCTCTGTGCTTTGTGTCCACCTAGAGGGGTGGGATAGGGAGGCTGGGAGGGAGGGAGATGCAAGAGGGAAGAGATATGGGAACATATGTATATGTATAGCTGATTCACCTTGTTATAAAGCAGAAACTAACACACCATTGTAAAGCAATTATACTCCAATAAAGATGTTAAATTAAAAAAATACATTGTTGAAGCTCTCTTCCTTTCTTTAGACTGAAGTAGGCACTCACACTTTCAAAACTATCCAAACTGCTCTCCAGAAAGACAGTACCAATTTATTTTCTCACAGAGTTCCAAGACTGTCCCATTTCAACTCACATTTTCCTTATTTGCTAATTGTGTTCCTTTACCTTTCCAAATTCATATGAAAAAAAAGATATCTTATAATAATGTATGTTTTTCAAATTATTATAGAGGCTGACCACTTAGTAAGTTTTTTCCTTTATTTTAAACTTCCGGGCACCTCCTTTGTTCTCCATGACATCATAAACCTCACCGATGGTATTTAGGTGCTCTTATTTCCAACTACTGTCAGTATTATAGGATGTAATCTACCTTAATTAGAAATCTGAACTCTTTTTAGACAAAGTATGAGGTTTTGTTTTGCTTTGTTTTGTTTTTTCTTTTTCCCATCAGACGTCAACATTGGTCCAAGTATGAAGTTTTTATCCTATCATGAAACATCCTGAACTTTAATTCCTCTTCTCTATGTTCCATCTATGCTTTAATCTAAAGATTAAAGGCAAATAAATGGCAAACTACAAGATAAATTCTGTTTCCTCTCTACAGTTACCAAAATTAAACACAAACCCTTAGAATAAAAAAAAATCTCACCTCACTTTTAACTTTATTCTTCTTCATATTGTTATTACAGGCTTAATGTTATATGACATGCTCATAGATTATATAACATTTTTCAGAAATCTGTGTTCAGTCAAGTATGTTTACTTTAGCAATAACTATAATGATGAAAAACTAGAAGCCAATTAATTCTCCTGAACAGTAGTATTTTCCTGAAAATGTTATTGTAATTGATAATGCTACTATTTCAGGTAATATAGAGAATATTATCCAAAAATAAGTTAAAGCAGTTATTATAGAGCCATTTAATGGGTAACAATGAACAAGAACAAAGCTATCATTAGAATGACTAAATGAAACAATTGACACACCAAATGTTGGAGAAGATGTGGAGCAACTAATATTCCCTTATTTTCACTGGAAGATTGTTAAAATATTAAACATACACCTACCCTACAGGCAATTCAATTCCTATTTATCCAAGATAAATGAAAAATATATGTTCACACCCAGAAAAAGCACTTGTATAAGAATGTGTTGGTCAGAATGTAGAGAAATTGGACCTCTCATACACTGGCAATTCCTCTAAGAGTTAAACACAGAGTTAATATATGGCCCAGCAATCCACTCCTAGGCGTATACCCAAGAGAAATTAAAACATGTCTATGCAAAAAAACTTGTATGTTAATGACTATATCAGCATTATTCACAAGAGCCAAAAAGTGGAAACACCCCAAATGGCCATCAAATGGTGATTGGGTAAGTAAAATGTGCTGTATTCACAAGAGCCAAAAAGTGGAAACACCCCAAATGGCCATCAAATGGTGATTGGGTAAGTAAAATGCGCTGTATACATACAATGGAATATTATTCAGGAAAGAAGGAAGAAATGAAGGAAAGAAGGAAGGAAGGATACATGCTACAACATGGATGAATCTTGAAAACATTATGTTAAATGAAAAAAACCTCTTAACAAAGTACCATGTTTTATATGATCCTATTTCTATGAAATAGGTTATTTTGGGGGATAATGAAAATGTTCTAAAATTGATTGTGGTGATCCATGCATGACTGTGAATACACTAAAAGCCACTGAATTGTATACTTTAAATAAGTGAATTGGGTAGTATAAATTATATCTCACTAAGGCTATTAAAAAAAACCAACAAAAACAAAAACTAAGGATGGGGCTACCCTGGTGGTGCAGTGGTAAAGAATCCACCTGCCAATGCAGGGGACACGGGTTCAAGCCCTGGTCTGGGAAGATCCCACATGCCGTGGAGCAACTAAGCCCATGAGCCACAACTACTGAGCCTGTGCTCTAGAGCCCGCGAGCCACAACTATTGAGCCTGTGTACCACAACTACTGAAGCCCACGTGCCTAGAGCCTGTGCTCTGCAACAAGAGAAGCCACCACAATGAGAAGCCAGCACGCCACAACGAAGAGTTTCCCCTGCTCGCCACCACTAGAGAAAGACTGCACACAGCAACAAAGACCCAATGCAGCTAAAAAAAAAAAAAAAAAAACTAAGGATGTTCAAAACCATCTACCTACCTAGTCCTGAGTCAAAGAAGCCGAATACCCCCCCAAAAGTATATTCTATAAAATTCCATATGTAAAAAATTACAGAAAAGGCAAAACCAACCTAAAGTGATAGAAATCTAATCAGTAGTTGCTTGGCGGGGGAGCAGGTTGACTAGGAAGAGGGGCTGAGATGACAGAAAAGATTGATGTCTTTCTGGCCATTCATCGAAACTGGTTGAGTAATATATTTAAGACCTGGATATTTCACCATATATAAAGTACATTTCAAAAAATAAGGCCATTGTTTAAAAACAATGAGTTGATGCAGTTGTATATATACACGACATATATGTAACTATAGCTACTCTGGTATGTATACAGACTTTATCTGGAAGAATATCCACAAAACTACTAAGAGGTTATACCCCTCAAATGTGAGAATAAGGAGGATGAATGAAGGGAGGGACAATGAGTATAAAGGAGAACATTTTTCCTTTCCTTCATACACTTCTGTTTGAATTCCTTTCAAGATGATTCTTTGTTTTTTGTAATTTAAAACTATTTTTAAATGAGTTCATTGGATTTCCTTTTAAATCATACTGATGTTTGCATTTTCTTCCTCAACAAAGTTTTGACTACACTTTGATGTCTGTCTCAGATCACTAATTGTACACAGGATTTTAGTATGTTTTTGCTGTTATTCTGATAACCTATAAAGGTCACCTGGAGTTAATTTTGTGAGTTTTGTTACTTATATACACCCTGAAAGATGTTTAATGTAATTTGTTTCCTATCTGGCTCATAAACAAATCTTTTTTCTTGTCTTTAACGTTACTTTGTCCTAGACTAAGGGAGTAGGCTGTCACTGCTTAACTGGTTATCTTCTATTTTACTTTGTCTCCATTGAGTTCCTCTGAGTTAGGCTTCTTTCTTTTGTATTGAGTTCTTGGTAAGATAGGGTTGCCGGGGAGATAAAAGTGGAAAGGACAAGATAAAGAAGGAATGAAGTCTAAGTCATATTCTCTTGGAATTCTAGGCCTAGTTAGCTTCATCATCCTCATACCTGCATTTTTTCAACATCCCAGATCCTTATATACCCATTTTATCATACAGTGACCTGAGTCCAACTTTCTCAACCAAAATTAACCATTTGGCTACACTGTGCAAGAGGACATTAAATAGTTATAGGCATTTTTCATTATTACTTAAAAGTTTTATTCATTTAATCTCTAAAACTTAAATTATGTGCCATTTCTATGCCCAAAGGAAAGTCAAGATGCCTTAAAGGTAACAAAATACAAAATAAAATGTTTAGCTTAAAATGGAGTCCATCATAATTACATCAGACAAGAAACATGGATGGATACTAAAAACCAATGAGAAGTAACAGAATGCTTACACAGTTTTAAAGTATCTCCACAGGAGATATTAACTGCAAAAGGTAAAAGAGTAACTTAGGAGAAACCTGGCAGATGCCACATTAACCAAGTTTTCAGTGTAAAGATCGTAATAATGGAAGAAACTGACATCACGTGCCTCCAGATATGATTCACTGGGAAAAAAAAACCCACTAACTCACTTCTGTGGCATTCTTATTAAAAATGCATAACGTGAATCTAATCATGAGCAAACATCAAATAAACCCAAATTAAGAGACATTCTAACTGACCTATACTCTGTGAAAAATGTCAGACTGATAAGACTAAACAGACAGAACAACTGAATGAAATTCATAACCTGAGATTCTCTTTTGATATGCTCTACATTATTAAGAACAAATAGTGAATTCTGATCAGTAGATAATAGTATTGTGTCAATGTTAATTTCCTGATTTTGATCATTGTACTATAGTTATGCAAGAGGTCCTTGCTTGTAGGAAATACACACTTTAGTACTTATGGGTAAAGAGAACTCATGTCTGAAATTACTCTCAAATAATTCAAGGGGAAAAATTTACATATGAGGAGAGAGAGATAAAGCAAATAAGATAAAATGTTAACATGGGTAAGCTGGTTGAGGGATATATGAGAATACTTGGCACTACACTTGCAGCTTTTCTGTAGTTTGAGATTATGTCAAAGTATTTTTTTTAATTTTAATGAAGCTAACAAGAATGAAGCAGGAAGACAACATGCTTTCTCATTTCGTACTTGAGCATATTACACTGCTTGACCAACAAATTTGAGTTTTCTGACTCAAAAATCAAAATAGAAAAACACATTGTTTATATTGTCTTTTTTTCTGACCATGGGCAGCACATAAATTAATCTTGACAATTTTTCACTAGAAATTATACTGAGCAAAAGTTAGCCTCTCCCTTACATAACTATGGTATGTCATGATGCACAGTATCTTAGGAAATGCGGTCCAGATAACTCAGTTTTCTGATGGTCCTAACTTGTTTGTTTGGGTTTTTTTGGGGGGGATTTTTTTTAGCTGCGTTGGGTCTTTTTTGCTGTGCGTGGGCTTTCTCTAGTTGCAGGGAGTGGGGGCTACTCTTCGTTGAAGTACGCAGCCTTCTCCTTGCGGTGCCTTCTCTTGTTGCGGAGCACGGGCTGTAGGTGAGCGGACTTCAGTAGTTGTGGAATGGGGGCTCTAGAGTGCAGGCTCAGTAGTTGTGGCGCAGAGGCTTAGTTGGTCCGTGGCATGTGAGAACTTCCCGACCAGGGCTCGAACCCATGTCCCCTGCACTGACAGGTGGATTCTTGACCACTGCACCACCAGGGAAGCCCTCCTAACTTGTTTTAATGAAGTGATCAAATATCAGAGCTTTAAGTAAACCCTGGACAGCTGGATTAAACTTCTGATGAAATGTTCTAAACTGCAGCTATTTTATCCTGTCCATTAAGTGAGGGCATAAACTAGATTTCATGGGTGTAGAGTGACAAAAATCAACATTTTGAAATAATTTCTATTTATTTTAATCAGCAAATAACATTCAGATTTTTATAAGGTTCATCAATACCCTGACTTCAAGCCAATAGTACTGAAAGTGCTTCCCCATGGCTCTATAAATACCCCTACTTCATTTTTTTTCATTTCTTTATTTCAGTGAAACCATAATTAAGGTATCCATTTTCTCTTCCACTCCCTGCTACTACCTGGTATAGATGGGGCAGGTCAATTTAATCTCTGAGTTTAGCCAACTACATTTATTTTTTCAATCTGCTACTCTCCTCTAATTAAGAATTTAGGATCCAATCCAGGAAGCATTGGGCAAAGACCCCAACAGCTAAATGTAGATTGGACAACCTACCTGACACCTGAAATTTACTGTAATTTACCCAGGTTGCTTGATCTTCAAATCAAAACATTTTATAAAAATGTAATGAAAGAGAAGTAGTGTTCAAAATCACCAGTCAAGAAACACACACACACACACACACACACACACACACACACACACACACACACACACACACACACACACACACACACACACACCGGCTTCCCTGGTGGCACAATGGTTAAGAATCTGCCTGCCAATGCAGGGGACACAGGTTCAAGCCCTGGTCCGGGAAGATCCCATATACCGCGGAGCAACTAAACCCGTGCGCCACAACTACTAAGCCTGCGCTCTAGAGCCCACGTGACACAACTACTGAAACACGAACGCCTTAGAGCCCGAGCTCCGCAACAAGAGAAGCCGCCACAATGAGAAGCCCGCGCACTGCAATGAAGAGTAGCCCCCGCTCAACTCAACTAAAGAAAGCCCGCGCACAGCAACGAAGACCCAACACAGCTGAAAATAAATAAATAAATAAATTTATAAAAACACACACACACGCTCAAAATGATAGTATAAGACCAAATAAAAGAAGAACAAAGAGACAAGACAACCAACTCATGATTTAAGATTAGAGGCTAGGGCTTCCCTGGTGGCGCACTGGTTGGGAGTCCGCCTACTGATGCAGGGGACACGGGTTCGTGCCCCGGTCCGGGAGGATCCCACATGCCGCGGAGCGGCTGGGCCTGTGAGCATGGCCGCTGAGCCTGCGTGTCCGGAACCTGTGCTCCGCAGCGGGAGAGGCCGTGGCGGTGAGAGGCCCCTGTACCGCCAAAAAAAAAAAAAAAAAAAAAAGATTAGAGGCCTAGATCAGGAGGAAACAGCTAAAAATGATTTGGGGGGGGAACGATGGAAAAGATTTTTTTTTTTTTTTTTTTCCTTTTGCGGTATGCGGGCCTCTCACTGTTGTGGCCTCCCCCGTCGCGGAGCACAGGCTCCGGACGCGCAGGCTCAGCGGCCATGGCTCACGGGCCCAGCCGCTCCGCGGCACATGGGATCCTCCCAGACCGGGGCACGAACCCGTATCCCCTGCATCGGCAGGCGGACTCTCAACCACTTGCGCCACCAGGGAGGCCCGGAAAAGATTTTTAAAATGGACAATATCGGGCTTCCCTGGTGGCACAGTGGTTGAGAGTCCACCTGCCGATGCAGGGGACACGGGTTTGTGCCCCGGTCCGGGAAGATCCCACATGCCGCGGAGCGGCTGGGCCCATGAGCCATGGCCGCTGAGCCTGCGCGTCCGGAGCCTGTGCTCCGCAACGGGAGAGGCCGCAACAGTGAGAGGCCCGCGTACCGGAAAAAAAAAAACAAAAAAATGGACAGTATCTTCTGAATCATTAACTATCCTCAGTGTGATCCTGTACTGCAGTTAAGGAGAGCCATGCTGAAGCATTCATAGGTAAAATGTCGCATGATCCAGGAAAAAAAAAAAAAAAAAAAAAAAAATTGATGTACAATGTGTTATTCTTTCAACTTTTCTGTAGGTTTGATTTTCAGAAAGTACAATTTCCCTTATATACCCAGATGTCACTATAATAATTTCTACACTTCAAACCTGACTAAATAAAGTTAGGTCATGAAATGCATTAATTCAGTCATTCATTAAACCAACATTTATTGAGTTGTAGGCACAAGATATTACATTAAGACTGCAGAACACAAAATTGAATGCTGCTCTAAGCTTAAGAGGTTTACAATCTAGTTTAACGAATAATAAAAGCAACTAAAAATCTAAACACATCAATATTCTATAAAGCATTTTATTTTATATTAACAACCATAACAAAAACAATCATAATGATGATAGCCATCATTTATTGAACATCCACTCTGGTTTAAAGGTAATGAAAATAGGGCTTCCCTGGTGGCTCAATGGTTAAGAACCCGCCTGCCAATGCAGGGGACACGGGTTCAAGCCCTGGTCTCAGAAGATCCCACATGCCACAGAGCAACTAAACCCATGAGCCACAGCTACTGAGCCTGCACTCTAGAGCCCATGAGCCACAACTACTGAGCCCACATGCCACAACTACTGAAGTCCACATGCCCAGAGACCATGCTCCGCAACAAGAAAAGACACTTCAATGAGAAGCGTGCGCACCACAAGGAAGAGTAGCCCCGCTCGCTGCAACTAGAGAAAGCCCTCACGCAGCAACGAAGACCCAACGCAGCCATTAATTAATTAATTTAAAAACAAAAGTAATCCAAAAAAAAAAAGAAAATAGCTCTCAGATAGGTCAATTAAATTTCCCTCAGTCAGGTACTTTCCTTTGGGTACTGCTGATACCACAAAAAGACACATGGCTTAAATTTTAAAATTAAAAGTAATCAACAGCCCTAAATACCTATATATCAAAATTAAATACTCGGGGACTTCCCTGGTGGTCCAGTGGTTAAGATTCCACACTTCCAATGCAGGGGGCATGGGTTAGATCCCTGGTCAGGAAACTAAGATCCCACATGCCAAGTGGCAAAAGAAAAAATTAAATACTCAGAAAATTTCAGATTTGTGTTTCCTATTTTCAGAGAAGTTATGTCTAAAATAACATTAAACTTACTTCAGGAAGTGGAATACACAGTTATTAGATTTTTTTTCCCTTTCTAAAGTAGAATGAATACACAAGATATTAAGTAAAAACATTTTTTTTCTAAGAAAAAGATACATTCAGATTATCTAAGATAAATTTTGTCATAATTTAGTGAGAACTTTCTTATGTGATTCTTATCTGGAAGAAATCATGCTTAAGGTACAGAGCTTGCAAACATCACTATAACTTATATCCTGTTTCAAATGTGTTCATCCTAGTCCACGTTTTTCTTTGCAGCTGAGTTCTATAATTGAAACTAACCATCAGCTGTGAGATTATTTTTCATAGTGATGATATTCTAGTCTTTATTATAGAATTGATTCTATAAAATATATACATATAAATAGAACAGGAAAGAGAGAAATTTAATATATTCAAGGTTTAAAGACTCCTTTCTGATAATTCTTATTACAAAAAGCAGAAGTGGGGCTTCCCTGGTGGCGTAGTGGTTGAGAGTCCGCCTGCCGATGCAGGGAACACGGGTTCGTGCCCCGGCCCGGGAGGATCCCGCGTGCCGCGGAGCGGCTGGGCCCGTGAGCCGTGGCCGCTGGGCCTGCGCGTCTGGAGCCTGTGCTCCGCAGCGGGAGAGGCCACAACAGTGAGAGGCCCGCATACTGCAAAAAAAAAAAAAAAAAAAAAAGCAGACGTGACATTTTTAAAAGGAAAGAAAAGGCTTTTTGTAATACAGGTTTATATTTCTCAAATAAGGCAAGCGAATATATTGCTAAGAAAATACACATTTTCTTAAAGGCTCACTTAATATTTTTAGTAGGATAAATTATACCTTTAGATGTAATAACACCACTAATTGAGAAATTACTATATGTCGAGCTGTCCTAGGCAATGTAACATGTATTAAATAATTCACTTAAGTCTATAACAATCTTATGATCCTATGAGTGTGTATTTTATGAGTGTGTATTTCTGTATACTATATTTAAAATTAAGCACACAATATAATGCTTAAAATAAATAATTTAGTTACTTAAAAGTAACCAAGTTGCTAAAATAAGTTTACTGTTTAACATCTGGTTCCCTAGAACCATAAAAAGAACCTATGCTTTAATCAAATTCATATATCATTAATTTTAAACATAGATAATAAAACTGTAACATCTCTTCCCTTAAAATTTTTCATGTGCAGAAAGCCCTGTTTTTAGCTCAAAAAGGACTAAAACAGTTAGTATTTAAAACTATAAAGCATCAGAACAGGTTAAAGAATGACACTGTAATCTTCATTCTCTTGAATAGGCCACTGTGGTGGATAAATCTTGCCATCACATCTTTTTTTTACCAAAGGTTTTTAAATGATGTTTGATTGATTGATTGATTGATTGATTTAGGCTACATTGGGTCTTCGTTGCTGTGCATGGGCTTTCTCTAGTTGCAGCAAGCGGGGGCTACTCTTCGTTGCAGTGCATGGGCTTCTTACTGCGGTGGCTTCTCTCGTTGCAGAGCACGGGCTCTAGGCGCCCGGGCTTCAGTAGTTGTGGCACATTGGCTCAGTAGTTGTGGCTCATGGGCTCTAAGAGCGCAGGCTCAGTAGGTGTGGCACATGGGCTTAGCTGTGCCGCAGCATGTGGGATCTTCCCGACCCAGGGCTCGAACCCGTGTCCCCTGCATTGGCAGGTGGATTCTTAACCACTGCACCACCAGGAAAGTTCCCTTGCCATCACATCTTTAAAAACATTATTTTTATGACACATTTTGAATATTGAAAGGCATTCCATTATAAAATTAATTATAACTTGAAAATAACTTAAGATGCCAGTGAGGTTTTAACAAAAATTTAACAGTTCTTATTTGGCTCCTTTTACCTGTCTATTGAGATGATATTCTAGCCAATAGATGGAGAGCTATACAATAAGCAAGGCAGACCTCAGAAAACAGTATGAATCTAGCACTATCAAAACACAAACACATTATCAGATGAGCATAAGGATTCAAGACACAAAGCATATGTTCTTTTCTAAGCTAGGAAAAATTCAACAGACTTTTTTTGTAGCCTGAATGAAATTTTCTTCAAGCCTATTCACCCCACTTGGCTTCTATTCACTGATTCTCTGTTTGGGATCATTCCTAGAAATTACAAAATGGACATGAATTTTGAATGACTGGAAATGTTCGTGTTCCGATGATAAATGAATGATTTGACTGTGTGTGAGCTGACTTAGTGAGAACTCAGCCCTGAGTCTGAGTTCTCAGCCTGAACGCAATCTCATCATCCCTGGTCAAAATGCTATGTTACAATTTCTGGGTATGCAAACCAGAAGCCCCATGTGTGCCTTTGAGCGTGTGAATAAACACTGATGGATAAGTACCAGTCTTTGATAGTTTTTGCCAGCTTATGACATGAGGAAAATAAGGACCATGTGTTGAATCATAAGGCTAAATTATTAAATTTTATATGACCACCCTATATTCTGAGATTATCTTCTTCCAATTTATGTTTGTGGGGTTTTTTTTGTTGTTGTTATTGTTTTGTTTATAAAGCTGGTATCCCTTTGTGGATGCTCTCACCACTCTGAATCTCCCCTGCCCCGCCCCACTCCCCGCCCCCCCACTGCCCCCATGGTCTGTTATATTCAAAAGTCTGGGATTCTTTGCCTGGGACTATGTAAGACTATCAAGGGACTTCCCTGGCGGTCCAGTGGTTAAGACTCCATGCTTCCACTGCAGGGGGTGCAGTTTTGATCCCTGGTCAGGCAATTAAGATCCGCATGCCGCATAGTGCAGCCAAAAAAAAAGACTATCAAATGGCTTTTTTTCCCCCCTCAACAACCATCAAGCTCAGTATAGGATGTCACTAAAATTTGTAACATGTTGCTGCTATAAGTCATGGAATGTTACTTTATAACTAGAGTTAAGAAAAGTTTATCATTTTACCAATGATTTCTTTAACTAACTGAAACAAAGTTGTAGATAAGTGTGCACAGAAAAAAAATCTTTAGTAACCCTGTTAACTTTCATTTCTTGTAGCTTAATGAGTTTTTAAGATAAACAGGGTAACTCAATTGTATCTAATTTGGTAGTTTTAAACCCTCACTAATGTATGTAACAATTTACAAATGAAGGGAATAGTTCTCAAAGATACCAAGTAAATTTCCCTAGGGGGTGTTTTCCCCTGTCTTGGCAATTTTTTTTTTTTTTGTTTCTTTGTTTCCTTCAAAGTATATGCCACAATTTGTAATTTATTAATTTGTCTTTAATTTTTTTTGGCCTTTCCTCAGCAACACTTAATCTCCTTGAGGGCTGAAATCACTTTAGTCTTACACACCATTGTAGCCCAGCATTTAGTATGGGCTAAAAAAGTATTTATCGAATGTTAATAATACTGTTGTTCAAGAAACAACACATATTGAGCATTAACTGTGTGCCAGGCAATGATGGTACTAAATATTTTGAATATCACTGTCATGTAAATCAAGACCACATATGAATGTGATTCATTTACGATTTGATTCTCCTTTTAAAACGTTTCTAAGACTTACCACTATAGCTACATGCCAGTGTCTTGTCCTTCTCTCCTAGTGAAACATGTCTTATTTACCCACATCCCACCCCCTGCCACCCCAACAACCACTCGTTCTACTTTTATCAGCATCATCAAGGAAGGAAGGAAACAGTGAAGAACAGGGCTGCCAGCATAGAAGCTAGCAGGAAGATCACTTAGTTTTCTTTTTCTTTTTATTTTTTTTCATTTCTAAATCATTTGTAGACAGTTTCCTGGTTTAATATCCACTGACATTTCTTTATATTTGTTCACCCAGTTCTTCCAAATAATACTTTGATGATATTTTATAATCAAATAGCTAGAAACTGTCCCTTACCAGATAAGAAATTACAGAATGTATAAATGCAGTTCATTCTCAGGGATATCCACACTTTTGATTTTGACATGATTTTAGATTTTCAGGTAAGTTGCAAAAATAGTATAGAGTTCTTATATAAACTTCACCCAACCCTGTCCAATGTTACTTTCTTACATAATCATGATTCTGGTACCATTTTTGACCCTACCATACTGCCCCTGTGGTCAGTAGTGATGCTGAATATATGTTTGGTTTGCCCTTCAGGTCCCCACTCCATCTTCTACACCCTCTTACATGACACAGGAGGTGGAACAAGATATATTTCATCATCAGTAGGCTCCCTTTTTCCTTTTGGCTTCTGATTGGGATCAACCAATGAAAGCAGCAGGAAACTGGGTGGCAGAGTATTTATTTCCATACCCACCTCCCCATGACTTTCTCTTCAAGAAAGATCCCATTATCAAAGGACACACAAAAGCCCCTGCCCCTTCAGGCCTAGGAATGGCAATATCTCTCTGCTGTCATTAGTACTGGGATGCTTTGTCATCCCTAGATTTTTCTAAACCCTGCCCACACCTTTTAAACAATCTCTTTATTAAATTCTACCCAATACTCCCAACTGACTGTGTAATCTGATTTTCTCTAGGGACAGGGACTGACAACCTAACCAAAGTGATACTACCTTAAAATTGACTTTCTCCCACCCCAAAACACAAAATAGTGATTATTTACATAAATGTTTCTACCAAGAGGAGTTCCAAACCATGCCACTCACAAGTACAAGTTCATGAATCAAGGCCTGAAATCATCTCATACCTTCCCCTTACTCAAGAGTCAAGCAAACAATTATAGCACAGCTAACATGCTGCCATCTATGAAGACAGATCAACTCCAGTGATCAACAAGAGCGCCTGAACAGGAACCTGGTCCTTCAGCCCCAGTGGGGGCAGGAGTCTGTGCTGAGCACCCCCACCCTCACCCCCATCATTTGATACCCATTCTGGCCATTAGAGTGCTTTGGACAGAAACCGTCATTTCAGCTCGAGGAAAACGCTCTCTGTAGTCTGGGATTTGAGATCACTATGTATAGTTTTAAATTTCGAATTGTAACAGAATGCATACAGGTTTTTGATATAGATAATAGATTGTTTGATATAGATAATAGATAATAGATTGTTTAAAGATGAGAGGTGTGAGACACACCAGGCAATTTCAGCCCCACAACTGGATTCAGTATTTAGTTAGCAGGTTCAGAGTAGGATGAGACAAGCTTCAATTCTATTCCCAATTTCCTTAGTCAGACTCTTCATTTATCCAACTACCTCCCAATAGATGACGATGAAAATGAGTCAGAATACCTATAGGTAGCAGCCACCCTGACAAAGAGCAAGGGACCCAGGAGATGTGAAGACTTAAGAGGCCAGAGTCAAAGGAAGAAGAGTAGAATTCTGGTACAATGCCAAAAGCAAAGAAAGAATTATGAAAGGAAACCAAGGTGTAACCTGTAGATTCCCATGACTGATCCCCTGGGTAGCAGCCAGCTGGAATATTAAGTTCCCACCCATAAAATCCTAAATGGAAAGTTTTGCTTTTCCTCCACCCTCCCTCCCAAAAGTTGGATTTAGTTTTCTTAACATCTCCTTCAGGGTTATATAATATTCTACACTTGCTCTAACTATATTTTACACATATCAAGCTAAAATCTGAAAGTATTTTAGCATTTCTACTGTGGAGCAGAGAAACAAAGCTTTCTCTGAAAAGGAACAAAAAAAATTATTCCCAACAGAAAATTAAAGAAAACATTTAAAAATGCCAACATCAGAAAAAAATTAATTTTTTCCTTTTAGAGCATTTCTCTACTGTTGTACAACAACTGATAACTATAGAGGAAGTGAGCAACAATTTGGTTCTGCATGCTGTGGCACATGAATTTCAGCCATCCACAGACACTTATTTCTTTTTAAAAGTCAGGGTCCATTGCCATGATTCAAAAAAGCAATACACAGTATATTTACTTCTGAAATTTATTTCAGGTGACAGGACACCCACAGACTAACAAAATAAACATAGAATTAAATAGTATTCCCAAAGTCCAATTCTACCTTGTAGGAAAGGCAGGTGATGATTTAGCTACCAAGATTAGTCCATGTTAGTTTGTCCATGCAGTCTCCATCCCTTTCTTCCATGCTGCTTTCCCACCCCACGCCACCCCCACACACACAAATTTGAGAGCCATTTATAACAGCAGGACTGAAACTATTTCTCACTTGAAGATTTTAAGACAAAACACCTGAGATGGATACACCCAACACAGAAAGTGTAAAAAGAGATTAAGAAATATACTTAGGGATTTTAATGATATTCTTCTATAATTGGGGGAGGGGAAAGGATTAAAAGGGGGCAGGTGGATCAATATGCAGGAGAAAAACAGAGAAGGGTTTAATTTACCTTGAAAATAACCAGTATTCTATTTGTCCAGGCCCAGTGAGAATTTGTGCCAAGCAATTTCATTCATTTCACAGTGCCTAGCACACTGATGACTGTGTGGTAAATATTAAATGAATACTTGTTGGTTGATGAAAAATATACATGGCAATGCTGTGTACACACAGGAAACAGAAACTTGAAGTGGTCAGACAAATTAGAAAGCAATGCAAGGTTTGGTTCTGCATGTCAATAGCATTTTCAAGGTACACAACTGAGGAAACAAATGAGATTTTAAAATGTGCTATATCCATAGTTCAAACATGTTGTTCCCCTATGGGTGCCAAAACTTTATTTGCAAAAGAAAAGCTAAGATTAAGATAAGATATTTTCAATTATATATACACAATATAATTTTAAAGACCAGTCATTTTATTGTTTAATATGTCTTCTTGAATTAAAAAGGTTGACTGCTCAGGATACTTACATTCATAATAGCAATATACCACTTGAAACCTTTAACACATAAGCACCTATTTGCTAAAGCTAGTCTTGAACTTTTAGTAATGTCATATGCTTTTAAATTAACCATTTTAAATACTATACAAAGCTCATAACACAGACTGCTAGCTTATAACTGAATTAGGTAACTACTAAATACTCATTAGGCAAACTACTGAAAATAAAGAAAACATACACATTCCTACAGCTCCATGAATGCCCAAATTAAAGATGATATAATGAGAATTTGGGATTAAGCAATTGTAATTTGCCTGTAAAACCTCAATGGCTTACACATTTTAAGCTGAACTAGAACCTCTAAGCACGTTTTCCTTTGGAAAAATCACACATTTAAAAATAGTGTCTAATGGAAGGTCCATTAAAATCACAATGGATCATAGCTGTCAACTTTAAATAGTGTCTTTCTCCTTAAGAGCTGAAGTTTACACACTGGTGCAACACCACAAATGCAGATGCTACAAAGGGAGCTACAAAAAAAAGCCACAAATTTTATTCACAACACTTGCATATAAAGTTTTCTTTCTGAAGACTCGTGTGGAGTTGAAAATAAAGGATGCTAATATGCATATTATGCAACATATCAAAAAAAAAGAGAGAGAGAGAGAAAGAGAGAAAACACTTTAGTTGAGTGAAAATTCATTTATCTACTGAAAATCTGGGAGAATTTACATCCACTGTACTCCAAATTTACCCCTAAGTGACAGAAAAATACTATATGAAATGGAAAAATATTAAATATGAGTTAATCAATAGCTGATTACCTTTAAAACTTTGGGCTTCTTTTCCCTCTGGGGCCTCTTGTTTTCCTTTATAACCTAAAAAAAATCAAATTGCAAAATGAGCCTCCATATAAGAGAAAAAAAATTAGCTCCCACCCCCCCCCCACAAAATTTTTGGCTATTCTCTATAAAACTACTTATACCATCTAAAATCATCAACATGTTTGCTAGACAGAACCTAAAGAGCTTATGTAAAATGTACACTTCAAAAGTCACTGAAAAAAAGCCTTGCATAAAGATGAAGTAGGGAAATACCCTTTTTTCCCCTTAAAGTCTGTCTTAATTAGCCTCTGCATTCTTCACAGCGAAGCCCACGAGGTAGCCATCTTGCTTGCTTCTGCAGAGGAAGCCTCTACAGTTGAACAGTTCTGCAAACTGCTTTTTGGTATTATTATCATGGTGTTTAAAGGCAGCCCTGGCCTGCCAGCACTGTAGACGTGCTGGGCATGCCTTTTGCAAAAACAGCCCCACAAAGAGTGCAGCCAATGGCAATGCAGAGCTTAGCAACTCCAAAGTGATCTTCTCTGCCTAGCCTTCCTAGACAAAGGATCTCCTGTGCGGCTCCGCTCTCACCACAGGACACAGGCAGCCACAAGCTGCGACATGGAGTTCGCTGCAGAGGATCTGGTCGCGCCGAAATCACAGGAGGCTTCAGCAAAAACAATGCACACAAATCCCCCAGGTCTCCACCATCGGATCGATGGCGGATTCTCCCTGATTAGTAACCTCTTGGCGGCTCCGAGGGCAGGTCTGCGCAGGGGGAGGGGTACACGGTCCTGCCTTTAACGTACAGGAGATATAACTGAGCTGAGGGGGGCATTTGGGCTTGCTGAAACTCTGGAAGGTATTGTGCATTTTTACTTTATAAGGCAAGGCTAAATATTGGCGATATTTAAGGCAGGGAGGTTATGTGAGGACAGTGTAGGCTCAGCTGCTGGGCTGCGTGTCTCATTCCTCGGGAACCACACCTCTCTGCAGCAGGCGCTTTGCCCAGAGACACAGCAATTTGATTTCTGTCAATAAATGTCCAATGATAAAGGCGGATTAAAAAATAATAATAAAGCCACTTAAAAGGGAAAGGACAGGATGAGGACAAGGAGAGGTGGAGGAGTTTTCAAAATACACTTGCCACTCTGAGTGGCTGGAGATTTCAAAAAGATTTCTCTCTCTTGCTCTGGACATTTCTGATGACCTTCATTTCCCAAAGAAATCCATCCCTTCCAGAAGGTGGATTCATAACTCTGGGACAGAAGAAGCACCTCTGGCTCCTCTGCCTCCCAGGATCATCAACTGTCACTGAGCATCTCTCCGCAGAGCTGCCAAGCAAGTCCCCACGTGGAGCCTGTCTGTGCACAGGCTGATGGACAGACACAGCCACTTACTTCCCAGGGACTGGGAGTTGAGCCAGAGTGGAACAAGCAACCAGCCACACTCAACACACCTGAACTGCCCCCATGTCCAGTGGGTGGTAAGCACTGGGAGAGCTGGGCACCACAGTTAGAACTTGCCAGACCCTGGGAATGACAGAGCCAGAGGAGTTTAGCCCCTCCCTTCAGCCTCCTGGACATGTAACAGGGGCAGTAGACGAAGAACCAGGACAGCTGTTTGAGCTGGCAGGTCTCAAG
The DNA here is from genome assembly GCF_025265405.1 of Mesoplodon densirostris. Taxonomy (NCBI): domain Eukaryota; kingdom Metazoa; phylum Chordata; class Mammalia; order Artiodactyla; family Ziphiidae; genus Mesoplodon; species Mesoplodon densirostris. The sequence continues at coordinate 180,398,683 of NC_082661.1, forward strand.
GTCACTGCCAAAATGCAGTGCAGAGGCCAGTCACAGTCCCATCACAGCCACCTTGACAGCTGCACAGATCTTGGGAAGACAGCCTCAGCTCCATCCTCACAGGGCCAAAGTTTCAGCAGCACATTTGGGGGATTGGCAGGAGGGCCTCACTGGCTGCTCAGCCAAAGATTGGTTTTCCACTTGCAGTTGGATTCAGAACAGATTCCCACAACCAGAAATCGGGAACAGAGAGAGGGCCGGAAAGCCTGTATTTCATCACCCTTGATTCCTAGCCTTTCAGTCTGCCACAAAAGCATGCTTTTCTTGTTGGAATGGGAAGTCCAACATGCATTGTTTCCCCACTTTAAACTACCTCTCCCTCACCCACCCACTTTCAAATTTTTTAACAAATGTAAGCAGCAAGCAAAACCAGTGGATTTTGACCTAACCACGTCCACTACGGCAACTTAAACACACTGAACCCACGCTAAAAAGCTCTCTGTGGGGAATGAAGCAACCGTGAAATGAATGGGTAGAGAAACAGGACCAAATACAAGATTGGAAAATGAGTGCAAAACCTTTTAACCCTACATTTCTTTCTCTTTGGAGATTTTTGTGTGTGTGGTAAAATATACATAACATAAAATTTTCCATTTTAACCATTTTAAAGTGTACAATTTAGTAGCATTAAGTATATCCACAATGTTGTGTAAGTATCACCACTTTCCATTTCCAGAACTTTTTCATCATTCCAAACAGAATCTCTGTACTCATTAAACAGTAACTTCTGTTCTACTTTCTGAGTCTATAAATTTGCCTGCTCTAGGTACCTCATATAAGTAGTATCACACAATACTTGTTCTTTTACGTCTGGCTTATTTCACTTAGCATAATGTTTTCAAGGTTCATCCATGTTGTAAGATGTATCAAGAATTTCATTCCTTTTTAAGGCTGAATAACAACATTTTGTTACCCATTCTTCTGTTGATACACTTTTGGGTCATTTCTCCCTTTTGACTATTGTGAATATTACTGCTATGAACATAGGTATACAGGTATCTATTTGAGTCCCTGCATTCAATTCATTTGAGTATGTACCTGGGAGTAGAATTGCTGGATCATATGACAATTCTGTCTAATTTTTTGAGGAACCACTAAATCATTTTCTGCAGCCAAACTATTTTTTACCATTTTACATTCCCATCAGCAATGCATACAAGGGTAGCCCTACATTTCTTAAAGTGTCTTCCATTTCAATTACAGATTATGCCTCTCCCCTTGAGTAGCCGAATAACATTTTATTTATTTATTTATTTTATTATTATTATTTTTTTGCGGTACGCGGGCCTCTCACTGCTGTGGCCTCTCCCGTTGCGGAGCACAGGCTCCGGACACGCAGGCTCAGCGGCCATGGCTCACGGGCCCAGCCACTCCGCGGCATATGGGATCTTCCCGGACCGGGGCACGAACCCGTGTCCCCTGCATCGGCAGGCGGACTCTCAACCACTGAGCCACCAGGGAAGTCCCGAATAACATTTTAAAAAAGCATCAACATTTTCCCAGGTTGATTGCTCACTATTTAGTAAAATGGCCATGATATATTAAGATATAATTATAGGGGACTTCCCTGGCCGTTAAGCAGTTAAGACTCCGTGCTTTCAGTGCAGAGGATGCGGGTCCGATCCCTGGTTGGGGAACTATGATCCCATGTGCCGTGTGGCGAAAAAATTAAAAAAAACATAATTATATATTTTAAATCATTTTATTACCTGTGTGATCCATATGTTTGCCTCAATAAAATAAAATCAGGATCAGAGTGTTAGGTCTACTGAATATCCACACTGGTGAGAGGTCCATTTTTTAAAGCCTCATGGACAGGCGTTTTCACTGTATGGGGTACTCATGAAACCACACAACATCGCACTTGGCAACCTAAGCAAACATCGAAGGTCTATGTTTAGTGTTCTGTAAAATGAGTTAATAATAAAGCCAAAGCTCACCCCAGCTAAATGGGGGTTAATGGAAGTGACCAGAAGTAACATTAACTCCAAATATCCAACTGATACTACACCATGAAGATCTATACTTGTTTGAACACAGAGTAGATTGGTAACATCAATTAGTTGTGACCATCTGTTCTAAATCCTATACCTAGCGATTTGTCCATCTCAGCTCAAGGCTTAGGTGACATGAACTTTGATGGAGAAAATAATCAGAAATTACTAGCAGAGAAAGTGGAGGTCGAGAGCCATTCCCATTATCTTATTATTTAGGGCAAAATGCATACAACTAGATCCAGTTGAATGAATGACAAGTTGAGAAACTAAGACACATTGTGTTGTAGTCCAACCTATTCAGAACTTATTTTTGTCACTTAAATCTATTTGTTTTCCCCACAAGGAACCATTATTAAGTTGCATGAGCTACTTAATTTTGTAATAACTCAAGTGTATTAGGTTTTTTCAAATATTACAAAATGAGATCTCTTTTCTCTTACAAGTCACATGATTACAGAGCTAAAAAAAGAACATCAGAGAAAATTTAGGTCATAGATAAACTGAGGCCCAAAGAGGTAAAATTACTTAACTCAGGTTACACAGCAAGTTAAAACCTGAAATTGAGCCTGAATCTAACCATTTACATTGCTCTCTCTATAATTCCCCTTCATTACTTAACAATAGAATTTGCAAATATCCCAAAATAACCTTAAAAGAACCATCTTCACACACGAAAAAAGGGACTTCCTTGGCGGTCCAGTGATTAAGACTCCACGCTTCTACTGCAGGGGGCACGGGTTCAGTCCCTGGTCGGGAACTAAGATCCCACATGCCGTGTGATGCGGCCAAAAACAAAACAAAAATAAAAAACACTTCAAAACCACACCCTTATTTATAAAAAGATTGAATCACTATGTTGTACACCTGAAACTAATATAATCCTGTAAATCAACAATACTTCCCCAAAAAAACTCCTCACATGCATCATTTTTAGGCTAGAACAGCAGCTCAAGAAGATTAGTATTTTTTTCCTAATATTTGTTTATTTATTTATTTGGCTTCACTGGGTCCTACTTGTGGCACGTGGGCATTGCGGCATGTGGGATCTTTAGTTGCAGCATGTGGGATCTAGTTCCCTGACCAGGGATGGAACCCGGGCCTGGAGCGAGGAATCTTAGCCACTGAACCACCAGGGAAGTCCAAAGAAGATTAGTATTTTTTAAATTAATTAATTAATATATATTTTTGGCTGTGTTGGGTCTTCGTTGCTGCGTGTGGGCTTTCTCTAGTTGCAGCGAGCGGGGGCTACTCTTCGTTGCAGTGCGCAGTCTTCTCATTGCAGTGGCTTCTCTTGTTGCAGAGCACAGGCTCTAGGCGCACAGGCTTCAGTAGTTGTGGCTCGCGGGATCTAGAGCTCCGGCTCAGTAGTTGTGGCACACAGGTTTAGTTGCTCCGTGACATGTGGGATCTCGCTGGACAAGGGCTTGAACCCGTGCTCCCTTAATTGGCAGGCAGATTCCCAACCACTGCGCCACCAGGGAAGCCCTAGGTGTATTTTCTAAAAGTTAATATTGTGTGCCCTCAGAGATAAATTTATGAATAATTTCAAAATCCTACTTCTCTTACTAAACATAAGCAATTCTGTACCCACAAGAAACTAGACATAAAAATACTGGCTAGGAGGAGTCTTCTTCTAAATTAATCTTGAGTTATTTACTATTCCTCAAAATTTATAGCTGTGCAGCACAAAATCCTTCCAATATAAGCCACACTCTCGCCTCCCATGAAATCCTCCTATATGTCTCCTCTTATTTACTGTTGGAGACATAGCTTTTGCTGTGATACTTGGTTAAGATATTCTAAGTACCACCTTTTGTAAAATTCCAATCAATAAGAATAACAACAACAAAAAAGGCGGTTCATACTTTAACAATTCTAATGGAGATCTTAAAATTAGTTTGATTTTATGTCATGTGAGACATAGGAACCTGAAAGGCTAACACTGGAGATCTTCTCAGTTTTTAATCGTGAATGATTTGAGTCGATCCCCTGGCACAGCCTTTCCCTGGCTTCCCTCCCCCACTTCCTTCCCTGAGGCTTATCTGCAGTAATGCTTTTTCCCTCTAAGGGGCCTGGTCTACCAAGTATCCAACTCCATTCTCTCTAGCAGTCCTGCTTACTGCTGGTAAAAATAACTGCTCTTCAACAAGAACTAAGGAACAAGTAAGCAAGCAGTGATCTTCAGCAGCTGCCAAGTGAGAACAGTTGACAATGAGGTGAACCATAGATAATGCCAGAGACTAAATGGGGCTAAAATATCACCTCTCCCCAATTTCTTTTCAACAATTCATAGTACTAACTTGAAACTGACAAGTCTACTCCCTCTATTACAGTCTAGATCCATAATTTGAACAGCGAAATCCAATAACAGCATCTATGGCTTTTTGTCAAAAACAAATCACAAAGGATGCTGCAATTTAGAAAAATTTCCCCTTTTGTGAATGATATATTGAATGCTTCTTATTATTCCTAGTCTGTCCTGTGTATTTTATAATTAATGTTATTCTTTTTTTTTTTAAAGGAAGTTCTGTACCTTCGGGCTCCTTCTCTATGTTATTCATGCAAGAGAGCTGACTCTAGAGAGCATTGTACCCTCAGGTTTTTTGTTTTATTTATTTATTTATTATTTTTTATTTGGGGCTGCGTTGGGTCTTCGTTGCTGCACGCGGGCTTTCTCTCGTTGCGGCGAGTGAGGGCTACTCTTTGTTGTGGTGTGCAGGTGTCTCATTGTGGTGGCTTCTCTTGCTGCAGAGCATGGGCTCTAGGCGCGCGGGCTTCAGTAGTTGTGGTGCGCGGGCTCCAGTAGTTGTGGCACGCGGGCTCAGTAGTTGTGGCTCCCAGGCCCTAGAGCGCAGGCTCAGTCACTGTGGTGCACAGGCTTAGTTGCTCCGCGGCATGTGGGATCTTCCCGGACCAGGGCTCGAACCTGTGTCCCCTGCAATGGCAGGCAGATTCTTAACCACTGCACCACCAGGGAAGTCCAATACCCTCAGTTTTTGATCTAATAGCAAAATCCTAAAACTGTCTTGTTTCACTGAGAAGCTCAAAGCATTTACACACATACAACTTCTTTCAGAGAAAGTTAGACCTAGGTGTCTCCTAAGTTTAGCAAAATCAAGCCAATTTGTTAATTCATGTTTTTACAATGAAATTCCCCCACTTAATAACCAAAAACCGTTAAAACAATAGTGTTGTTTTAAAACAAGTGTTGGGCACTTTCAATATGCAGACATGGTGCTGGGCTCCCCGCTCCCCCCAAGACCGTACCATCTCAGGAGAGACACAAACAGATAATTATTATGAAGTAGTATGGAAAGGGGATGAGCCCACAAATCTATGCAAGACCAGAGAAGGCTTCCCAGAGGAAGTGACATTTATTTCCACTGTAAGTAGGAGTTAGTTAAACATAGAGGGACAGAAGAAAAGTATGTGCCCCAGATGGAGGTAACAACATATACAAGGACACTGGGAGCACTGTGGCTATTGACAGTCACACTATGGGGAGAAATGCATATATATAGATACGCTACAACATGGACATTAATGTTGATCATTGAGAATGCATATGAAGAGATGTAATCAGCTTTAATTCTCTACCATTCTGGTTTGAAATGTTTCTGTTCCATCCTTCAGCTTTCCGTAATTGGTCCTTTCAAAAGACAACAGTGATACCCCTGTTAAGTTGTTCATCACAAACAGCTACCTTTTCAAGAGAACTAAGGAGAGGTGACTGGTTTATCCTAGGTCTGAAACCTTTGTATTTTAGCTAGAAAAAACCCTCATGTAACTAAGTCTCCTAATCAGAATAAAGCAATATTTTGAGAATAAGAGTACGTAGGTTTTTGTTGAGATGAGATCAGTTACTCAGGAAGGGTTAACCTCTTTAGTTTTTGAACTAATTTACTCGAGTCCCACACAATCTATGGAGAAGCAAGATTTGCCTGCCAAGCAATGTTACTCTTTCAGCTGGGTAACTCTGGTTGTACTGGAGAGATGCTTCTGATGTTTGGAGAAAGGGATGCCCTTCCTCTGTTCATTCCAGAAATAGAACAGAGAACACCAGCTATATTCGAGGCACTGCCTAACACCTGTGGAATCTCTGACAATGAATAACTTTTCCATTGAGCTTAACTCAGGTAGAGAGAAAAAACAAAAAACTTGACATGGAGCCCACAATATTTATAATTATGGAATGCCTAAAATTAATTTTTTTTAAAGTCTGTTTGACTTTCTTGATATCCAAATACTTATTTAGTGGGTACATTAGCTCTTGTTTAAACTAAAATAAATAAACAGTCCTTGATATTCTTACTAGAGACTTTTTTTTGGCCACAGAGCATGTGGGATCTTACTTCCCCAACCAGGGGTCGACCAGGGATGGAACCCGTGCCGCCTGCAGTGGAAGCACAGAGTCTTAACCACTGGATCGCCAGGGAAGTCCTAGAGACATTTCTTCTAACTTGAGATTACCATTTCGTTGTCGGAGGGGATCCTTTTGAGCTTTTGCAATGTAAAGCCCTTTAGGAATAACTTGTGGGATCAAGAGGAGATATATTTGCCGTAGCAAGAAAACAAAAAAGTTATTTTCCCCACAGTCCACCTTAGAAATCAACAAGTATGGAGCTCAAGGTTATACCTGTGTTAACTGTGCAGATTTAAATGAAAAACTTGCCTATCTTTATCAGGAGTGTTTTAGCCTAAACGATTATAATTGTGTTTCCATAGATACTCTTAATGGCTAGTTAAGAAAATTCAATTTTCCCCCAAATCTGTTTGATTTACCTGACTTCCAAACACTTATTCAAAGTGTACATTAGCTCTTGCTGTTTAAAATAAATGGTTCTTAATGTTTTTATAGATACTTATAAACTGTGAATTGATATTTTCCTTGCTCATAACAACAGTTCTTTCATGCACATCATTTGAGAATAAGTCAAACTGCATTCACTGATGCTGTGATTGTTTCCAACTTTATGAATATATACCATATTTTTATAAGGCTACTTTCGCTAATCATCATAATAAATGAAGCATTAGTGGGTTTGGGGAGGGGGTGGTGGGGATGAAGGACCACTATACCTAACAATTCTCTTAACCATAACTATGTATGTGATAAAAGAAAATTAATTTAGATTTTTTGAAAAGAAAGTATTATTTCCTCGTGGCTTATCCACCTTAAGATGTTATATCATACAATATCAAAATATGATCTTATACAAGATCAGTATGTCCTTGGTGGGATCCAAATCCCAATGATGCTTATTAACTATGGGACCTGGAGTAAGTTAACCTTCCATAGACTCAGTGAGGGACAAAGCTGACTTTAGGGTTAAATGCTGTAATGGCTATGAAAAAAGCTTCTGGTATGGCAGCTGACTTGCAGGTGGTTCCACTACAGCAACGGAGAATGATGGCTGTCACATGAACATGTACAAATAAACAAGGTATTAAGCAATTAAAACTCACTTAAGGGCTTCCCTGGTGGCGCAGTGGTTGAGAGTCCGCCTGCCGATGCAGGGGACACGGGTTCGTGCCCCGGTGCGGGAGGATCCTGCATGCCACGGAGCGGTTGGGCCCCTGAGCCATGGCCGCTGAGCCTGAGCGTCCAGAGCCTGTGCTCCACAACGGGAGAGGCCACAACAGTGAGAGGCCCGCGTACCGCAAAAAAAAATAATAATAATAATAAAATAAAACTCATTTAATATAAAAATGGAGATATTCAAACAAACAATATTTTGGGACATTGGAACCTCTCCCAGATAAGTCTAGTATTAACAAGATTTCTGCTAGAGTTAGGGCGTGCTAATTTCACCATACCATTATAACATAATCTTACATTTATTTGTTAAAAAAGAATATGAAACTTTCACTTCCAGTGATAACAAAATTGATCATTTGGAACAACCCGCCAGCTGAAGACAATTAGAAAAACTACACAAAATAAAAAAACCATCTCCTTGGAGGCATAAGAGAGTGAAAAAATTCACACCATAGTGTAGAATTAATTACCATCCCAGGATTCAGAGGGTAATGAGGTTCAGAGGGGTCAAATTTTCTTAGGTAAAAATTAAAAATGGAGAAAAAAAGCTAAAAAGGTTGTTAAAGAGAAGTGTAACCTTGAAATTAAAATACAGAAGCAGTGGAATTGGCAAACTCAAAGAGTTTAAATAGTTGATTTATGTCAAAAAATTATATTTTTGCAAAATGAGACTTTAAGATTCTTTTTTTTTAAACTTGTACTGAAGTATAGTTGACTTACAATGTTGTGTTAGTTCCTTTCTTTTTTTTTTTGGCTGTGCCGTGTGGCATGCAAGATCTTAGTTCACCCACCAGGGATCGACCCTGTGCCCCCTGCATTAGGAGCACGGCGTCTTAACAACTGGACCTCCAGGGAAGTCCCTAGGGAGCTTTTTTTTTTTTTGGTGTGTTGGTTTCTGGTGTACAGCAAAATGATTCAGTTACATATATATATATGCACATATATATATTCTTTTTCAGATTCTTTCCCATCATAGGTTATTAGAAGATACTGAATATAGTTTCCTGTGCTATACAGTGCTATATAGTTTCCTGTGCTATATAGTTTCCTTGTTAAAATGAACCTAGTATAAGATTCTTATACAACATCTCTTTCAAAGTTTCAAAAGTCTAAAAGATAGGAGCAATCACCTTAGCAGGGCTATCCTCAACCAGTCCACATTTTGGTTCCACTTCTCTCTATCCTCCAGGTTCTTCATATTTGGCTTGTCGGCCTTGCTCAGAAACATGGTGGTTAATTTTATTTATTTATTTATTATTTTGGCCATGCCACGCTGCTTGTGGGATTTTAGTTCCCTGACCAGGGATCGAACCCTGGCCCTCGGTACTGAAGTGTTGAGTCCTAACTAATGGACCTCCAGGAAATTCCCGGGAACGTGGTGCTTTAAATGAGCACTTACCATCCAAGCCAAGGGCTCTAAGCCAAGATCAACTGTGTAGTCTTAGGCAAGTTACTTGGCCTAAGCCTCAGTGTCTTACTTTATACATTGGGGGAAGAATGTATGCTTCATAGGATTATTACAAGGATTACATGAGATAATGAGCATGTCAGTGCTTAATACAGTACCGGGCACTTAGTAAGTACTCAATATATAATAATTGTTATAACCCCTTCAGATATCAATGTTTACTACATACCAGTTCCACATCTATGACTAGTATCATTTAATTCAACCAACATTTGTTTGGTGGCTACCAAATGACAAGCACTACACAATGTTTGTGTCCCCCCAAAATTCATTTTTTGAAATCCTAAAGCCCAATATAATGATATTAGAAGATGGGGCCTTTGGGAGATGCTTGAGTCATGAGGGTAGAACCCTCATGAATGGGATTAGTGCCTTCTGAAAGAAGCTCCATAGAGCTCCCTAGCCTCTTCTACCATGTGAGGACACAGTGAGAAGGCACAAACCATGAACCAGGAAGTGGGCCTTCACCAGAATTCAACCATGCTGGTGCCTTCTCCAGAACTATGAGCAATAAATTTCTGTTGTTTATAAGCCACCCCGTCTGCAGTATTTTGTTATAGCAGTCCAAATGGACTAAGACAGACTTGAATAGACATTTCTCCAAAAAAGATATACAAGTGGTCAATAAGGACATGAAAAGATGCTTGATATCATTAATCACTAGAGAAATGCAAATCAAAACCATCCTGGAATACCACTTCACACCGAGTAGGAAGGCAATAATCAGAAAGTCAGATAATAAGTTGGGTTTTTTGTTTTGTTTTGTTTTTTTGCGGTACGCAGGCCTCTCACTGCTGTGGTCCCTCCCGTTGCAGACCACAGGCTCCGGACGCGCAGGATCAGCGGCCATGGCTCACGGGCCCAGCCGCTCCTTGGCATGTGGGATCTTCCCGGACCGGGGCACGAACCCGTGTCCCCTGCATCGGCAGGCGGACTCTCAACCACTGAGCCACCAGGGAAGCCCGATTTTTGTTTGTTTTGACATCTCATAGTGTACCAGAAATGTCCCTAGAAAATGGAAGTAGGTGAATAAAGAAGGTAATTTAATTTTATGTTGCCTAGTAGACAAATCTCCCTGCAATTCTGTGTTAATTCCTAAACACGTTACTTACTCCTGCAAGCATGGAGGAAACTAACACACACACACACACACACACACACACACACACACACACACACACGTTTTCTCTCTAAATCTAAACTGGATCAGCTCCCTCCAAAAGTCCATGGCTTGGGGCTTCCCTGGTGGTGCAACGGTTGAGAGTCCGCCTGCCGATGCAGGGGACACGGGTTCGTGTCCTGGTCTGGGGGGATCCCACATGCCGCAGAGTGGCTGGGCCCGTAAGCCATGGCCGCTGATCCTGCGCGTCCGGAGCCTGTGCTCCGCGACGGGAGAGGCCACAGCAGCGAGAGGCCCGCGTACCTCAAAAAAAAAAAAGAAAAAAGTCCATGGCTTGGATCAACTGTGGGCTTCCACTGTCTTGTCCTCCCACTTCCTCCTGTCTTGATCCTACTTTTGCCCTTTAACAGAAAACTCACCACAAAATGGTGTTCCATATGAAATATGATACGAAAATGAGCTATGTAGTGTAAATGTCTAGAATATGGCAGAAACACCAAAACCCTCTCATTATACAAGGACAAGAAAATAACTGTGGCATCGTCTCACCGGAAACCACAGCTATAATTCTGCATCACATGGGAACAGTGAAACCAATTCATTCATAATCCTAATGCTCTTGCAGGAAAAATGCATTTGCAGATACTGTGAAATGGTGTGTACTGGCTACTTCTGAGGACTTTAGTTACTTTCCTCTAAGTAACGTGAGTCAAGCAGCAAGAGGGAAATGGGTGAAAGTAATGAAATGAATAGGCAAATCTCTTCAAGGTAAAACAACAACCAACACCTTAAGCCCCTACTATGTAGCAGGGACTCTGCCAGACCCTTTGTAGACACCACTTCTGCTCCTCAGGCATCCCTGCTTCAGGGGTCTATCACAGTGTTACAAATAGATCCATTCTCACACTGATGACCACATGGGGGGAATATAGGATCTTAGTATAACTTAACCAGAGTAACAGTTGTCAATTTCACTCCTTCAAAGTCTTAAAAATTGGTGTGACTCCCTTACTTGTTTTTACTTTGGGGAGTAGGAGACATGATTTATATTTCTGTGAAATCTAATGAAAGCTAAAGACCATCTCTCCAGAAAAATGCATATAAAACAATATGTTACATATAATTTTGAGGGGATGGGATCACAAAACACTGAAGCCCATCCAGATTAAAAACCTCTGATGTAGAAGTTCTAACTTTATGACTTTTGAAACATCATATGAAAGACAAGTGTTGGGATCATTTAAACCAGGATCAAATTAGTCTTAGGAACTCTTGTCTAGCAACCCAAAAACATGTAGAAAATTTAGTGGGACTAAAGCACTAATATAATAATAATAACTTTAAAATTCTGGGTTTTTCCATGGTAGCTAAAAATACACCAAGTACCTAATCTGATCTGGCTAGTGTCCAGTCATTTAGCTACGCTAATGAGATATGCTTAAATGCTGGCTCAACCCCCATCTTTGAGAGGGCATGAAGATGTGTTTACCAGAAAGAAGGTAAAAGAAAACTTTAGTTTCTCTTTTTGAGAGAAGGAAATGGACCTGACTTTCCAAAAAATACCTGTACTACAAACTTCAGGTTTCCAAAAGTGGTAAAGATTTAGAAACCATTAGGCAATAATAAATCATTAACAAAATACTAAATATTTTGGTTATGCTAATACTTCTAGCTTGAAATACAGGACTAGTAGATTCCAGTGTCAAGAACATAATCTGAGGTGACTTCGCTGGTGGTCCAGTGGTAAAGAATCCTCCTTGCAATGCAGGGGACACAGGTTGGATCCCTGGTTAGGGAACTAAGATCCCACATGCCCTGGGGCAACTAAACCCGCGTGCCACAACTACTGAGCTCCTGTGCCTCAACTAGAGCTGGCCTGCCACAAACTACAGGGCCCACGCACTCTGGAGCCTGTGTGCCACAACTAGAGAGAGAAAACCCACACGCCACAACTAGAGAGAAGTCCACACACCACAACAAAGAGCCCACGCTGCAACAAAAGATCCTGCATGCCGCAACTAAGACCCAATGCAGCCAAAAAAAAGAGAACATAATTTGAAATGGGACCCAAAATAATTCATCCAGTCATGAAAAGTAATTTAGTAGGTTATGTTCATTTACCCAAAGGAATATTATACACATACTTTTTAAATCTTTACTAATTTTTACTTACAAGGGAAATGTTAATGATATACTGAGTTAAAAAAGAAGAAAAAAATTTACCTCATTCAACTTTAAAGATGTTATTTATTTTTTTCTGTGTGTGTGTATACATGGTTAGTTTTATTATAACAACGCAATTTGTATACTTTTTTTTTTTTGGCCACGTTGGGCCTTCGTTGCTGCGTGGGCTTTCTTTAGTTGCGGCGAGCAGGTGCTACTCTTTGTGCAGTGCATGGACTTCTTACTGTGGTGGCACGGGCTCTAGGTGCCCAGGCTTCAGTAGTTGTGGCATGCGGGCTCAGTAGTTGTGGTGCATGGGCTTAGTTGCTCCACGGCACGTGGGATCTTCCCAGACCAGGGATCGAACCTGTGTCCCCTTCATTGGCAGGCAGATTCTTAACCACTGCACCACCAAAGAAGCCCACAATTTGTATACTCTTAACATTTACAACTGAGCATCATCTTTCCAGTGAAACAAAAAGAAAATATTTAAAAACTACATTATTTTTTAAATGCAGGGACCTCCCTGGTGGTCCAGTGGTTAAGACTTCGCCTTCCAATGCAGGGAGGTGAGTGTTCGATCCCTGGTTGGGGAGCTAAGTTCCCATATGCCTCAGGGCCAAAAAACCAAAACATAAAACAGAAGCAATATTGTAAATTAATAAAGACTTTAAAAATGGTCCACATCAAAAAAATCTTTAAAAAAAATAAATGCAGAAAAAACACTGGAAGCAAATACGCCTATATACTCATCGTGGTGGCATCTAGGTAGTAGAATTAAAGTTTGTCTTTTTCTTGTTTCTAAGCTTTCCAAATGCAAATTACACTACTTTGATTTTATTACTTTTTAAAGTAATGCAAGCTCTTTATGTAGAAATTCAAAACATGTATAAGAATTTAAGCAAAATTTAAAGTCACTTATTTTCTAATACACCCATCCTCCATCCAAAAACTCCAGTCCTCAGAGGTAAACACTTCCAACAGTTTGGTTTGGTAGGTATGTATCCTTCTAGAATTGTTTTTCTAAATTCCATTTACAATTAGAAAAACGTCATTTTGAGCTTTCATGGTCCTTTTCCCTTTAGAACTTTGAGGTGTCCAAACTTTGCATCTTGGTATAACTCATAATCACAAATGGACATGGCAGTAATTTTAAACAACACAAGCAGCTGCTTTTTAAGCATATTTTTAAAGCACTGTGTACTTCCTATAAACTTTTTTCTCAAGTCCTCTACTTGAATTTCTTCTGCTACAGACATCCCATAATCCTAATATCTTTGGTACTTGAAAATGACATATATAGAATAAACCCCAAAATGTTTTGAGGTACTAGCTGCTGAGATGATATATTAAGTACACATGGGATATAATGGTTTACAGTGCACTTTTTTTTTTAAGAGACATTGGTATGTGAGATAGGCCGAATCTTACATTTTTGATGGGATTTCATTCATTCATTGAATCATTTGTTCAGCAAACATTTATTGAGCACCTATGATGTGCTAGCACCCTCTATAGCCTGAGCTTGGGCTTTAGAAGTAATTTACACATCTCACTTCTAATCACTGCTTTCTCACCATGTCCTTTTTTAAAAAACTGTAGCAGTGTTAACAGGACATAAATAAATCAGAAAAGAGCAAGATTTCTCTTGTTGCTTACTAGCAGACATGAAGAGCTGACGATAATTAGCCAAGACTTTCTGGATAATCATGACTTGAGCACTGAGTCTCATTATCAAGGTAATAACCTGAATTGCTTAGATTAGTTTGATTCATTTGCTAGCTGTGTCTTACTTTAATATGATAATAGTACAAAAATATATGATCCCACCTTCTCTCCTAGCTGGTTACTCTAGTGCCACATCCATAATAGTACCGCAGTGACTGGCTGCTTCATAAGGAGAATGACTTTTGCAGCTTTGAAACCATCAACTCTTGAAATATTACTCTGGAATAAAAATATCAAGAAGCTGACCAACAAAGACATGGGGAGATAAGCTCTGTAGCAAAATAAACATGTACCAAACTACAGTGCTCACTAGTAAGTGATAGTATAACTTGGATTATACTGATACTAGATGAAGGTATTAAGTCAGTTTCACACATTTTTCTTTCTGGATAACATGGCACAAAATGGCAAGGTAAGATTTGAACCATACTGACAAGATTCCAGAAATTAACACCCACCAGTCATAATCAATCAAGATCAGCATGGTTTTGTTTACATGCTTGGGGTTTATTTTTATTTATTTATTTATTTAATTGAAGTATATTTGATTTACAATGTTGTATTCATTTTTGGTGTGTAGCAAAATGGTTCAGTTATACATATATATACATATTCTAAACATGCAAAGATCCTAGACACCACAGACTTTTTTTCCTATGGTCAGCTCTGTGGTGAGGTATACTACTGAAGTCTCAGTAGTGATCCAAAGAGATTCCTTAAAGGCACATTTAGGGACATATAACATCTGCCCTCAATTGCAAGAGTTGGTAGCAAAAATTTGTTCCATATGCCATATATAACATATGCCAAAATGAAATCTGGCTGTTTGAAAACACTGAGAAAAGCAGTGGCCAGAAGAGGCCTGTCCCACACAACTCCCACTAAAATGGATAAAATTAAATTAAACAAGTATGTCAACCAATTCTGAAGGGACATCTCCGGAACTAGACTATTATCACACTATCCACAGGATAGTGAACAGTCAGTGGTTCAATTTGTATCATATAATACACTTAACTTTTAGCTTTTCAAGCACAAACTATATAGGTATTGCTATTTTTCCAGGTGTAATTTCTATTAGCTAAGAAGGTAGCATGGTAATAAATAGCACATTTTACAGTGTTATCTAATATACTGCTATTAATCTAACCAAGCATATAATAACCCTTTAATATTTGGATTAAAAAAATCAATATTAACTGGAGTAGGGAATTCCCTGGTGGTCCAGTGGTTAGCACATGGAGCTTTCACTGCCATGGCCCAAGTTCAATCCCTAGTCGGGGAACTAAGATCCCACAAGCTGCCTGGCATGGCAAAACAAAAACAAAAACAAACAAAAAAACCCAAGAAACAAAAAATATTAATTGGAGTAAATATTAAGAGACTATTTCACTTTGGCAACCAACTCACAAACTGCTTAGTCATTCAATTCATGTTAATTAAATGTGTGATACTATACCAATCATCAAGCTATAGATATATAATTCAAAACACTGCCCTCAGAAGCATATCTGCAAACAACTGTGTTTTGTTGTTGTTGTTGTTTTTTGCTGTACGCGGGCCTCTCACTGTTGTGGCCTCTCCTGTTGCGGAGCACAGGCTCCGGACACGCAGGTTTAGCGGCCATGGCTCACAGGCCCAGCCGCTCCGCGGCATGTGGGATCTTCCCAGACCGGGGCACGAACCCGTGTCCCCTGCATCGGCAGGCGGACTCTCAACCACTGCGCCACCAGGGAAGCCCTGTTGTTGTTTTTGAACATACTAAAAAGTGTGTGAAAGTGTAGCCTGGCCAAAGCACCTACCCTTTAAGTCCCTAAAAAGCACCCCCCCTTTTAACATCACTCACTATTCAATAAATAGAATAATGCATATGTCTCAGTATGCTAAATTACAAATGCAAAATGAGGAATACCTAGCCAGGAGCAAATTCCTAGATGACTATGAGTTATAAAGTTAATGGTTTTAATTAACTGTATTTCTGAATATGGAGAACACTAAGCTGAACTAAACTTGGCAAAAAATAGCACTTTATCTCTTGGCCAAAGAGATCACTGGGAAGACTATCTAATCACCTTGTTGTTCAATTAAAAGAAACAATTGGGAGACAAAAATATAATCTGTGATCAAAAAGAGTAGATCGAAATTGTTTTTACTTCTCCCAGACATTAGTAGTTAACATTCTGAGAAATGGCATATGCCTTTGGGGGCTAAGTATATTTTAGAAGAAAAAAATTCTAACAGTTCTGTTTTTAAAATGTACATTTGTTTCATATAATAAAATATTATTATAGGGCTTCCCTGGTGGCACAGTGGTTGGGAGTCCGGCTGCCGATGGAGGGGACATGGGTTCGAGCCCTGGTCCAGGGTGATCCCACATGCCACGGAGCAACTGGGCGCATGAGCCATGGCTGCTGAGCCTGCGTGCCACGGCTACTGGAGCCCACGTGCCTAGAGCCCGTGCTCCACAGAGGGGGAGGCCACTGCAATGGGAAGCCCACGCACTGCAGGGAAGAGTGGCCACCGCTTGCTGCAACTAGAGAAAGCCTGCACGCAGAAACGAAGACCCAACAAAGCCAAAATACATAAATTAAAAAATATATATATATTATTATAAATAAATAATAAAATAAATAGTCTAATAATAAAAATATTAACATTTTAAAACTGTAAATGTATTTTCTCTTTCTCTTTCTCACTCCAACTCTCAATAATAAGTAAAATAATTCTCATGTGAGGAACAAACAAATACATGAAATATATTTGCTTACCAATATTCTTACTTATCAAAGTAAATGGGCTTCAATCACTGATGTGTGTAAAATAAATATCAAAATTTTTAATATCAAATACCTAAAAATAAAACAAACTAAATAACTCTATATTGAAAGCTACAAAATGTTATTGAAAGAAAGTAAGTCATAAATAAAGATATACTATGGTCATGAACTGGAAGATTCAATATTGTAAAAATGTCAATCTCTTCAAATTGATGAGAGGGGGTATACCTCAGTGGTAGAGCATTTGACTGCAAACTGATGCACAGATTCAACACAAACAATAAAAATTCCAACAGCGTTTTTGGTGGAAATTTACAAGCTGATTCAAAAATTTTGATGAAGGGATTTCCCTGGTGGTCCTGTGGCTAAGACTCCAAACTCCCAATGCAGGGAGCCTGGGTTTGATCCCTGGTCAGGGAGCTGGATCCCACATGCCACAACTAAGAGTTTGCATGCTGCAACTAAAAAGACTCCACATGCAGCAACGAAGATCCCCCACACACACGGCAACTAAGATCCAGTGCAGCCAAATAAATAAACAAATACATATATTTAAAAAAAATTTTGATGAAAATGCAAAGAACCAAAAAAATAGCCCAAATAAATATTGAAAAGAAAACTGAAGGACTTACACTACCAGTTAGCAAGACTAGTTGTAAAGCCTAGTAATGAGAGTTCAGACAGAAAAATAGACAAAAGGCCAATGAAACAGTCTAGAAACAGACTGAGAACTAATCAGTCACTTGATTTGTGACAAAGTTGATGTTGTAGTAGTGGGGAAAGGACAGTCATTTCAGTAATGGTGCTGGTTAAGTAGATATCCATGAGAAAAAGAATGAGTCTTGACTCCTATCTCATGTGATACACAAAAGTCAATTCCAGCTTGTACATCTAAAAGTGAAAGGTTTAAAAAAGTAACTTTTTAAGAAGAAAACAAAAGAGAACATCTTCATGACCTTGGAATTTGAAAAAAACAGACAAAATTTTCTTTTTTTAAAAAAGATTTATTTATTCATTTTATATTTTATTTTTGCTGCTTTGGGTCTTTGTTGCTGTGCGTGGGCTTTCTCTAGTTGTAGCGAGCAGGGGCCTACTCTTCATTCTGGTGCTCCAGCCTCTCACTGCGGTGGCTTCTCTTGTTGCGGAGCACAGGCTCTAGGTGCACGGGCTTCAGTAGTTGTGGCACGCAAGCTCAGTATTTGTGGCGCACAGGCTTAGTTGCTCTGTGGCATGTGGGATCTTCCCGGACCAGGGCTTGAATCCGTGTCCCCTGCATTGGCACGTGGATTCTTAACTACTGTGCCACCAGGGAAGTCCAACAAAATTTTCTTAAACAGGAAATAAAAAGTTATCATAAAGGAGAGGATTGGTAAACTGGATTACATTAAAGTTAAGAAATTCTGTTCATTAAAAAGCACAATTGGGACTTCCTTGGTGGCACAGTGGTTAAGAATCTGCCTGCCAATGCAGGGGACACGGGTTCGAGCCCTACTCCAGGAAGATCCCACATGCCACAGAGCAACTAAGCCTGTGTGCCACAACTACTGAGCCTGCACTCTAGAGCCCACGAACCACAACTACTGAGCCCGCATGCTGCAACTACTAAAGCCTGCACACCTAGAGCCCGTGCTCCACAACAAGAGAAGCCCCCGCAGTGAGAAGCCCGCGCACCACAATGAAGAGTAGGCCCTGCTCACCGCAACAAGAGAGAAGCACACACGCCACAACAAAGACCCAATACAGCCAAAAAAATAAAGAAAATAAATATTTTTTAAAAAAAGACAGAGGGGCTTCCCTGGTGGCGCAGTGGTTGAGAGTCCGCCTGCCGATGCAGGGGACACGGGTTCGTGCCCCGGTCCGGGAAGATCCCGCATGCCGTGGAGCGGCTGGGCCTGTGAGCTATGGCCGCTGAGCCTGTGCGTCCAGAGCCTGTGCTCCGCAACGGGAGAGGCCACAACAGTGAGAGGCCCGCGTATCACAAAAAAAAAAAAAAAAAAAAAAAAAGACAGAAAGGGCTTCCCTGGTGGCGCAGTGGTTGAGAGTCCGCCTGCCAATGCAGAGGACACGGGTTCATGCCCCGGTCCGGGAAGATCCCACATGCCGCAGAGCAGCTGGGTCCGTGAGCCATGGCCGCTGAGCCTGTGCGTCCGGAGCCTGTGCTCCGCAATGGGAGAGGCCACAACAGTGAGAGGCCCGTGTACCGCAAAAAAAAAAAAAAAAAAAAAAAAACAGAAAATATTCAGTGTTGGCAAGAATGTGGAGCAAGTGGAACTTTCATACACTACTGATGAGAGTCTTAATTGGAACAACCACAGCAGTTTGGTAATATTTATGGAAGCTAAACATACACATATTCTATGACCCAGAAATTCCACTCCTAGGAATACACTCAACAGAATTCATGCATATAGTCACCAAAAGACTTTTATAAAAATGTCCAGGGGGCTTCCCTGGTGGTGCAGTGGTTAAGAATCCACGTGCCAATGCAGGGGACACGGGTTCAAGCCCTGGTCCGGGAAGATCCCACATGCCACGGAGCAACTAAGCCAGTACTCCACAACTACTGAGCTTGCTGTGCCACAACTACTGAAGCCCGTGTGCTAAGAGCCTGTGCTCCGCAACAAGAGAAGCCACTGCAATGAGAAGCCTGCACACCGCAAGAGTAGACCCCGCTTGCCTCAACTAAAGAAAGCCCACGCACAGCAACAAAGACCCAATGCAGCCATAAATAAATAAATAAATATAAAGTTCCGTTAAAAAAATATACTATAGAGACTTTTTTTTTTTTTTCTTTTTTTTTGCGGTATGTGGGCCTCTCACTGTTGTGGCCTCTCCTGTTGCGGAGCACAGGCTCCGGACGCGCAGGCTCAGCGGCCATGGCTCACGGGCCCAGCCGCTCCGCGGCATATGGGATCCTCCCAGACCGGGGCACGAACCCGTATCCCCTGCATCGGCAGGCGGACTCTTAACCACTGCGCCACCAGGGAGGCCCGAGACTTTTTTTTGTGTGTGTGGTACGCGGGCCTCTCACTGTTGTGGCCTCTCCCGTTGTGGAGCACAGGCTCCGGACGCGCAGGCTCAGCGGCCATGGCTCACGGGCCCAGCCGTTCTGAGACATGTGGGATCTTCCCGGACCGGGGCATGAACCCGTATCCCCTGCATCGGCAGGCGGACTCTCAACCACTGCGCCACCAGGGAAGCCCAGAGACTTTACATAGAAAAAAAAAAAAAAAAAAAAAGTCCAGGGAATTCCCTGGCGGTCCAGTGGTTAGGACTCTGTGCTTCCACTGCAGGGGGCAAGTTTGATCCCTGGTGGGGAAACTAAGATCCCACAAGCTGCGCGGCCAGCCCACCACCCCCCGCCTCAAAAAAATCCATAGTAGTACTGCTATGTTCATTCTACTGTTCTGTTCTGTACTGTAACATTTCACTTCCCATTAACAATAGAATGGATACAGGTATTGTGATATATACATACAATGGAATACTACACTGCAATAAGAATGAACAACTATAATTATAAGCAACATTATTGGCAAATCTCATAAACATAATATTAAGCAAAAGAAGGCAGAAACAAATGAGTGTACAACTGTTCCTTGCTCTCTCAGAATGAAATTCCTCAGAGAAGTGTTCCCTATGTTCTCCTCTGCGTCTCCACACATTGTTGGATGAGTAAGTCTCTCTACTGTCAGAGTTCAGTATAAGGACAACACAATACATTCTTCAGAATCAGCTTTGTCAGGGGTAAGGGCGATCTTTTGGGGGAGGGGGAAAGCAAGAGAATATGAATATCATCAACTATAGGGGACCTTTGAAATAGAAAATAAACAAATAAACTAATTAAAATTGTATTTCAAATGAACAACATAACTACATTGAAGCATGAGGGTGGTGTGTGTGTGTGTGTGTGAGAGAGAGAGAGAACTAATTCAACATATGCATATTCTAACTTTTGAACACACCACTGACATTTCAGCAACAATGATAATACCTATTAACAAGATCTTGGTTTCTAAGTATCATTCTCCACCAAAAAGAACCATGTTTCCTTGGATAAACAGCTGGTCATCTCGTCTGGGGCAGGATGGAAAATAGAAAACCTTAGTACACTTGTCCCAGAAAATAAAGAATTATTCAAACAATGGTTGAAGGTGCTCCCTGGCCAAATTTGGGGAAATGTGAGCATCAAAATAAGTAATGATAAAAAAGGAGTATAACTTACTGAATATAACAAAAATCTACAGGTTCACACTGAAACAAATAAGAAGAAAAAGCTCTTCTTTGGAGTTTAAAACTAATTAACAGATTTAGAAGAAACAATGGAAACAGAACCACTATTTGGCAACTATCAGGCAAAAATCACTGATGAACATTAAAATTGGGTGTGAAAGTTTGAGGGATAGCACTATATTTACATGTCTTGATCTCTCTGTAAGATATTTATTAAATACAAAGTGAAAAATACTGATTTTACAGTGGAGAAATCTGGAAGACACTATCTTTAACCAAGTGATCAAAATTAAGATCATGAATAGTCGGACAAATTGACATTATGTCCCTCCTGTAAGAAGGTATTCATGCAAAAATGTATAATCCAAATCTAGTCATGAGGAAGCATTAGACAAACCCAAAGTGAGGGACAAAATAAGTAATCTGCACTTTGCAAAAGAAGCAATGTCATTAAAAACAAATATTGAGGAACTATTCTAAACCAAAAAAACAAAAGTACATGTTATATGATTCCATTTATATCAAACTCTAGAAAATGCAAACTAATGTAATGATTAAAGATACAGCTTTATTCTTTCAAAAGAAAAGAAGTTTAATTCCTCTGGTTTCTCAGGCTGCAAGACAGTTAGTGACTTTGTGCTCCTAATTTTTAAATCTGTAACTCCCAAAAAAAGACACACAACTAGCCAAAATGAGGCACAGTGGAAATCTTTCCAAAACCACATTTCATACAATTTCCCTATTCTCCATCAAAACTTATAATGGAAAATGTTTATGTTCTAGTTTTCTGAGACAAATTCTAAAAATAAGCTAATGCATCACTCAGTGCACACACACAAAGAAAGTACATATTATATGATTCCATTTATATCAAACTCTAGAAAATGCAAACTAATGTATAGTGACAGAAAGAGTGTCTTCCTGAGGAGAAAGGGTGCAGGTAAGAGAGTAGGGACTATGAAGGGGTACAAAGAAATTTTGGGGAGTAATGAATTTTGACCGTGGTAATGTTCACACAGTGTATACATATGTCAGACTTACCAAACTGTACTCTTTAAATATGTGCAGTTTATTATATGTCAATTATACCTCAGTAAAGTTGTTTTAAAATTTGAGGAACTATTCCAAATTAAAGGAGGTCAAAAGGATATTTTCTTATAGGCAAAATACGAATAAAGTCTGTGGGCTAGATAATAATAATGGTTCAATGTTAATTTGCTAATTTTGATAATAATAGGAGAGAATATCCTTGTTTTTAGGAAATATACTCTCTAGTATGCAAGGATAAAAGGATATCATGTCGGGGCTTCCCTGGTGGCACAGTGGTTGAGAGTCCGCCTGCCAATGCAGGGGACACGGGTTCGTGCCCCGGTCCGGGAGGATCCCACATGCCGCAGAGCGGCTAGGCCCGTGAGCCATGGCCGCTGAGCCTGTGCGTCCGGAGCCTGCGCTCCTCAAGGGGAGAGGCCACAACAGTGAGAGGCCCGCATAATGCAAAAAAAAAAAAAAAAAAAAGAAAGGATATCATGCCTATGAAAAACTTACTCTCAGTTGATTCAGAAAAAAATATACACATGGGGAGGAGCTAAAAAGAGAGATAAAGTAATAAAGTAATATGATAAAATGTTATCATTTGGCTGAAAGATAAACCAAATTCTCGATACTACTCTTGCAATATTTCTATAAAACTGAATTATGTCAAAATAAAAGAGTTTTTTGTTTTGTTTTTAATAAAGAATGTGGTGCTTAGGAGATTGTGAGCAATAGCCAAGGTATTCATTCATTCATTAACGAATACTGGTTTTTCTCACACGGATGGACCTTGACAACAGTGGCCACACTTGCTTGCCAGAGCAAGTTTACAGAAATAAACCATATGCCAACATCTGAATTTCTAAACCTGATTATTTGAGTTACAAATATATTCTTTTCATTTAACTAACAAGTGTTTATTTAGCACTTATCACTGTAGCAAGGCTAGATAGGCACTAGAAAAACAAAGTCCCCTGGAATGAAACCCGGGGAACATGCACAGATACGGGTGTGACACAGGGAGGGGTGAGTGAATGGGTGGAGTCTTGTCAGATAGGGAAAGGAAGATTATGTACCATGAGCAAGGACACTGAGGCAGGATCATGCACAGTGAGCTTGGGGAAATATAAGTAGCTGGATACAGCTGAAACTTCAAGTATAATGTGAGAAGTGACAGCAAACAAGAGAGAGGAGATCAGTCATGCCAAGATCTTGAATATTGGCACCTTCCCAGTGGTCCAGTGATAAAGAGTCTGCCTTCCAATGCAGGGGACCCATGTTTGGTCCCTGGTCGGGGAACTAGGATCCCACATGCTGCGGGGCAACTAGGCCCACATGCCACAACTACTGAGCCTGCGTGCCTAAACTAGAGAGCCCACGTGCTGCAAACTACAGAGCCCACGACTTCTGGAGCCCACACGCCACAGCTAGAGAGAGAAAACCTGCATGCCACAACTAGAGAGAAGCCCACGCGCTGCAAGACCCAACACAGCCAAAAAATAATAAATAAATAAATATTTTTTAAAAAAATCTTGGTATTCCATGCTAAGAAAGCTAGGCTTCATCTATAACTGGAAGGCACTGAAAACTTTGCTCTATTTTCTTTTGTTTTGAGTGAGAGAAATTACATATACAGAAGAGCACTAAATGTATTAAACTAGGAGAAACAGGGTTATAGAAAGAAAACTTGAACTGTACCTAAGGAGAATTGTTGTTCAACATTCTGACTTCCCAGCTAGCTGGTACCCTCAACCCAGAGTAGAAGTGCAATAAATACTTGCTGATAATAAAGACGACACTGAAATTGTCCCAGTATGAGATAAAGGCTCAATTACAGCTGGAGCCAAGAAAATGGAGAGATAGAAGTGCTCTGATGTTGTAGAACAAGAGATACTACAAGAGTGAGAGAAAGGCATTAAACATGACTGAATTTTCCATTTTTGGTGGCCGTGTAGACAGTAAGCCGTTAACCAAAAATGTAATGCAAGAGGAGGAGCCAGTTTAGAAAAGAAGAGAACAGGGCTTCCCTGGTGGCGCAGTGGTCGAGAGTCCGCCTGCCGATGCAGAGGACACGGGATCGTGTTCGGTCCGGGAAAATCCCACATGCCGGCGGAGCGGCTAGAGCCATGGCCGCTGAGCCTGCGCGTCCAGAGCCTGTTCTCCGTAACGGGAGAGGCCACAACAGTGAGAGGCCCGCGTAACGCAAAAAAAAAAAAAAAAAAAGAAGAGAACAAACTTGTTTATACCTATTAGAGATAGAGTACCTTTGGCAACAATGTCTATTGGCAATGGAGCTTACCAGGGAGATCACTCTGTTATAAAAATATTGCTACTAAGTGTTTTAGATGTAAGTATGTAGACTATTAAGTTACTGGCCACATTTTGATCTACTCCCACATGTGTGAAGTGACTTGAGTAAAGAAGATAGTTCACTGCAGTAAGATTTATAATAACATAATATTTTAGAAATACCTTAAATGTCATCAATACATGATTGGCCAAATGTCTGATCTCTTATTTGCAATGTGTCAGTCAAATAGGAAGTCAGCATTTTTGGACAGATAATTTAAGTCCAGAATGAAATAGAAAAAAGGTTGACTGAAATTAAGTTCATAATATTTTAAATTAATCTATTCTACTACACCCATATTCACAGTAGACTCAAAATAAATATAACTTCAAGTGAGTAATCTAAAAATCATAAAACACCATAGCTGACAGGTATTTTAATTAAAGCAAGTTTGAGTATTAACCAACCTCCATAAAATCCTTTAAACAAAGTGTAAGTCAACCAATATTTTTACTACCTTAGTTTCATAACTGTAATAATAAGTACAAATGTTTGTATGTCACTTTGGAGTTTAAAAACCATTTTCAACTTCTGATTACCATTGAATCTCAACAATCCTGTGAGCAGGTGAAAATCACAAGCCAAAAGTTGAGATGAAAGCTTTATCATTACTATACCTCCAAGGCAAAGTTTCAAGATTAAAGATAGAGACAGTTTTATTCTTTCAAAAGAAAAGAAGTTTAATTCCTCTGGTTTCTCAGGCTGCAAAACAGTTAGTGACTTTGTGCTCCTATTTTTTAAATCTGTAACTCCCCAAAAAAGACACACAACTAGCCAAAATGAGGCACAGTGGAAATCTTTCTAAAACCACATTTCATACAATTTCCCTATTCTCCATCAAAACTTATAATGGAAAATGTTTATGTTCTAGTTTTCTGAGACAAATTCTAAAAATAAGCTAATGCATCACTCAGTGCACAAGACATACTTCAGGTAGGTCCACAAATTCCTATAGGCAACTTAAAGCAACATTTTACCAAAGCAAAAGGATGTAATACAGAAGCAAATTGTCTCCACACAAATCACACTACTAAGTCTCATAGGTGTCCCCAGCCCCTTGGGTATTTACTTACCTCCAAAGGCACAATGATGGATGGCTTCTTTTTCAGTTCCTCACATTTCCTCTTCTTACAGATCTGATGGCTGTTCTTTCTATTCTTGCAGTAGGTACATTCACCACAATTGGTCTTCTGCTGGCAGGGCTCACAGACCCCACATCGCTTTCGTTTCTTCTTTTCCAAAGTAGGTAGCAAAGTTGTGTAGGAAGGAGAAGAGGAGGTACTGACAAGTGACACTGGCCTAGACACCACTGTGGTGTTGATGTCAACCATGCTGGTGGCACTGATCTGGGAGCTCCCTCCTTCCAATTTGCTGGGACTGGCCTGGGAGAGGTGGACAATGCCCTGTGAAGCATGGTGGAGTCCTCTCTCAGGGGCTATTGTGAACCCCTGAGTGTTAGCTGGCAGAAAGCTTATATGAACCTTCTTCTTATTTTCTATATTGTTTATAGCCATTGCGGGAGGTACCGAACTTATCTCTGAGTTTGATGATGGTTGAGGAGTGTGACCTAAGCCCGAAGGCAAAATCTGCATAGTGCCCTGGACCTCAAGCCCAGATGAAACAGTGCTCTGGGGCTCAGGCCATTCTGGAAGAGCATTACAGGTAGCAATTGGGTTAAGAGGAGCAGGAAGAAAGATATCGGGGTCTGAGGCAGTACCACCAACCATACCGAGGACTTGTTGATTTAAGAGAGCACCAAAGACCTCTCCTTGGACTGGAATAGCACCAGGAATCTCTGGTGGGTCTGGGGTCTCACCCAGAGGCTCTCCATGAACTGGGTTAGCACCAGGAACTTCCCATTGATGTGGGACAGCACTAAAGGCCTGTCCTAGGACAGGGGTGGTATCAGCAACTTCCTGTTCATCTGGGGTAGATTTGAGTACCTCTTGATGATCTGGTTTAGCACCAAGGGTTTCTTGTTCTGAACCTGCCAAGAGGAGTTTTATTAATGAGGTAGGATATATTGACCCACCAATAGACAAACAGTTTCTAAGGTCCAATTCAGGTACAACCTTATTAAAGCTGGAGGTGGGGCAGCAATCATGTTCACTTTTGATGGGATCCAGGTAAGAATCAGATAGCTTAAGAGATTCTACTCGTGAACCCAAATCTTCTAACTGAATGCTGGGGTTTCCTTCAGAGGTAACCCTGAGGGCTGCTTTTTGGAGCAAAGGAACACAGAGAGTGTCCTGAGCAAACATTCTAGGGGAATCACTAATATCATTCAATGTCTCTCTAGAGAATAGTCCTTCACCACCACGTGTCCCTTCCAATGACCCAGAAGGAACCTCTGCTGCAGGGCCACTATGAGTAGAGCGATTTATTTTGGAATCCTCCACACTTTGGGACCAAGACTGGGTTGTCTCTTGGCTCTCATCTTTTATTAAAGATGCATTTTGTATGCCAATTAGATTCTCTATATCAGGAGGGATTGAGGGGTCTTGCACTGGGACTGAATCACTTTCTGAGTGCTTTACTCCCATGTCAGTAAGTACCTTATAATCACACTCATGTTGCTTTCCTAGATTCTTAGGAGGTGGAACTTTCTTGGGTTTGGCTATGACCGCTGGGGGTTGGGACAGTCGTCTGCTAAGAGAGGTGCTTCGGAGAGCCATTGTAAACCCATTGCAAGTTAAGGACTCTGGGTTCTGAAAAAGAACTTCAGTCCTATCTAAATTCATTCGTGCTGCTCCAGCTCTTGTCAGAAGGCTTCTGACTGGCATAGGCAGTTTGGGTTCTGTTTTTTTCTTAACACCTCTTTCTTGAATTAATTGCTTTAATTTTCCAGGGCTCACAGTCCTGACTGTCGCCACATTTTTGTTGGCTGGCTTAGATCCCTCCTTCAGTTGGCTGTTTTTCTTTTTGTTTAGATCTTCCCTCCTGACTAATTTGGAAGGCCTTGCATGGCGAGATCGAGACATAGCTATGGAGCAGGAAAAACTGAAAGGGCATGAGGAAAAGAGTCATTGGTCCTTTGGAAAGTCTCACTTCTGAGGAGAATCCAGATGCACCATGGTTGTGCTCAGTCGCAGGAGGTTTTGGTCTGAAATAACAATGACAAAACATTGGGAGTGAGTCTTTTTCCTATGCATTCCCTCATTTGAAATAGAATATTTACTAGCAATTATTAATTAAAATTAAGGAACTGAGAATATTGACTGCAAAAGGAAAATATAATAGACATAAAGTATAAAGTATCCTATGAATCCTGGATTCACAAATAAAGCTCCTTTAACTTTAATTTCTGTGACAACTGATTAAGGTGATGAAGTTCTTTGAATAAGCTAAGCATGGGAGGTTTTGTTTTTTGGGTTTTTTTTTGCCATATGCGGACCTCTCACTGTTGTGACCTCTCCCGTTGCGGAGCACAGGCTCCGGACACGCAGGCTCAGCGGCCTACGGCTCACAAGTCCAGCCGCTCCACGGCATGTAGGATCTTCCCGGACTGGGGCATGAACCCGCTTCCCCTGCATCGGCAGGCGGACTCCCAACCACTGTGCCACCAGGGAAGCCCAGCATGGGAGTTTCTTTACATTAGAAACCGCAACTATGGACTTCCCTGGTGACGCAGTGGTTAAGAATCCGCCTGCCAATGCAGGGGACACGGGTTCAAGCCCTGGTCCAGGAAGATCCCACATGCTGCAGAGCAACTGAGCCCACACACCACAACTATTGCAGCCCGCATGCCTAGAGCCCGTGATCCGCAACAAGAGAAGCCACCGCAATGAGAAGCCCGCGCACAGCAAGGAAGAGTAGCCCCTGCTCGCCATAACTATAGAAAGTCTGCGCGCAGCAGGGAAGACCCAATGCAACCAAAAAAAAAAAAAAAGAAAAAAGAAACTACAACTATTGCAGTTACATGTAGTTTAAAGCTCAAACCCTAATCTTTACAAATATGGATACTTAAAAAGTTATCTCTTAAGCTCTTTCCTCAGCACATCACCATACGGGCAGAGGTGTCATCTGTTGGACAGAAAAGCTGGTAAAGCCAGAGGAAGAAGAGGCTTGTATTATCCAAGAAACTCTACTCTTTGGAGATCCAGTAACATTAATACCATATTCCAATTAACCATCCACAAATTTTGAGTTTTATACATGCACACAAAAGTAGCATAAACTCTTGGGAGTTAGTATTTACAGATTAGGTTACAAATAAGACTCACAGGTCCAACAAATAACTGTTGAGTACCTCCTCTGTATAAGGAAAGCATTGTGGCAGGCACTGCCCACACCCAGAAATGATGTCCCTCCTTCCTCTTTCACCCGACTTAATCCAACGACTGATGGTTCTAAACTCCCTTCTACCAAGGGTCCCAAAAGTCTCATGATCAACGCCTAGGCAAAGAAATTGGAAATAAAGAGAAAATGAGATAATTAGAACAGTAAAGCATACTAGATAAGCAACTATTATTTGAAAAGTAAGAAAAGAGGAGAAAATGAAAGGGGACTGATTAAGAGTCATCATCAGTTGCATATTTGTCTCCTCAGATTGCCTACCCTGACCCCAAATAAGACCAAGCTATGAGGAAGAGTGAAGCTCACCATACAAAATATATCAGTAGACATCCTAAAGATCATGGAATCAAGAGTGTGACAACAAACTGGGTGAGGATTCTTTAACAGTTGACAGGTTGTTGGATTTGTAAGAAAATCTGGTGTAGGAGAATGGTTACCAGAAACTGGTCTGCAACCAAGTGATCACCAGTTTGTGGTGAAATGAGAAAAAAAAAAAAAATAAAGAGGCTGAGTACACCTGAAACTAACACAACACTGTAAATCAACTACACTTCTATTTAAAAAAAAATAAGGCCGGGGCTTCCCTGGTGGGGCAGCGGTTGAGAGTCCCCTGCCGATGCAGGGGACACAGGTTCGTGCCCTGGTCCAGGAAGATCCCACATGCCATGGAGCGGCTGGGCCCGTGAGCCATGGCCACTGAGCCTGCGCGTGAGGAGCCTGTGCTCCGCAACGGGAGAGGCCACAACAGTGAGAGGCCCGCGTACCGAAAAAAAAAAAAAGAAATGAGGCTGTATAAAGTTTTTCATAAGGTTGAATTTATTATTTAATCATGCTTTCCTGTTTTCTCACATTAAAATGTCCTTTCTAAAAAACGTGGAGAATTCCCTGGCAGTCCAGTGGTTAGGATTCCGCACTTCCACTGCAAAGGGCACAGGTTCAATCCCTGGTTGGGGAACTAAGATTCCGTAGGCTCTGAGGCTCGGCCAAATAAATACATAAAGTAATAAAAGTCCTTTTATTGTGAAAGGGTGGAGATAGGCTTATTTTTTTAATGTTATTACTTGGCAAAGTAAAAATTTGACAGCCCTCTACCAAGTCTCAAATTTTGGTTTTGGTTTTGTTGTACTCATCTGATCCTGGTAATCCTGGGATGCACTAGTTGGTTCAGTGGCTAGAGATGGTGTCACATCAGAAAACCCTAAATTTGAATCTGTGATCACCAGCTGTGTCCTTCAGGAAACAACAGGAGTCAAGGTTTCTGCATCTGAAATGAGGTTGTTTTGAGATATCAATGGGTTCCTCTGAGGAAAACCTAGTGGTAGTTGTTTCATCCTTGTGATATCTGAGGTAAGAAGAACAACTTTGGAATTAGGTAGACATGGGTTCAATTTCCAGATGAGAAACATACTAGACATAAGCTTAATGGTAGTTATCATTATTGTAGAACAAGTTTAATCCTCAGTCTGCCATATCCTGCAAAACAAGATCTAGTTCTTTTGTTTCTGTTCTCATCTAACACGTTGTAGGCCACACACTATAATAAAAGATCCCAGAGAACAACATTTAGAGTCAAAGCATTGAGCCTTTAAGAAAAACTTTTAAAATAGACATTAGTGATAACATTAACCACAAGAAAAATAACATTTTGATAAACCTGTGCTGAATACAAATACTAGGCCAGAGAATACTCCACTTGAGTTCTTGGCATCTAAGCTTATGGCTTTCCCCCTTTTCTTAAATAAAAAAATAAAAAGTTTGGCTGCACTACCTCTTTGGCTGTGAAAAGCTGTAGGATATTTCCAAAGACCACTGCTTTTTGTACCAGCATTTTTAGAAAACAAAAGACATTCCAATTCTAATCTCCAGAAAGTCAGCAATCTTTATAAGGATGTTTTTTCGGATAACAAAAAACAATCCATTCCATTCTCTAGAAATTCAACAATATCTGTCTAAACATGCTTTATCTCTTATATCAGGATTACCTTGTTAAAAAATTATTAAGAGCATATAATCTAAATATTGCAATCAGCCATGAAAATTAAAATTCATATATGTTGCAAGTAATCTGAATATGCCAGAGGGTGTCATGGGATCTGCTTTTGAAAGTAGTTTATAAATTGATCTCTGTCTCATATATTCTTTTATATTTTTAAATGGAAGTGCTTTAGAAATCCAGACTTGTAATTAAGATAATGTTTACTATTCAAACCTTATCTCTTGAAAAAGCCTGTCAAGGAAATGGAAAAGGTATGAGCAACATGGATTGGCAAGATGTGGCCTCTTTGAATGGTAACAGCCTTTTTATGAGATTGTGAAAGAGGCCAATGACCCCTGAAAAACCCAAATGCAGGGAAGAAACCACTGGGTACCACCCAGCCAAAGAAACAATCAGAAACAAAATAAGGACTCCCACAAGATCTTAATTTTACTTGGCTCCACGGATGAAATGTAACCCCCTTTTGTAAATAAACTAAGTTATCCCCAGGGCTGGGGGGGGCTGGAGCGGGGTGGGGGGGGGGGAGGAGTCCATTCTATTATATAGATCCACATTTAAATATGGAATTATCTGCACAGATCTTCTGAAATTTATTTCCCTTATTAATTTGTAAACATTATTAAATGCTTTATTTCCTTTTTTGTGCTTTTATTTACTATAGAGTGTTTAAGTCATAGAAAAATACATTTACAATTAAATACTAATTCCACTTCTGTTTTTCATTTCTGATGAAAACTGACATTTCAATATTTCTCAAAATCAGTTTTATTCTACTCTAGAGTATATTCAGGAGTCTGAGTGTTACTGAGGTTGCTACAGGATAACATGATTGGAGAGAAGATAAGAGAATAATGTCCCTGTTATCAAACATATATAGCAGGCCCCGGAGGGGGAACCACATGCAATTAATTGACACTATCCTGTGAGTTTTTGTTTTCCTAGAAGAGAAAACAAAGTGAAACAAACAAACAAAATTCCCAACAACTATGGGATGCAAAACATTACTTAACTAGTTTTTTCACCAGAGGGCACCAAGACCCCTAACCCATAATAAAAAAAGAAAAATTTTTTTTCCTAAGATGTCCTTGTGACATAGGGGACTGGAGTAGTGTATGAGATCCAAATATTACTGTCCAGGAGATAAGGGCCAACTCATAATTTGAAACATGAAAAGAGATGCCAGCCCAAGGAAGAAAATATAAGATTACAGAGAAAGAGGAGAAGTGGCAAGATCAGGCCCCAGGGCCTATGTAAGGATCTGCTAATTATTCACACATAATTTAAACATACCTAACCAAATTGGTCAACAAACAGGATCAGACTTTTGCCTCAATATTATCTGAGCTTACTAAGTAGTCAGCCTTTCCCAAAGAGTCTTAAAAAAATAAATATAAATAAAAAGCAATTTTTTAATGTGATCACCTTGCCTAGAAACTGAAAAGCTGACTTCCTAAACTGTATCAGTTGTCTGTAAAGGACAATATCGACAGTACCGTGTCAGAAAAATTCTCTCCCACTTACATCCCCCCTCCTCCTTCTGGATCTCCCAAAGTCCCCTGGGCAGGAAGTGGCTGAACTGATGTAACCATCCAGCCCACATGTCAATTTAAAATTATACTGCAATCCTTCCCACCACCAGCAGTGGCCAAAAAAGTGGTATTTGCATACATAGAGCTAGTTGCAAAAGAAACTCTGATTTAATAGTCACTCCATTCAGCTCCTTAGAATTTAAAGGCTACTGCACTTGACTGAGAAATACAAGACTTAAAACATTTCTTTTTAAAAGGCACCACCTGGCTTAGTTTCCTCCAGCAACTTAGTTCTAAAGGAAGAGGAGGTGGGCGGGCTGCTTGCTGTTCCTAGATAGTTTTGTACCACAGGAAGTGTGAGAGCCTTCGGCACATGGAAAGGCTGTGGAGGCAAACTCACTAGAATGCCAGCAGATTTAGTCAAAGGCTCCTTCCATATGTAAAACACCCCTGCTGCCCTGCAGAGAGAGAAGAAAAAAAGGCCAAGAAGGGCCACAGAAAAGGGAAGGGACAAGTTAAATGGAGATGGAATGACCATTCCAAAAACAAGAAAAGCATAAAACACATTAGGAAGAAGAGGAAAAAGCAGAAGGAAGAAAATGTCTAAAATGAAAAAAAAAAAAGCCAAAAAGTAGAGGAAGGGGAAAGACTATATAGTAATAAAGCTAGAATATAAAAAGACAGCTGGGATCAAAATGCGGAAGACTAAAGGTAGAAAGATGGAGGGGGTGGAAAAAGAGAAACTTAAGTGTACAAAGAAGGAAAAATACAGAGGCAAAGAAGAGGGTGGAGGAGGGGAGGGACGAACAAGATAAAGAAGATTGGAGGAAGAGAAACAAAGGGCAGGGACAGAGGTGATCCAAACCTCCAACCGATCAATTCTGGAAGACCAGAGCTGGGAGCCATAGTTAACCCTCATTAAAATGGTAAGCAGTGATCCAGGAGTTCTTAATCTGAGCTACCAATGTTTGCAAAGAGATACAGACAGTGTATACTAATAACTCTCGTACTTGATTCGGAAGTTTAATTGAAATCATAACATTGTTTTAAACACTGTCATACATTGACAACCAACCTAATTAAGATCTCTTAACTGGGGAGGCAAGGGACTTGGGCTTTAACCTGTGTAACTAATACAAACCAATAAAACCAATAAAATCAGGAAGCGCACCCAACATCACGTTACCTGAGGCTTTTCGTTCTTAGAAACAACGCTGACCAATCCCCAAACATATCCTTATCTACACACCCGCCTTGTTTAATTGTAGACAAAATTCCTAATATGCCTTAAAAAGCTCTCGCCCTAACTGGTTCACAAACACCTTTTCCATATTCATTTTGGCATCCTGAGTGAGGACTGAGGAAGCCAACGTTTTTATTTAACTCTTTAACGCTGAGATGGGGAGGAGAGAAGGATGGTCCCTTTTCGGTTCAGGGCGGACCTGGGGTTGCTACCCTGTAGCGCCGCCCTTCAACTCATGGGGGTGCAAGCGCTCAGCCCACCCTGCCGACACTAGGCTGTGCACCTAATCTTTTCCTCGCTCAGGGTCTTGAAACACTTTTCAAACATGTCTTTATAAACTGATCCTTACTATGATATATCATGCAGCTCATTGTGTGCCCGAGAGTGTTACGGGGGAGGAGAGAAAGAGGCACTGGAGCGACCTGGTTAATTTGGGAGGAGGACGAGTTGCCTGCGGGGAAAAAGACTCCTAGTTCAAGCAATATCTGTTCTCTTGTTGATACATTTATTTTTATTGGGTCAGAAAAGCCCAATCTGTGTTCCCCATTACCGTGGAAAGCCTACTGGGGCAGGCCAGCAACTTCCCGACCACTTTCCGTAGAAATTTATGGACTGCACACAGCCCTTAGTAGCCGAATCTTTTGGGAGTGTGGGTGAGAGGGAGGGAGGGGAGGGGAGGAAGAGAAGAGAGGGGTGAGGGGGAGACGGCGAGAGACCTAGCCCAGCCCCGGCCCCTCACTTGCCGCCCGGCCGGTCCCCGGCACCCGGCTCTGCGGACCTCTCACCCTTGGGGCCCGCTCCGGGATTCCGCCCGAGTGGGACTGATGCGACGGCAAGCCAGCGCGTTCGGCGACCCAGTGGCGCTCGTAAGAGTTTTTAGAAGGCCATTTGACAGAACACTGTTCCATTCCTCCACTCCCTTCTTCCCGGATCAGCGTAACTCCAGGTCAGCCTCTGGCAAGACTCTCCTACTACCTCCGCTCCAAAAGCTACGTCCCTGAAGCCCCCTCCCGGAAAAGCTCAAGGAGGCAAGTGCCAAATGTTTTCTCAAGGAACCGGCCCCCTATATTAGCATAGGGGAGGGAGAAAACTTGTTTGGGGGTACGCTTGAGCGCGGGACAGCCAGGCTTCCCTGCCCGCAACTTGCCCTAACTCTTCCCTCTCCTCAGCGCGAGCCGCATCAATCGCCGGCCCAGTCAGGCATCCCCCCCCCCAGGCCGCACTTGCCCTCCCCACCGCAATCCGGTTTCCAGCAGAGCCCGGGGTCCTACCTCGAGGCGCTCCAGCTCTCCCCACCCGGCGCCGCAGCCGCGTCCTCCGGCCGGGGGGCATTGTTTACCACCCGCAACAAAAGCGCCCCAAGCAGCCCTGGGTGGGGGGTCGCCGCGGGTAGCGGGCCCACCCCCGCGGCCCCGGCGGCCCCGCGGACGCCGAGCCGTCCAGCCCCAGCGGTGCACTGCCCCTCGCAACGCCTTCCGGCCTCCGCGTGTGGCTCCCCGGACCCCTGCCCTCTGCCCCAACCCCAACTCACCACTGGCCCCCTCAGGCTCCGAGGGCTGCGCGCGTCCCCCCGGCTTCAAGCCTGCACCAGCCCTCGGACAAACTTTCCAACTTGCGCTCGTCCCCACAACTTCGGAGCCCGGGACCCCGGCGGGCGCGAGGGGTGCGGGAGGGCCCCGGGCGAACACCTACCGGCTCCTGGCAGGGTCAGGGCCCGAGCCCCCGGGGTGGGCGACTGCTTCCCAAAGGTCCACAGTGGAAAGGCAGGTAGAGTTGCATGACTGGGGCGGGGCAGGGGGGCGTCCCGGGGGGCAGACCCGGGAGCAGAGGGCCCAGCGGCTGCGCGCACAAAGCGGCGCGGGAGCGGACTGCGCTGCCACTCCCCGCCAGGTCAGCCCCCCGGAGCAGCACTGTCTCCCCAGGACAGACCTCAGGGAGCGAAGCTGGGGCTCTGCCTTCCCTGGACCCTGCACTACTGAGTGAGAGGCAAAACGCGAGCTGGATTTCCCCAAACTGGAGCTGGACTCCTCTCTCGACCCTTACCCCTCCCCTTGGCCCTCCTCTCTCTTGACATTTTTTTTTTTCTTTTTTTTTTTAAGGTCAAAGGAGAGTATTGAAGAGGGAGAGCGTTGTCAACGTTTTCTTGTCATTATCTTTTTTCCGAGGGACTCTCGGGCTAAGAGGAAAGTTCTAGGGTCTCTCAATTGAATGTTTATAGGTACATTAATGGGACGCCAGGTCAGAGATGACACCATTGAGACATATCTGCGTCGCGAGCAATGGAAAACTGCCCTCAACACCTTAGAGAGAAGCCAGAGGAGGGTTGT
Source organism: Mesoplodon densirostris (assembly GCF_025265405.1). Classification (NCBI taxonomy): domain Eukaryota; kingdom Metazoa; phylum Chordata; class Mammalia; order Artiodactyla; family Ziphiidae; genus Mesoplodon; species Mesoplodon densirostris. Next base: position 180,434,520 of record NC_082661.1, read on the forward strand.
GTTCCCTTGACTCAGAGCTTGATGTCTGCAAAGGTCGTCATAACATTTTTGCTAGTTATTTGCCCCCGTACTTTGGCGGTATTCACTTTATGGATGAAGAAATGAAGGCATAGGGGCTTCCCTGGTGGCGCAGTGGTTGAGAGTCTGCCTGCCGATGCAGGGGACACGGGTTCGTGCCCCGGTCTGGGAGGATCCCACGTGCCGCGGAGCGGCTGGGCCCGTGGGCCATGGCCCATGAGCCTGCGCGTCCGGAGCCTGTGCTCCGCGGCGGGAGAGGCCACAACAGTGAGAGGCCCGCGTATCACAACCCCCGCCCCCCCCAAAAAAACAAGAAATGAAGTCACAGAAAGAAGTAACTTTTTATCATTGGGAGGAATAACCAGTAACATTATGCCAAAATTAAGACTGACTGGGACATCTGAATTTCTCCCTAAGTGTTTGATGGCTGTTGCTTCTTCCAGCAGTCAGTTATTAAACAGACATGGGAATCCAGATCTTCAATGGAGTCACAGTGGTAAGGAAAATGCTGTTCATGGAACAATCATTCCTCCCAGGTCAAACTTCAACGGAAGGTAAAGACTCCTTCTATCATTGCCTTCCACACCATTCTATCCCCATTCTGCACATAATTTATATTCTTTGTTATACCTGCATTAATAAGCATAACCAGATTCTTCTTTTGAGAAAGACTCCTAAACTTTCAACCTTTCTCACTGATTGATTCATTCAAACTTATTATTGAGTTAGAAGCTAGGCCTACAGAGTTGAATGCAATTTGCTTCCTACCCAGGAGGAACACATTCTGGGTTTGCAAGCAGAACAAACTAATGGCTGCACTACAGTGTTTTCAGTGCTACAGTCAGATAAATACCTTGATTGGAGAAAGAAATGTGGTGTTTAAAATAAATCTTATCTGAAAAATGGGACTCTTCTCAGTCAATGTTTCCAAAAGCCTAATTGTTAATATCTTGTCAGAGTCTGACTCAAAACTTGATTTTCTTAAAGAACAAAAGGAGAAAGACTATCACGTAATAGCAATATCCTGGCTTTTGTCAATTAATTGAAATGATTAACTTAAAATGTATTGAAATGGGAAAATCACACAAAGATGTAGAAAAATGACCATGGTGGGACTTCCCTGGTGGTCCAGTGGTAAAGAATCCGCCTTACAATGCAGGGGACGCGGTGAGATTCCTGGTCAAGGAACTAAGATCCCACACACCCCTGGGGCAAGTAAGCCCTCGTGCCACGACTACTAAGCTGTAGTTGTGGGCCTCAACTAGAGAGCTCGCATACCGCAAACTATAGAGCTCAAGTGCCCTGGAGCCTGCACGCCACAACTAGAGAAGAGAAGAAAACCTGCACACCACAACTGGAGAGAAGCCTATGCGCCACCGTGAAAGATCCCACATGCCTCAACGAGGATCCCATGTGCCACAACTAAGACCAGGCACAGCCAAAAATAAATAAAATAAATTTTTAAAAAAATGACCGTGGCGGGCCTCCCTGGTGGCGCAAGTGGTTGAGAGTCCGCCTGCCGATGCAGGGGATACGGGTTCGTGCCCCGGTCTGGGAGGATCCCATATGCCGCGGAGCGGCTGGGCCCGTGAGCCATGGCCGCTGAGCCTGCGCGTCCGGAGCCTGCGCGTCCGGAGCCTGTGCTCCGCGACGGGGGGAGGCCACAACAGTGAGAGGCCCGCATACCGCAAAAAAAAAAAAAAAAAAAAAAAAAAAATGACCGTGGCAATGCTTATTCTCTTCATTCCATAAATATTAGTTGAGTCCATACCATGTGCCAGGCACAGTTCCATACTTTGTTTTTTTTGTTTTTGTTTTTGTTTTCGGTACGCGGGCCTCCCAACGCTGTGGCCTCTCCCGTTGCGGAGCACAGGCTCCGGTCGCGCAGGCTCAGCGGCCATGGCTCATGGGCCCAGCCGCTCCGCGGCATGTGGGATCTTCCCGGACCCGGACACGAACACGAACCCATGTCCCCTGCATCGGCAGGCGGATTCTCAACCACTGTGCCACCAGGGAAGCCCAGTTCCATACTTTGGGGAAACAGCAGTGAGCAAAATGAAACCTCTGCTCTTGTGGTGCTTGCATTCAATCATGGAATGGGGCCAGGAGAATAAAAAAGGCTAGAAAGCAGAATACATACAGTGTGTCAGATGGTGATGGTCAGAGGGAGGGGGAAAAAAGCAGAGAAGGGGACAGGGAATGCTGGGGAAGGCTGCAATTTTAAATACAGCTATCAGCTCATGGAATAGCTCATGGAATAGATCTGAAAGAGATTAAGGAAGAAAACCGGGGAAGATTTTATGCTTAGGAAGGAGCAAGTGCAAAGACCCTGAAGGTAGGTTTGTGTCTGCGGCAACACAATTTCACTGTATTTCACAATGGTAAAAAAAATTGGAAACTGTAAGTGCCCATTAAAAAAAAAAAAAAAAAAAAAGGATAACACCCACTGACCAAGTCTGAGACAATTTTTAGTTTGGAAAAGAAGTTTAGCTTGGAAAAACAAATTTGGAAGTCATCAGCATGTAGATGACATTGAAAGCCACCTTGGCACCTGAGACTTAAACATAGCACCTAGCAACGTCATGTCCATCTGAACCTGTTAGAAAAGGGGTCTGATAATTATAACAGAAACTAAAAGGTTGAACAAGTCATGGGAAGCTAAACAATAATACGAGGTGTCTACCCAAGGAGAAAAAAAGAAAATGCAATTCTTTCCAGTCCTTAACATCAAAGAATAAATGTTTAAGCAATTTCCCACTATCCTTATCTATTCTTTCTTAATAACAAAACAAGAATTCCTGTCTTGTTTCCAAACACCTCTCTAGGAAAGAGATGTGAAAATACACATAAGGTGAATATTGGAACTGTGCTTATATAGCTTCCTAAATACATAACTGTACTTTCATCTTATCTGTCCTGCTTACTAATTACCTTAGGCAGTGTCCTAGGGAAAAATATATACTCCCCTCAAACACACACACACACACACACACACACGGTTTCTTTCCTAAGGAATATAATCTCCATTGACAAAAAAAAAATTTTTTTATTCCATTGGAAAAATTTCTTAAATTGGCAATACTAAGTGTTGATGAGGAACTCTTACACATTTCTAGTAGTATAAATGGTACAAACAAATAAGAAAGGCAAACTTATGATTCTCTATAAAGACAGCAGGGATAGATAGATAATATAGTAGTAGGTAGGAAAAAGTTAATAGTCCCTTGGTGATCTGGGACACTACAATCTACAAGGTCCTGGAACAGCAGGGGAGGCTGGGCAAGATAAACCTGCAATAATAGCTCAGCATTGAAAAAGATATAATGCAGTCAATTCTGCTAGGAGTACAAGAGAGCAAGGAAAACTCAAAGTAGAAAAGACCCAAGGGAATTCTCAGGGAATTTGCATGGAGCAGGTTTGCAGGAATTGGTATTTACTGGTCATTTTACTGGCAGACACAGGCTTAAGGTCTTTTTCTCACTCAAGCTTCTAAATTGAATCCAAAGATTGTCAAGAATACACAGGATACATACAATACATGGTAGGTACAAACCAAAAGACACCTCAGTAGAGAAGGTGGAAGAAAGAGGAAATCAAATTGATACTGTGAGGGAGAAAAAAAAATTGGGATTGCCAGAATTGGTTTTGGAAGGAACTGGAAAAATGAGTATACCTTCATAGTAACTGCAGAGCATGAAGATATAGTCTAGTTATGATAATGAAACAGGATCTTTTATAATATAGTCAGCTTCCAAAAGGACCGTATATCAAATCAAGAACTTGAGTGTGATCAAGTATGGTTTTGGTGAAAACTCCTTCACTACTTCTTATGACAAAATTAGGCCATTTTCTCCATTTATGCCTTGCCCAGCAACTTTAATGGTAACCTGTCCAACCCACTAATTCATTTGTCCGTTTAACCTCTCCCAAACTCAACCTGGAAGCACACTGACTTGACTTCTATATCCCCATCATTCATTTTCTCTGCTGCTTGCAAGCGGCAGAATTCTGTGGGAGCCTTAGCCAGCTTTGAAACCTTAAGACCTAAATCTGCCTGAGGTCTTTATTTCTCCTCAGCAATCCCTATTTTGGAAGATTTTGAGTATCCTCCTGCCATGGGACCTGTTCTAAGCCTTCCTATGCCTCACCTCCAAAGCTGCCCATAGCCCAGGCTGTCAAGAGAGGCCCTCAAGGGACTTTCCTGGTGGTCCACTGGCTAAGACTCTGCCCTTCCACTGCAGGGGTCAGGGAACTAAGAAACTAAGATCTCACATACCAAGTGCTGTGGCCAAAAAAAAAAAGAGGCTCTCAAGCAATAGGTTTCTTTTTTTCTTCTTCAGTTTTATTGAAATATAAATGACATACAGCACTGTGTAAGTTTAAGGTGTACAGCATAATGATTTGATTTACATACATCATGAAATGATGACCACAGTAAGTTTAGTGAACAACTTTTATTTCATATAGATACAAAATAAAAGAAAAAGCAATATTTTTTCCTTGTGATGAAAACTCTTAGGATATACTCTCCTAACAACTTTCATATTCGGTGTACAGCAGTGTTATATTTATCATGTTGTACATTATATCTCCAGTACTTATTTACCTTATAACTGGAAGTTTGTACCTTTTGACCACCTTCACCCAATTCCCCCTCCCCCCTCCCCCCACTCCCCCCACTCCCCCCACTCCTCCCACTCCCCTCTTCTGGTAACCACAAATCGGATCTCCTTTTCTATGAGTTTCTTTGTTTGTTTTTTGTTTGTTTGGTTGGTTGGTTGGTTGGGTTTTTTTGCGGTACGCGGACCTCTCACTGTTGTGGCCTCTCCCGTTGCAGAGCACAGGCTCCGGACGCGCAGGCTCAGCAGCCAAGGCTCACGGGCCCAGCCGCTCCGCAGCATGTGGGATCTTCCCAGACCGGGGCACGAACCCGTGTCCCCTGCATCGGCAGGCGGACTCTCAACCACGGCGCCACCAGGGAAGCCCTGTTTGTTTGTTTTTGAAGTGTAATTGACCTACAACACTATGTTAGTTCCTGGTGCACAGTAGTTCTATACATTACAAAATGATCACAATAGATTTCTTATTAATCTTTTCCTCCCTTGCTCAACAGTACAATTTCCTTCCTTACCTGAAGTTTCTTCCCTGTTATGGGGCTGTCCATTATCTTGTGCCCTTTAGCTTAGTCTCCATGCTACTTTTTTTTTTTTTTTTTTTTTTTTAGGCTGTGCTGGGTCTTCCTTGCAATGCGCAGGCTTCTCTAGTTGCAGTGCTCAGGCTCAGTAGTTGTGGCATGCAGGCTTAGTTGTGGTAGGTGGGATCTTGGTTCCCCAACAAGGAATCGAACCCGGGCCCCTTGCATTGACAGTGCAGAGTTTTAACCACTGGACTACCAGGGAAGTCCCTCCATGCTACTTTATTTAAGCAGTTTTTACTACATTAATGAGCCCTTCCTTCTAACATCTTCAGTCTCTTCTTCATTAGCGCCTTCTTCTCTGCTGTCTAGGGGTTGTCCATGTTTATCATGCCCAGGTCATGCCTTTGCTTGACCTTGCTCTCCCATCTACCTTTAGCCCTATTTCTCTCCATGACAAATTCTGTTTCTTGCTGTTTCTCGTTCCTATAACATCTGTTTATTTCTGAGTCCACTGACCTACTCTCCTGAAGTTACATTCACAACACAGCTTCATTCTCTTTTTCTCCCCCTACATTTTGAAATTCCTCAGTCCTGGAATTCTGCGACACCTATAGGCCATCCTGGTTCTCCTCCTATAAGTCCAACCAAAATGCCTTCACCATCTTCTTTCTCTGGATGCTTCCTTCTTCAGACCCCTCTTGGCACTGCAAGCACTTCAAGACTCCTGGTCCAGCCGAAGACTTCCAAAGCTGACTCTCCAGCCATGAATGAATCGGGGTTTTTTGGTTTTGTTTTGTTTTAACTTTTTGGCCTCACCCTGTGGCATGTGGGATCTTAGTGTCCCGACCAGGGATCAAACTTGCACCCCCTGCATTGGAAGCACGGAGTCTTAACCACTGGACCGTTAGGGAAGTCCCCAGCCCTGAAGGTTTTGCTCTGTAACTGCAGCCCATTATTTCTAACCCCTGAAGAACTGTGCTGTGTCCCTGACCTCTTTTTTTGCATTTTTCACCTGAGACATTCTGGGACCTGCTCCGCTCTGATTCTTCCTTCTTGTTGCCTCACACATCATGACCTCTACATAGTAGGCACATTAAAAACAACTGACTGAATTATTTCTGAATGTTTTCTTCCTCCCCTCTGAGAATTCATTTAAAGCTGTCTTGATTATTTGGTGAGTCTGTTCTAACAGACATACTTTCTCCAGCTCTGTGAATAGAGGGGATGAAAAAGTTGGGACAGATACAGGTCTGCCTGGAATGTCCTTCTCGCTCTGGTTCCGTCCTCTCTTTCCTCTACATTATTCTCATTCCTGCCAACCTGGCAAACTTATCTTCATCCCTAAAAACCCAGCTCACAAAACTCCTTGTCTGTGAAGCCTCATGTAATAACCCAGGCAGAATTAGGAGCTTCATAGCTCTCTCCACACTGCTTCTGCAGCAGCCCCAGATCTCTGTCATAGCACTTCTCACACACTCCACTCCAGTTACCAAACTGTATGTCTCTCAAAGGACTTATCCTCCTTTTTTTATATTCCCAGTGCTAGCTCAGGACTAAGCACAAAGCAGATACCCAATAGCTCAAGAAACTTTGTTAAATGCCTCTCAGAGGACTTCCCTGGTGACACAGTTGTTGAGAATCCACCTGTCAATGCAGGGGACACGGGTTCGAGCCCTGGCTCTGGAAGATCCCACATGTCGCGGAGCAATGAAGCCTGTGCACCACAACTACTGAGCCTGCATGCCACAACGAAAAGTAGCCTCCACTTGCCAAAACTAGAGAAAGCCCACGCACAGCAACGAAGACCCAACGCAGCCAAAAATTAAAAAAAAAAAAATGCCTCTCAGAGGTCTTTTTTAAACTCTGTGACTGCGATTATGTAATTCTATATATTTGCACAAATGAGGCTAATTTCTTCTTTTTTTTTGCGGTACGTGGACCTCTCACTGTTGTGGGCTCTCCCGTTGTGGAGCACAGGCTCCAGACGCGCAGGCTCAGCGGCCATGGCTCACGGGCCCAGCCGCTCCGCAGCATGTGGGATCTTCCTGGACCAGGGCACAGTATGTGTCCATGTCCCCTGCATCCGCAGGCAGACTTTCAACCACTGCGCCACCAGGGAAGCCCGAGGCTAATTTCTTGATAAACTTCACAGTGTTGCAATACCTTAAACCTGACAGAAAATGTAAAGCACCTACTACAGGCTCACACAAAGCTGGGACTCTGTGGGTCCCTTTCCCATTCCCTCCTCTTATATATAAGATGCATTTCAAAAATAGTTATCATTGTCTTAAAGGTTTCTAAGGCCTTCATCATCTGTAGAACTCTATTATTTAAAATCTACTGACAACTCAGTTCCTCTAGGAAATTGTTCTTAAACAACCCCACCAAACACAGATAAACTCTGAATTATCACCTCTCCTCAGCATTCATGAAGAATAGTGTTGAACTTTATTAATTTGTATCACTGATTATGTAATTTTGACTCTGTTCATCAGTATTGCATATGTCAACATTATGTTCCCCCAACTACGTGAAAGCTTAAGGGTGAAACTCATATCTTCAATTTCTTTTGTGTCTTATCTTTTTATAGGACCTAATACTATAATACCCTCAATAAATATTGCTGACAGGTCAAACACTGACTGACAGAAGCAATTGGATAATATCTCCAAAGTGTTTTTATCTTCTCAGAGAAAAACACTAAGAAAATCCATCAGTGTTATTATTGCTTAAGTGTGTGAATAACAACTGCTACCATTAATTGAGTAATGTCTTTACACATTATACTATGCTTTCTAAATAAACATGGCTTTAAATTGTAACGTAAATGCCCCAAACTTCCAAATTTATATCTCTAGGCTGAATCCCATTGCTCCAGACTTTCCTTTTTTTTTGGACACGCCTGTGGGATTTTAGTTCCCTGACCAGGGATTGAACCCGTGCCCCTTGCAGTGGAAGTGCGTAGTCCTAACCACTGGACAGCCAGGGAATTCCCAGAATATTTCAGCTTAGATCCTTCATAGACATCTTAAACTCAACGTTTCCAATACTACATTATTCTTAAAACACTCCTTTCCATTGGCTTCTATCCTACCTCCCACCCCCTCACCCACACACATCTCTAGCTACTCCTCTATCTCCTTTACCACCTCATCATTCTCCAACTGGCCATTAGGTGTTGCAGTTACTCAAGGCTGAGCTCTAGGTTCTCACTCTCTCTCTTTAGGCTTGACTTACTAATATTATATCTTCAGCCCAGGCTGCTCCTTATATATTCTACTCTTTAATATCTCCTCTTAGATATCTCTGAGGCCTCCGCATACTCAGTGTGTCCCAACCATGCAGCTCATTCTCTCCCCTGTCCTTCTGCTTTGCCCTAAAGCAACAACAAACTGATAGTCTTCCAGTGATTCCTGCCTCAGTGAGTCTATCCAGCTATGTTTTTTGTGGGTTTCTTTTTGGCCACGCTACGTGGCTTGTGGGATCTTAGTTTCCTGACCAGGGATCGAACCCATGCCCCTTGCAGTGGAAGCACAGAGTCCTAACCACTGGACTGCCAGGGAATTCCCCATCCAGTCATGTAAACCAGGAACCTAGGAATTATCTTTATCTCCCCTTCCTCACCCCCTAATTGAATCCATCACTATGTTCTGTCCATTTCATCACTTCAGTGTGTCTCGAATCCATCTACTTCCCTCCACTCCCATGGCCTTTACTCTAGACCAGTTGCCACGTCTTGCAATAGTGTACTCACGTCCACTTTTGTCCTTATCCCATTGTCCAAGCCATGAGCAGAATGATCATTTTGAAATACACACCTCACCATGTCAGCCACAGCTTAATACTGGCTTCATATTGCTTTAGGATAATGTCAAGACTCCTACACAGGCTACAAGGCTGCCAGTGGCTGTAAGACTTGACCTATTTCTCTATCTCATCTTATATCACTAACATCCTAGTTCTTCTCACTCCAGCCTCAGTGGCTTTCTTCTGTAATCACAAACCAACAATTCCACTCTTGTAAACCAGTAAATTTCATTTGCAGAAAAGTTTCATTTTAGGCAAAGCAAGCACTTTACAGTTCTTCAGTCTAGCAGCTCCCTCTATTGTCTTACACATTTGTCAGTGTGAGTGACCTGCCTGAAGCCTGGAAGGACATAGAATGGTAATGCATTCGAAGTTGTGATCGGACCCTTGAAGACACCAAACTCTTCCACCATAAGCTCTGTTTCTTTTTTCTGGAACGCTTTTTCTTTTTCCTTTCCTCAGTTAAGCCCTAGTCATTCTTCACCTTTGGGTTCAAGCATCATTTCCTTAAGGAAGGTTTCTCTAAACTGGTTTAGGTCAATCTCTGTTTTATGGTCTTTTTTTTGGCCGTGCTGTGCAGCATGTGGGAACTTAGTTCCCTGAAGTACTTATTCCAGTTTAAATTTTACATAAATTTCTGTGGTTACTTGATTAAGATCTCTTTCCCGCTAGAATATAGGCTCCCTGAAGTGCAGGGACCAAGTTTTTTATTTACTATTGTATCTTTGATGCCTAGCACCTGTACAAGAAATACATGATGGACAACAACAAAAATAAATTAGATCAGTTCTCTAATTTCCAGTTCATTGCTATATCTAATTGTAACTACACTGAGATGATGTAGTTCCTCTCCTGAAATATTCAGAAAACTCTTACTCATTTTTCAAGGCTCAGCTCAACTCTGTAGGTTTTCTTAATCCCCCCCCCAATAGAATTGGTCTCTTCCCTCTTTGTTTCTTATAGTACTCTATGCATACCCCTCATACTGGACAGATACTGACAAATTATTCTTACTTTTTTTTATAACTGCTTGCTCTCTTACAAAAGTCTTTGTAGGAATTTTATCTTATTCTCATAGCTTGACCATCTAATGTAACACCTGGCGCACAGTAGGTGGACAGTAAATACGTATGGATTGAATGAATAATGATCTGTTCTGCAGGTTTAAGGGTGCACATACTGAGGAAGTGAAAGGAACATAGCACATATTATGTGCTGTGCACTGTGGTAGGTCCTTTGTCTAAATGATTTTATTTGATATCCATATCCTATCTGGGGGATCACCCATATTTTACAGGTTAGAAACTGAATATCAGGTATTTATTGTTTTAAGATCACTTACGGGACCTCCCTGGTGGAGCAGTGGTTAAGAATCCGCCTGCCAATGCAGGGGACATGGATTCAAGCCCTGGTCCGGGAAGATCCCACATGCTGTGGAGCAACTAAGCCTGTGCTGCACCACAACTGCTGAGCTCGTGCTCTAGAGCCCATGAGCCACAACTACTGAGCCCGTGTGCTGCAACCACTGAAGCCCGCGCACCTTGAGCCCGTGCTCTGCAACAAGAGAAGCCACTGCAATGAGAAGCCGGTGCACCGCAATGAAGAGTAGCCCCCGCTCACCGCAACTAGAGAAAGCCCATGCGCAGCAACGCAGATCCAAGGCAGCCAAAAAATAAATAAAATTTAGAAAAAAAGGTCACTTACCTACTAAATAGAAAAACAGACATTCAATGTTTCTGTTCTTTTTCACTATACTCTGTTAGAAATTTAATGTATACAGTTTTGGAGGACTGTAGAAAAAGATTTGACTAAAAAATGTCACTTTTCATTTTTTGAATACCAGATTACTAGTGCCATAATAAAAAAGGAACCTGAAGCTGTTTCCTAAAATCCCTGCTTTCCTGATTAAACTTTACCTCATGTTCACAAACTTTTTCAACTGTACACTAGCCATGGAAAGCTGACGTCACAACGTAAGCATATCTAATATTATTTCTAGAGTCAAAAATAATAAGAATCATCTTTATCTTATGCAATTTCTTAAGATCTAATTACCTAAGGTCAAAACATAGGGCTTGGGCTTCCCTGGTGGCGCAGTGGTTGAGAGTCCACCTGCCGATGCAGGGGACACGGGATCGTGCCCCGGTCCGGGAAGATCCCACATGCTGTGGAGCGGCTGGGCCCGTGAGCCATGGCCGCTGAGCCTGCGTGTCCGGAGCCTGTGCTCCGCAACAGGAGAGGCCACAACAGTGAGAGGCCCGCGTGCCGCAAAAAAAAACAAAAACAAAAACAAAACCAAAAAAACATAAAAAAAAAAACAAAAACAAAGTGTGCTTTTAAAAAAAAAAATCAGGGTGCTTCCCTGGTGGCACAGTGGTTACGAATCCGCCTGCCAATGCAGGGGACATGGGTTTGAGCCCTGGTCTGGGAAGATCCCATATGACACGGAGCAACTAAGTCCATGCGCCACAACTACTGAGCCCGTGCTCTAGAGCCCGTGAGCCACTACTGAAGCCCGCCCACCTAGAGTCAGTGCCCTGCAACAAGAGAAGCCACCGCAATGAGAAGCCTGCACACGCAACGAAAAGTAACCCTCGCTCACCGCATCTAGAGAAGGCCCACGCACAGCAATGAAGACCCAATGCAGCCAAAAAATAAATAAATAAGTAAATTAAAAAAAAAAAAAAAAAGAGTAGTTAAAAAAAAAAAAAATCAGGGAATTCCCTGGTGGCCTACTGGTTAGGATTCCAGGCTTTCACTGCCATGGCCCAGGTTCAATCCCTGGTTGGGAAACTGAGATCCCCCAAGCTGCACAGCTCCGTCAAAAAAAAAAAAAAACCAAACCATATAAAAGACTGTACAAATGTTACTAAAGGATCAAAGATCATGTGTTATATATCAGATAAATTATATATGACTCCAAAATTATTTAAATTATAAGGCATCTGTGATATATGATGCTTATTCCTGGTAAATATAAGTAAATAAATGTTAATGATCTGTGGTCTAAAAGAGACTACCTAGCTTAACTTAAAGATAGCTAAGGAAAAAAAAAGTAAAATGAAACATGAAATAAATGTTGATATCTTTTACTTAAAAAAAAAAAAAGATAGCTAAGGAAATTCCCTGGTGGTCCAGTGGTTAGGACTCTGGGCTTCCATTACAGAGGACACGGGCTAGATCCCTGCTCAGGAAACTAAGATCTTGCAAGCCTCACAGTGTGGCCAAAAACAAACAAACAAACAAACAAACAAATAAATAAGTAAATAAATAAAGATAGCTAAGGTCCATGACAATGTTTATTAAAATGAGGCCTCCCCTGGATTTTGGGAGGCCCAGGTCGGAGCGGGGGGGATGGGGGAAGGTGTAATGCCCCCCCAGGCAGGGATGACCCCCTGTCCCCGGCTGGCCTAGCCTACTCAAACCTGGTATATGAGTGGGTGAAGGTGGCCATCCTCTTCAGCATCGTCAACACTGTTGCAACCACTTGGACCCTCCCCAGCCTCCCAAGTGCATCACAGCTCTATGTCTTCGTGGAGTCGCACTTTGACGGGGCATCAACAACTGGCTTTGCAAGTACATGTATGACCACATTGGTGGGGAGCACTCTGCGGTGATTCCAGAGTTGGGGGCCAGTGTGGCCACATTTGCCATCACCACTCTGTGGCTTGGGCCTTGTGATAATGTCTACCTGTGGTCATGTCTTAACTGCTTTGGCCTCAACTTTGAGCTCTGGGTACAGAAACTGGCAGAGTGGGGGTCCCTAGCGCAAATTGAGGCCTCTCTGTGGGAGCAGATGTCCCGCAGGGTCTCAGCCATCTTTGGAGCCATGAACTTCTGGGCCATCATCATGTACAACCTTGTAAGCCTGAGCAGCCTTGAGTTCACAGAGTGGGTCGCCCAGTGCCTGCTACTCACAGGGTTCCCCCAGACCACACTGGCCATCCTGTTTGTCACCTACTGTGGTGTCCAGCTGGTGAAAGAGCAAGAACGAACCCTGGTGCTGGAGGAGGAGCAGAAGCAGGACAAAGAGAAGCTTGAGTAGTAGGGAGGGGGACGGGCTCTTCTCAGCTATTCCTGGGCCCAGGTCTAGACCAGACCAGATGGGGCCTGACTAATGTAATAAAAGACTTTTCTACCTTGAAAAACAATAATAATAATAATAATAAAAGGCACATTGATTTATCCCTGTTCCATGAAACGTCGGGGTATGTGTGGGGTTAGGTGAAGCTTTCAAAGAAGGCTTTTTAAATTTATTTATTTATTTAAGCTGCGTCCTATGGCATATGAGATCTTAGTTCCCCTACCAGGGATAGAATCTGTGCCCTCTGCATCAGGAGTGTGGAGTCTTAACCACTGGATTGCCAGGGAAGTCCGCAAAGAAGGCTTTTTAGGTAGTTATTGCTATATCCAGTCTATATGGTATTCAGGTATTGCCCATATTTTAAAAAACTGCCTGCGACATCCCTGGTGGTCCAGTGGTTAAGACTTCGCCTTCCACTGCAGGGGGTGCAGGTTCAATCCCTGGTCAGAGAGCTAAAATCCCACATGCCTCATGGCCAAAAAACCAAAACATAAAACAGAAGCAGGGGCTTCCCTGGTGGTGCAGTGGTTAAGAATCCGCCTGCCAATGCAGGAGACATGGGTTTGAGCCCTGGTCCAGCAAGATCCCACATGCCACAGAGCAACTAAGCTCGTGCACCACAACTACTGAGCCTGTGCTCTAGAGCCTGTGAGCCGCAACTACTGAAGCTCGCGTGCCTAGATAAGGGACACCTGCGCACCGCCACGAAGAGTAGCCCCGGCTCACCGCAATAAGAGAAAGCCCGCACGCAGAAACAAAGACCCAACGCAGCCAAAATAAATATATAAATAACTTTATTTTTAAAAAGAACAACAACAACAAAAAAAACAGAAGCAGTATTGTAACAAATTCAATGAAGACTTTAAAAAATAAATTTATTTATTTATTTATTTTTGCCTGCGTTGGGTCTTCTTTGCTGCACGTGGGCTTTCTCTGGTTGCGGCAAGCGGGGGGCTACTCTTCGTTGAGGTGCGCGGGCTTCTCATTGTGGCTTCTCTTTTTTTTTTTTTTTTTTTTTTTTTTTCGGTATGCGGGCCTCTCACTGTTGTGGCCTCCCCCGTTGCGGAGCACAGGCTCCGGACGCGCAGGCTCCGGACGCGCAGGCTCAGCGGCCATGGCTCACAGGCCCAGCCGCTCCGCGGCACATGGGATCCTCCCAGACCGGGGCACGAACCCGTATCCCCTGCATCGGCAGGCGGACTCTCAACCACTTGCGCCACCAGGGAGGCCCTCATTGTGGCTTCTCTTGTTGTGGAGCACGGGCTCTAGGCGTGCGGGCTTCAGTGCTTGTGGCTCGTGGGGCTAGTTGCTCTGAAGCATGGGCTCAAACCTGTGTCCCCTGCATTGGCAGGTGGATTCTTAACCACTGTGCCACCAGGGAAGTCCCTTCAATAAGGACTTTAAAAATGGTCCACAAAAAACAAAAACAAAAACCTTTGCCAAAACTTTGTCCTTTGGTATTCTGTATATTTTCATCTTTACAGTTTGTGCTAACATAAACCAGTCCCTCTTTCTAAATCTATCTATCTATCTATCTAGATATCTATCTATTTATTTATTTATGGCTGTGTTGGGTCTTCGTTACTGCGCGCAGGCCTTCTCTAGTTGCGGTGAGCAGGGGCTACTCTTTGTTGTGGTGCGTGGGCTTCTCTTGTTGCAGAGCTCAGGCTCTAGGTGCACAGTCTTCAGTAGTTGTGGCACATGGGCTAAGTTGCTCCGTGGCATGTGGGATCTTCCTGGACCAGGGCTCGAACCCGTGTCCCCTGCATTTGTAGGCAGATTCTCAACCACTGTACCACCAGGGAAGTCCCAAACCAGTCCCTCTTTTTGTTTTCTCTCTTCTGTTAATGGTCCATCAAGTCTTTTAAACACCCTAGCAAAAAACTGCATCAGTTTTGACTTATCCTATTCCTTGCCTTCCATATTGAATTCCTTAGCAAGCCCAGAAGGTGCTATCTCCTCCATCCATTTTCTTTCTGATTATGTTTTCATGCTCTCACCAACTCTCTTGCCTGGATTATTGCAAAAGCTTCCTAACTGGCTTCTTTACTGTCAGATCTGTCAGTGACTGTCTTCCCAATTATTGTATTCATCTCTCCCAGATTAATTCTTCTAAAACATAGCTGTCACCAGTTTCTTATTAGCCACTAAATTAAGTCTAAACTCTTTAGCCCAAGATTGAAACTGTTCATGATATAACCTTGACCTATTTCTCTAATGCTGTTGGTCAGTGGTCTGTCATACAAGTGTTGGGGAGTCAAGGAGAGGGGGTCAAGAATCTTAAGACAGGCAAACTGGACAATTCTTTGTTCTTTGACCAAGCTGAGTTTCCTTATTTGTGTGTGTGTGTGTGTGTGTATGTGCACGTGTGCATGCATGTGTATACATGTATGTGTGTTTGCCCTGGCCCATGCTTGGCTGTGTCAAAAGCCTGTTCAATTACCTTCTTCCCTGATGATCTCTGACAAACATGGTCTGTTTTCTGCATCCCTACTTTTTATTTGTGTATGTTATTTATTTAACTATTAGATTCACATTCATTCCATGAAATAGTACATTCATTGAGGGAAGGGATTCATTTTTCTCCATTTTCTTAGCCTCTGGCCACTTGTTGCTAGATATTCTAGCAGTGAAAGACAGATATAGAAAGACTTGGTCTTTAAGTAGAGGCACCATTGTATATCATCTATTCAGTGTCAAGTGACATATCAAATGAACAAAACAGATAATTTCTACCTTCATGGAGCTTACATTCTAGTGGAGGGAAACTAATAATAAAAACATTTTATATATATTATAAGCACTGGTAAATACTGTGGAAAAAATTAAAGAAGAGAAAAGAGATAGTGAGTTTTGGTAGGGGTGAGGGTGGAGTGGGTAGTAATTTTAAATATTACAGCCGAAAAGGCCTTCTTCAGAAGCTTACATCTGTGTAAAACCTGAAGAAGGATATAGAAAGAGGAAGTTACATTGAATATCTAGGGGAAAAGTAGTACAGGTGGAAAAAACAGCATGTGCAGAGGCCCTGAGGGAATCATGCCAGGTGTTTATGAGGAACAAAGAAGCCGGTGTGACTGAAGGAAGTTCGAGGAGTTGAGGCCAGAGATATAACAGGAAACCAGTAGACCATTTTAAGAATTCCCCCAAGTGATATGGGAAGCCATTGAAGGGTTTGGGGATAAGGTGTGACAAGATTTGTTTTAGGTTTTAAAGAATTGCTTTGACTGCCATATTAGGAACAGAAAGTAGGAAGCAAGAGAAAGCAGGGAAATTAATTAGGAAATTACTCAAGGTTTATGGACTGAGGTTGGAGATGTGATTTAATGAAATGAGGAAAGATAGCAGGAGTAGCATGTTTGGGAAAGAAGATGAGGAATTTAGTTTTGGATATGATAAATAGACGCCAGTTAGATATACAGGTGGAGATGTGGGAAATATGGATCAATAGATTTGGAGAGTGGGTGGGAAGGGCTGGAGATTAGCAGTCATCCCAATGACTACATATAAATGTATTTCAAACTCTGAGGTTGGGTAAGATCTCTGAGAGTGAGTGTAATAACATCTGTAGGTTGAGTAGCTTAGTTCTAACCAGCTGAGTAGAGAAGAAAAAATTGGATGTTTAAGTCACTAGACTTGTCGGTTATCATGTATATAAACTTTCCATTCTAGGTCTGGATTGAGTTTTGGAGTTGAGGACCATTACGTGATAAATTAAATCTGTAAGGTGCATCTCATTTGAAACGGAAATGGATTAGAAGAGATACTAGTACAGCTTACAGGACAGGGGAAAAATACACATTAGCACTAGGAGCTGGGACAGCTTTGCTAGTTATGTAATATGAAAGCATAGACCTTTCTCTCTTTTTTTGTTACATAAAAAAACCTGGGGACTTCCCTGGTGGCACAGTGGTTAAGAATCTGCCTGCCAATGCAGGGGACACAGGTTTGAGCCCTGGTCTGGTAAGATCCCACATGCTACGGAGCAACTAAGCCCGTGTGCTGCAATTATGAGCCCATGAGCCACAACTACTGAAGCCCATGCGCCTAGAGCCTGAGCTCTGCAACAAGAGAAGCTACCACAACAAGAAGTCCGTGCACCACAGCAAAGAGTAGCCCCTGCTCGCCACAACTAGATAAAGCCCACGGGCAGCAACGAAGACCGAACTCAGCCAAAAATAAATAAACAAACAAACAAACAAAAACCTTAGGGAGGTTTTTCTTGTACTTTTTTATTGTAATAAAACATACTTCAGGGATTCCCTGGCGGTCCAGTGGTTAGGACTCTGCACTTCCACTGCAGGGGGC
The DNA here is from genome assembly GCF_025265405.1 of Mesoplodon densirostris. Taxonomy (NCBI): domain Eukaryota; kingdom Metazoa; phylum Chordata; class Mammalia; order Artiodactyla; family Ziphiidae; genus Mesoplodon; species Mesoplodon densirostris. The sequence continues at coordinate 180,451,871 of NC_082661.1, forward strand.
ACGGGTTCAATCCCTGGTCACTCTGCAAGCCGCATAGCCAAAAAAAAAAAAAAAAAAAAAAAATTACTTTTTTAACCATTTTTAAGTGTACAATTCAGTAGTATTAATTACATTCACAATGTTGTGCAACCATCCCCACTTTTGGGAGCTTTCAATTCTTCACGTTAGACATGCAAATTATAAATAATTATATTATTATATGGGTCTGTATTTTCTGGTAGAAATTGAATATTGGGAACATGGGAAAAAATAAATTTGAAATCTGGACTCACCATTAATGATAAATGTCAGCTAGAAACACCTTGCAGAGGCATATCCATAGAAAGAGAAAGTGGGGACCAGTGTCAATAATAGGGAAGATTGGAGTAAGTATTAACAAAAATTATAACAGGGAATTTCTGAAAAAGAGGAAAAAAGTTCAGAACAACTTTGGTCACAAAGAATAGGAATGAAGTTTGCTCAAGTAGGAGGTGATGAGGGACGCGCAGTAAGAGAACAGGGCTGGGTAAGGGGTGGTTTGAAAAAAGTAGTCTTGTAATACAGCGGGGTCAGGGAGAAGAAACTGGGAGGTTCCTGAGAGTTTAGGAGTTGGTGGGGAGTAGAGCGGTGGAATTTCACAGCTAAGCACAAAGCACAGATTCAGAAAGTCCTGGCAAGGCAGAAGTATTTGTGTAATTCGTAGCGCCCCAAAGAAAGAAGAACTTGCTTTAGCAATTATTTCTTTGGCAGAGGGGTTGGGGGTGGAATAGAAGCTTAGTTGGCGGGGGGGCGGTTAGGGAGGCAGAATGTGAGGTTCAACGAGAAGATCTGAGAAGGCAGAGCTGATCAGGTGGGAGACAGTGCAATTTCAGAAGTTCCTGGAAAGAGTGAGGAACCAAAGGTTGGTTCTGGAAAGGGTTCATTTTGGGAAGGTCAGAAGGCAGCCCGATGGACGGTTACATGTCGATCAATGATCAATATGGGTTGATGGGCGGGGTAGAGCTTTCTGAGGTGGTGGGTTTTGGAAGGACCTTCTCGCTGGCCATGCTTCCCTTTTTCCGCCTGTAACAGAAGACGCCTGCACAGCGAGGCCAGAAGTAGAGATGTGGGGCGAAGCTGGGGAGAGGGGGAGGTGTCCAGCCCCGGCGACTCCCGCTTCGGGCCTTGACCCAGGCCCCGCCCCTGGCCTACGCCATCAACCAGCGCCGCGCCGCCCGTGGTGTTCTGTCCCGCCGTGCGGCGGTCGGTGACCTGTCACCGCCTGCTCTGGCCATGGCTAGGGCGCTTGGGTTATAAATTGGCGACCAAAGCTCCCGACGCGGCCCTGGTCCTGATGGCGGCGGCGGCGGCCCTGGCAGCAGCCGAGCCACCTCCCGCGATGCCGCAGGCGTCAGGAGCCGGAGGGCCAGCCGCCCGCAGAGATTTCTACTGGCTGCGCTCCTTCCTGGCCGGAGGTGGGTTTCCGTCGGGAGGACCTGGCCGCGCACGGAGTGGCCGGGGCGGGAGCCGGGGCAGGTCGGGTGTATGCGGCCGCGATGACATTCTTGGACTCTGGCTGCTCCAATGCCCTGCCAGGTGTTTGCCCGGACCCGCTGTAACCTCTAAGAATCACTTGACTAATGACAGCAGGATCCTAGGGAGGAAGGGCCTCGAGCTGTCGAGGAGCGGCTGGAGCCGTGGAAGGGCTGAACCAGGCACCAGTTCTTCAGGGTTAGATAGCAGGAAAAAGAGGGGAGTCCCTTAAAGGACGTCAGGGTTTCAGTGCAACATGCTGGGCTCTCCTTTCTTTTATAAAGACTGTGCACGACCGAGAATAGAATTGGATTTTGCTGTTTGCTTAAAAGAAAATAAACATTGGAGGTCAGCTTTTTAAGGTTGACTGGGAAATTGTGCAAAACTGTCTACAACCAAAACTGGTTCCGGTGATTCTAGAAAACTGTGCCACAGGTACTTGACAGGTAGCTGGTGCAACCCTACTATTGGTGTGACTGTCGGGCCAGATGTCTCTCAGAAATTTCTTCTGCTTTCCCGTAAAGAGATGTTTCAGTTTCTACCCCCTCTTAGTTGACTGTCTGGGTTGTCATCACTTAATTATTTGTAAAGGCTGGGAATTTTTTTTTTTTTTTCTTTTTGCGGTACGCGGGCCTCTCACTGCTGTGGCCTCTCCCGTTGCAGAGCACAGGCTCCGGACGCGCAGGCTCAGCGGCCATGGCTCACAGGCCCAGCCCCTCCACGGCATGTGGGATCCTCCCGGACCGGGGCACGAACCCGCGTCCCCTGCATCGGCAGGCGGACTCCCAACTACTGCGCCACCAGGGAAGCCCAAGGCTGGGGATTTTTAAAATTCCACATTATGAGGACTTGTAGAAAGATATCTGTATGCTGCAATAGTATTAAGAATTATTTTGTTCTGCTGATAAAAAGGTCATTCATTTATTTATACAAGGAATATTTGAGTGTCTGCTACATGCTCAGTGTACATCAGGGAATAAAACAAAGATCCTAGAGTTTACATTGGTTGGGGACTTGTTGTGAGAAAGGCGATAAGCAAAATGAAAAAATAAGTTATGTAGTATATAAGAACATGACGAATGGAATGGGAAGAAGTAAAAAGGAGAATGGGGCAAGGAAATGGAGAGGCTACGTGGGTACAGTATTAAATAGGATAATTCGTGGTAAGTCTCATTGGGAGGATGACACTTGAGCAAACTTGAAAACGTGAGGGAGTTTAGAAAGTTGATGTCTAAGAAGGAGCCTTCCAGGTGGGGAGAAAAGCTAAAGCAAAGTCTTCAAAGTCAGGGAGGACCTTATCGGTTCAAAGAACTTCAGTGAGACCTATGTGGCTGGAGCCAGGTGGTGCTGATGGGGGAAGGAGGTTTACTTGGAGTGAAGTAGGGAGCCATTGCAGGTCTTTAGTAGAGAAGTGACATGATATGATATGTTTCCAAAGGATTACTTGGGCTGCTCTGTGGAGAATAACTGCAGGGGTGTAAATATGGAAGCAGGGAGACCAGTTTGGTGGTTATTGCAGTAATTCAGATGATAGATGATGGTGGCTTGGATCAGGTTAGTAGCAGGGGAGGTGGTGAAAAATTGTGATAATCTGGATATAGATAGAATAAATTATTTTCTGACAGGTTAGAGATTGGTAAAGAAGAGAAGTCAAGGGGGACTTATTTTGGTTTGAGCAGCTGAAAGGATGAAGTTGTCATTGACTGAAATGGGAAGCCTGTAGTTGGGACAACGTTCATGATGGTTGTTGGGGGAGATCAGGAATTCAGTTTTGGACATGTTACATTTTATGATGTTGACTAGACATTGGAGTAGAGTCTTGGTAATGTGTAGGCAACGTTAGCAACCGGGTAATGCAAATTGGTACAACCTCTTTGGAGAACTGGCTGGGTAGTTAGCTTTGAAGCTGAACATTTGTATACCTGCAGTTGATCTAGCAGTTGTATGATCCAGCAGTTCCACTCCTAGGTATATACCCAACATATCTATTTCTGCTCTTATCTGTGATATTCATAATATCCCCAAAGCAGAATCAACCCAAATGTCCATCAATGTTAGAATGTATAACAAGGGACTTCCCTGGTGGTCCAGTGGTTAAGAATCCGCCTTCCAGTGAAGGGGACACAGGTTCAATCCCTGGTCGGGGAACTAGGATCCCACCTGTGGGGTAACTAAGCCCATGCTCCACAACTACTGAGCCTGTGCGCCACAACTAGAGAGCCTATGTGATGCAACTACAGAGCCCACATGCTCTGGCCACAACTAGAGAGAAGCCCATGCGCTGCAACGAAGAGCCTGCATGCTGCAACTAAGACCCAATGCAGCCAAAAATAAATAAATTAATACTTTTTTTTAAAAAAAGGAATGTACAACAAAATATGGTATAATCATACAGTGAAATACTATGCAGCACTGAAAATGAGTAAATTCCCGCCACACCAACAATGTGTATGAATCTCACAAACATAATGATGAACAGAAGAAGCCAGATACAGTGTAAACTGTGTGATTTTATTTGTATAAAGTTCAAAAACAGCCAAAACTAAATCCATGTTTTTAGAACTCAGAAGGCTGATTGGTTGTCTCTGAGAAGGAGGAAATAGTGATTTGAGGAGAGGGACTTCTGGGAGGCTGGTAATGTTCCATTTTTTGATTTGGGTGGTCTTTATGTGGGTGTATTCACCTTACTGTAATTCATTAAGTGGCATACTTGTGATTTGTGCACTTTTCTCTATGTATCTTATACTTTACTACACAAAATCTATTAAGAGGAAGAAAGAAATGGGAGACAGCAAGTATAGGAAACTCTGCATTGGAATCTTGATTAAGCTGTGTACTTTTTAAAACCTTGCACAATATTTTTATTTGTTTTTATAGTTTTTTTAAATATCAGGTTAATTAAAGTATAATTTATATACAGTAAAGTTCACCCTTTTTCGTGTGTACAGTTTAATGAGTTTTAACAAACATGTTTTGTAATGACCACCACAGTCAAGATATAGAATAGTTCCATAACCCCCAATTATTTCCACTTTCCTTTGTACTCATGCCTTTCCTCTCACCTCCAACCCCTGGCAGCCACTGATCTGTTTTCTGTCTCTATAGTCTTGCCTTTCCCAGAATGTTATATAAATGTAATCATACAATATGTAGTCTTCTGAGTCTGGCTTCCTTCACTTAGCAAAATGCATTTAAGTTTCATCCATGTTGTATGTATCAGTAGTGTGCTCCTTTTTGTTACTGAGTAGTAGTATTCCATTGTATGGATTTACCAGTTTCATCTATTGTGAAAATTTGCTTTGTTTTCTAGTTTTTTGTTATTTGAATAAAATGGGTATTAAAAAGTTGCTCACAGATTTTTATAACCATTATAGGCGCTCCTGGTCCAAGTGATATGAGAAAATACCATTGGGCAAGTTACTTAACCTCCCTTTGCCTCAGTTTCCCCATCCTTTAAATGGGAAAATAAGAGTACCTACCTCAGAATGTAATTGTAATGATTAAATGCGAAAGTACCTGTAAAAGCCTTGGCATAGTGCCTGCAGTTGAATCTCTTAGCCTAGTACCTGGTACAAAGGAAACCATACGTGTTTTTTATTGGTGATTAGCAGTGGTCTTTGGCAAATATCTTTTTTTTTAAATAAATAAATTAATTTATTTTTGGCTGCATTGGGTCTTCCTTGCTGCATGCGGGCTTTCTCTAGTTGCAGTGAGCGGGGGCTACTCTTCATTGTGGTGCACAGTCTTCCCATTGCGGTGGCTTCTCTTGTTGAGGAGCACTGGCTCTAGGCGTACGGGCTTCAGTAGTTCTGGTATGCAGGTTCAGTAGTTGTGGCTTGTGGGCTCTAGAGCGCAGGCTCAGTAGTTGTGGCGCACGGGCTTAGCTGCTCCGCAGCATGCAGGATATTCCCGGACCAGGGCTTGAACCCATGTCTCCTGCACGGGCAGGTGGATTCTTAACCACTGTGCCACCAGGGAAGTCCTCTTTGGCAAATATCTTAAGTTCACCTCTTCAAAATGAAGATAAAGGCTACTTGACCTTACTCAGTGGACTTTTGTAATGATTAATTGAGCTATAAAGTGAGGTGATAAGCAAGTAAAGATATTATTAAAAGAAACTACTTATTCAACAGTTTCTAAATATTTTTATATGGTTATTTCATAATGAATGGGAAGATAATAATATAAAAAACTATTCTGAAACCAAATATACCCGAATGAAAATTAGTTTTATCTTATCCTCAATTTTGAGTGGCTATGACTGTTATTTCCATTAGTTCAGATAAGAGAAGCTTGATATAGAAACTTATATGTGGATTTAATATTTGAGTACAAATAGGCATTTTATTTTTGGGTGTTTCATAATATGCATTTTAGCATCAGTTACATGCTGAGCTATTAAGTAAATGTGTGTGGATTTTGAGTGATTTTGTCTTATATTTTTAAAAGTTTGTAAAGTAAGACTCTTCATTCATTCAGTAAACAGGTATTGAGTACCTGTTAGGTGCCAGGCCCTGAACTGGTCTCTGGGGATGCAGAGATGCACAATATCCCAGTCCTCTTGTACCTTCCTTAACAAATATGCAATGATGAAGAGCTTAACATAACCATAAAAAAGACACCAAGGACTTTTTTGTCCACCTTTTTATAATAGTAACAACTATTATGAGTGCTTACTACATGTAAGGTACTTTACAGAAGTGTCTTAGATGGTTCAGGCTACTTTAACAAAAATACTGTAATCTGGGTGACTTATAAACAACAAACTTCTTTCTCATAGTTCTGGAAACTGGGAAGTCCAAGGTCATGGTGCCAGCAAATATCTAGGGAGGACCTACTTCCTCATAGCTGGTGTTTCTACTTGGTGGAAGGGGCCAGGGATCTCTCTGGGGCCTCTTTTTTTTCTTGGCCGCACCGCACAGCCTGCGGAATCCTAGTTCCCCCTGCAGTGGAAGCACAGAGCCTTAACCACTGGACCTCCAGGGAAGTCCCTCTGGTGCCTCTTTTATAAGGGCATTAATTCCATTCATGAGGGTCCTAATGACCTCCTCTAATACCACCTCCCACCTCTAAATACCATCACTAGGAATTAGTTTTCAACGTATGAATTTTGAGGGGACACAAACAGTCTGTAGCAAAAAATCTTTATATATTGTCACCTTAGAAGCATGCCAAGCTATTAGGGCTCACCTGGATTCTGATTTATGCTAAAGCCCATGTATGCACTTTACCGTCATCCACATGTCTGCACAGTGGCATGTGGTAGGGACCAAATACATAATTGCTGAGTGGATGAATGAATGACTGAATTTTACAGGTGAAATTTGATTATTTCAATGAGAAGTCATCCAGAAGAAGAAGATGTTATTTCAAACAGAGGCTTATAGGTGGGTAAATCCCTCCAAGTGTCTGTCTCCATAACCACATTTAGCAAGATTCCAGTGTTCATCAGGAATTAGGGGACAGATTTACACTCTTCAAACTTATTAAGTCTGACATGCTCAATAATTAAACTGTAGAGAATGGGGGCCCATCATCTACATATCCCTGCTACTGGGCAGTTCTACCCATGGAGATCAAATTAGAGATTAGAGGGTATGTTAGCCTCTAAATAATGTTTTCCATCTGGAAAGAAATGGTATGGAATTTCTTCCTGATCTTTTCAAATTTTTTAGGTATTGCTGGATGCTGTGCCAAAACAACAGTTGCTCCTTTGGATCGAGTGAAGGTTTTATTACAAGCTCACAATCACCATTACAAACACTTGGGTGAGTTAATGGATGCTAAAGAGAAAAATGAAAATGTTATCCATCTGCTATCTTTGTTTCTAATTGTGAATTATAGTGGAAAGAGGACACAAAAGGGAGTTCAAGTTTGGGGGCAGATTTTACGAGGGATGTATCTCTTACCTATTTTAATCGTTTCATTTGCAATAGTGGTTATATATGTTTATCATTTTAGAGTACTAATGTACTCTAAAATCTTTGAATCATTGAAGTAAGTACTACATATTTGTTTATTGAGATTAACAAATCACATCCTTAATGGACACATATAATAGCTCAGCTTGATTAAAAAAAATCCAACTAGTGATAGAGATAAGGTTTATTCCTTTAAACACTTGAGCATGTGCTGTAGATATCTTAGGGCAAGCAGAATCCAATGCAATTAGTATATATGGATAAACTTGCATTGTTAAAAAATATCGAGCCCTTAGTTGTTCCTTGTAAACATAAAAATCAGCTATTATAATTAACATGGACACTCTAATATATCATTGGTGGGAGTAAGGATTTTTTATAGCCTTTTTGGAGGGTATTTTGGTAATATGCATCAAAAGTCTTGAAAAGATACATATTCTTTGGCTTTGCAATGCTAGTTCTAGGAGGTTGTTTCAAGGAAGTAATCAGAAATGTGCTCAAATATGTATATACAAGAATCAAAGCATTATTTATGTTGGTTAAAAAAAAAAAGAGCCAACCAAAATGTTTAATAATAGGGAATTGGCTAAGTTAAATAATAAGTATTACTTAAATAAATAAGTCCATATTATAGACTATTTTGCAATCATAAAAAATTGTAAAAGAATATTAATTGACTAGGAAGAATGTTCATAATGTATTAGTTAAATGAAAAAATGTTGCAAATGGTTTAATCATATTGCATTTTTTTTTTTTTTTCTTTTTGCGGTATGCGGGCCTCTCACTGTTGTGGCCTCTCCCGTTGCGGAGCACAGGCTCCGGATGCGCAGGCCCAGCGGCCATGGCTCATGGGCCCAGCCGCTCCGCAGCATATGGGATCCTCCCAGACCGGGGCACGAACCCGTATCCCCTGCATCGGCAGGCGAACTCTCAAACCACTGCGCCACCAGGGAGGCCCCCATATTGCATTTTATCTAAGTAAACATGTTTAGACAAAAGGCTAGAAGGAGAAATATGAACATTAAGTGGTTAATTTTCAGTGGTGAGATTATAATTATATAATTTTTAATATAATTATAAAATATAACTATATATAATTATATAAAATATAATTATATATTATATAAAATATAATTATATATTATTATATATATTATTATATAATTATATATAATAATATATATAATTATATAATTAAAATATAATTATATATTATATAATATAATAATATAATATAATACTTATATTATTATTTTTTTCCTCTAAGCTAATTTGTAATACATGTTGAACATATATTAAATTTTCAATTAGAGGGAAGAAGATTTAAAAGAAAAAATTTAATGTGCATAGAGACCAAGAAAGAAGTTAGGTCAAGGCAACTAACTCATACTACTCCATTGCTTTACAGTTTCATGCTTCAGTAATGGGAATGATGTGTGCTCTGCATGATCTATGCATCATTTTTAAGGAGGATATTTAACAGGGTGAATAAGAATCAATTATTTTAACAATTAGGTTTTTAAAATGTGATTTTATATTTATTGTGTTTCATTTTCCTGTCAATATTTTTAATACAAAGTAAGTCTGTTCTTTAAATTGAAAGAAAAATTTTGCTAATATCTTTGTATCCAGAAATGAATTCTATATCTTCTCAGTGTACTGCTCATATATAGAAAGAATCAGACCTTTGAACTTACTGAGAGATTATATAAAACTGGAAAGGAAGGAAATGATTTTCTTTTGTAGTCTAAATTGAGGGTGAAAGGTAGATGAATTATATTACCCAGTATCTCGTGGTGTTTGACAGTGACCCAGCATATGAATGTCTGAGCAGTATTGTTTTATTCTTTTAAACTTCTCCCCATGCTGATGTATGTTGTTTTGTTTCCTGATTTGTAATCGTTAGTTTACATATTCACATTAGATTTCACGCTCTACAGGGCTGCATGCCACGGGTTACAGTGTACCCTACAAGACATGCAAAATTTGAAACAGAATTCCTGTAGTGCAACAATGAACTCTTGGTGTAGTATATGGAGTTTCATGTATCTTTAAAATATACAAGGCAAAAGAAAAGTATTAGTGGCTTATTAATTTATTTTTAAAATATTGTTGGGCATTTTATTCTAGGTGCCTCCCTTTTTACATGCATAACAGTTTTTCAGTTTTGCTTAAATTTAAGAACATGATTTTTCACAAATTTAAGATGATAAAGATATGCTATTGAATAAAACTTTTACTTTAGCTTCTTTTAAAAAGTGTATGGCGGGGCTTCCCTGGTGGTGCGGTGGTTGGGAGTCCGCCTGCTGATGCAGGGGATACAGGTTCGTGCCCTGGTCCGGGAGGATCCCACATGCCGCCGAGTGGCTGGGCCCGTGAGCCATGGCCACTGAGCCTGCGCGTCCGGCACGTGTGCTCCGCAACGGGAGAGGCCACGGCAGTGAGAGGCCCGCGTACCGCAAAAAAAAAAAAAAATATATATATATTGTGGCCAAATGAAAAGGAAGGGGTAAAATTAGAATTTCTTCTTCCCCAATTGCACCGAGTGTAAAGAAGTTTTTCCTGTAATATATTAAAAATCTTTGACCTCCATTTAACTTTTTACAGTCAATGTGATATAAAAATAGGTAGCTGAATCAAAATAGGATTCTTTAAAAATCCTTTAAATTTTGTTATTTTTACATTTTATTTATTTTTATTTTTTGAATGTATAGTATTTTCACAAGTTCATAATTCAAAAAGTACAAAAGCAAACATCTTCCTCCTTGACCCCTCGTTAGAATCAAGCATTTACAGTTTTCTTCCCTTTTCCTTCAGAGCTTATGTACATATACACAAGCATATGCTTATATTTTACCAACTATTAGTTCCTTGTAATCCTATCTTGACAAAATAAAGATACAGAAAAGGATCTAAATAACACACAATCTTGATATAACATAGACAAGAGGACTTTGCACCCTGCAGATAATACATATTCTTTCCAAATATGCTTGTAACACATGCAAAAATTGGTTCAGTGTTATGCCATAAAGAAAATCTCAATTTCCCAAAGTAAAAATAGTACAGACTAGGGCTTCCCTGGTGGCGCAGTGGTTGGGAGTCCGCCTGCCGATGCGGGGAGCACGGGTTCGTGTCCCGGTCCGGGAGGATCCCACATGCCGCGGAGCGGCTGGGCCCGTGGGCCATGGCCACTGAGCCTGCACGCCCGGAGCCTGTGCTCCGCAACGGGGGAGGCCACAGCTCTGGGAGGCCCACATACCGCAAAAAAAAAAAAAAAAAAAAAAAAAAAAAAGTACAGACTATAGGTTGAAGGAGAAAAATAACGTAATATCTCAATTGATATTTAAATGCCATTTGAAAACATTCAACATCCAGTCTTCCTCTGTTTGTCTTTCTGTGTTATTGTTTTAGGTGAGATTTTTGTGAAAAGCATTTGGTTAGACATTGCCTTTTAACAGAATTTGAGAGTCTTTGGCTTTTAATAGAAGGATTTATATCTTTTTTTAATATTTTTAAATTTTATTTATTTTTCACTGTGTCAGGTCTTAGTTGCGACATGTGGGATCTTCGTTGTGGGTTCTTTTGTTGTAGCACATGGGCATAGTTGCCCCCGCAGCATGTGGGATCTTAGTTCCCCAACCAGGGATCGAACCCGTGTCCCCTCACTGGAAGGCAGATTCTTTACCACTGGACCACCAAGGAAGTCCCGGATTTATATCTTTTAGATTTTTTTTTTTCAATCATAGATTTCTGTTTTCTGTTCATTGTGCTTTTCTTGTATCCTCCTCAGCCACCCTCCCCTGCTCCTTGTTTCCTGGATTTCCTTTTTTTAAAAAAAAATTTATTTATTTATTGGCCCCACGGCATGTGGGATCCTAGTTCCCCCCGCAGGGATTGAACCTGTGCTCCCCTGCACTGGAAGCACAGGCTTAACCACTGGACCACCACGGAAGTCCCTGGATTTCCTTTTTTTGAAACAACTTTATTTCACTTCTACTAATGATTTCTCTTTAAATATTTGTAACAATCAAAGAGTTTTAGAGAATAATATAATAAACATATGGGGAGCTGCACAGAACTTCAGAAATAAACATCATCAGTACAGTTGAAACCTCCTCTGTACTCTCATCGTCAGCCTTCCTGTTCCTGCTAGGTGGCCACTGTTCTAAGTTTGATTACCCTTAAATTATTACAAACACATTTAAATAAAATTAAACTGGGCTTATCATTAGTCTTCTCTTCCAGCAAGAGGATGTCTTTGATAGAATTATTTTTAGGGAGGGGTGAATATATTTAGTTGTATTATTCATGTATTTTGGAAGAACTTTATATTACACATATAGGGGTGTGTGTGTGTGTGTGTGTGTGTGTGTGTGTGTAGTAGAATACTATTTTTTTTCCCCCTGGCCACTCCAGGTGGCTTGCAACATCTCAGTTCCCTGACCAGGGATTGACCCCGGACCACGGCAGTGAAAGCCTGGAATCCTAACTACTGGGCCAGCAGGGAACTCCCCAAATAGAATTCTTCTTAATACATTATTAGTCCACTTAGATATCTGCTTATTAAAAATGCTTTTAGAGTATATCTTTTCTTGGATGTTAGTAAGTACCTACAGTTTTGATTTCTGCGAAGGGATCAAAAGGTTACTTGAATTCTAAACTTCGAAATGAGCCCAGTGATTTGCTTTCATATTTGATCTAATTTTTGTTTGAAAAATTTGGAAAGGAACTTGAATTTAAATAGTTTAATATTGGAATTTAAATAGTTTAATAATGGAATGTAGAAGTCTGTACTGCAAATAGGATTAGTGATTGACATTATTAGAATAATAAACATATCAGTATATTGGATCAGAACTCAGGCCTTTGTTTATCTGTATTCCTAATTAAAGTGTACTACTAATGAAAATTTGCCCCCCAATTTAAATAGTTTTTTTTTTTTGCGGTACACGGGCCTCTCACTGTTGTGGCCCCTCCCGTTGCGGAGCACAGGCTCCGGACGCGCAGGCCCAGCGGCCATGGCCCACGGGCCCAGCCGCTCTGCGGCACGTGGGATCCTCCCGGGCCGGGGCACGAACCTGCGTCCCCTGCATCGGCAGGCGGACTCTCAACCACTGCGCCACCCGGGAAGCCCCTAAATAGTTTTTTTTTTTTTTTTTTTTTTTTTTTTTTGTGGTACGCGGGCCTCTCACTGCTGTGGCCTCTCCCGTTGCGGAGCACAGGCCTCGGACGCGCAGGCTCAGCGGCCATGGCTCACAGGCCCAGCCGCTCCGCGGCATGTGGGATCTTCCCGGACCGGGGCACGAACCCGTGTCCCCCGCATCGGCAGGCGGACTCTCAACCACCGCGCCACCAGGGAAGCCCCCTAAATAGTTTTTTAATTGGTAGGTTTGTTATTTGTTTCTTTTATTTAGCAGCTTCTTTCGTAAACAAACCACACAGGTATCCGGGTCAGTCTGGGAAACCTTCCTTCGTCCTTCCAGATAGTCATCCACAGTGCATTATCTGGATGTTGAATATATTTCTATTAATATTCTTTTAGGTTGCTAGAGATTAATTAATTTACAATAATTATAAATATAATTTACTATAATTTGTAGCTGTTCTTGCTATAGTATGTTTTATATTTTTACATGAGGAATATTTACATAATTTGGACATATGATGTATTTTAAGTAGCTTTAACTGTTATACAGAAATTACTATTCATGTAATTCCTCAAGCAAAATTATATCATGAATGATGGCATAGTAATCTTTATCTGTGATTGTCATGAAAATTTGAATTTAGGTAGTTTTCTCTGTTTTAATAGTATTTTTCTTCTAAAAATCTTTCTAAAAATAGGAGTATTTTCTGCATTGCGTGCTGTTCCCCAAAAGGAGGGATACCTTGGATTGTATAAAGGGAATGGTGCAATGATGATTCGAATTTTTCCTTATGGTGCAATCCAGTTTATGGCATTTGAGCATTATAAAACGGTACTTGAACCTTTATCTTGTTTTCCTCTTTTGTGTCTTTGAATATCATACTTAATTGACAAGGCATTTGCTTTGACCTTTAAAGTTACTTTGGATGAATGGATAAAGTAATGCCTTTTTGAAAGACTAAGGCTTGTGATAGTTTAAGTTTTTAAATATAACTTGGTTTTGGAGTTATCTGTTCCAGGATTGTTAGTCATTTTTCAGTAAATTGTTTATGTTCATACTTACGAAGAAGAGCCAAAGTATCCTTCAAGTAGCTAATAATAAATCCATAAAATATTAATAGCTTTTTGATATGCTTTTTGTTTCTCAGTTGTAGGAGAGGAACATTGCAACTTTGGATTTTCTTATTAAATAAACTAGTGAGACCATATTGTGAAAGTCTGTTTTTGAGTAATGCTGTAAGTTAACAGCTTTTCCCATCATACTAAGTTTCTCTTTTCTGGCTGACTGAAAGTTTATTCTCTCAAACATCTTAACACAGAAAGGAGTTTAATGAATTAAATTTCATAGGGTATCTTAAGAATAATTTTTTAAAAATTATCATAGGGTATCTTAAAATGAAAAGTAAGCAGTATCAAGACTTCACTGTCTATAGTAGCATTTTATTCCTACTACTCCCATTCACACTTTGAGTATTTGTGATCATCAATGTGTAATATAGTACATTTGGCAAGATTGCTTCTGTAAAAGTGCATAATTTGATGTTTTTGGTTTCTAGTTAATTACTACAAAACTGGGAGTTTCTGGTCATATACACAGATTAATGGCTGGGTCCATGGCAGGTAAGAGGAGTGGGTAATTTTTTGTTTTTAACTGAAGTAGAGTTGATTCACAATGTTGTGCCATCTCTGCTGTACAGCAGAGTGACTCAGTTATATACACAGAGACATTCTTTTTTTAATATTCTTTTCCATTATGGTTTATCACAGGATATTGAATATAGTTCCCTGTGTTATACAGGAGTGGGTATATTTTATTTCTACAAATTAATTTTCTATTAAAATACTTAATTTGCTTTAGGTAATATGTGTGACATTGATTAAGTAGCACACATTTGTTATCTTCCTATGCTCAATTATGCAAGAAATCATTAATATACCAACTCAGAGTGTTTTACAGTAGGAGCTGTAAGGAGTAGTCTAAACTTACAGCTATGTGAAAATCATATGTTCCCTTTGACAGTTCTCCTTCTGGAAATGTTTATTTTTTTCTTTCAAAAAATTAAAAAAAATTATAATGACTATAGTAATACATATTCCTATACAATGAAAATAGTTCTGCTCCCTAGAAGCAATCACTATTAGCAGTTTCTTATGTGTGCTTTTTTCCAATACTATTTTATAGGATTAGAACTTTTATAGTTATCTTCGGACTCTCTTCTGTATCAGTACATAGATCTTTCTTAATTTTGTGAAGAACTGTGTTATATTCTAAGGTAAAAATAGCCCATTATTTATTTACTCAGTCCCCTATTGATTGATGTTTCGGATATTTAAAATTTTTGTTTTGCAAATAACACATTGTACTTGTGTGAATGTAGAAAAATTTTCAGAAGGGAAATTACTTTATCAGAGGATATGTGTATTTAATTTTTGATAGACCTTTCCAAACAACTGATCTCCTTGATGCTTTCAGTAGCCCTTTCCCCTACATACCATATCAACACTGGGCCTTATTAAATTTTTAGTATTTGGCAATTAATTATGAGTAAGCTTGGTCAGCTTTTCAAATGTTTATTGACCATTTGTATTTCTTACTTTCAGCCTTGAATTGTTTCTATTCTTTAAATATTCATTTTTATGAGTTTGGGAATTAGGACATTATTTTTTTTTTCTGTCAAATATTGCTATTATTTTATTTCCCAGTTCTAGATTTGTCTTTTAACCTTATTTGAGATTTTTTTGGAAAAATCATCCAAAAGTTCCCCCCCCCATATAGAAATATTACATAGCCAAATGGGTTATTCTTTTCCTCTGTGGCTTCAAAATTTTTTGAATTGTGTTGAGAAATGCCTTCCCCATTCTAAGATAAAAACATTTATTCATGTTTTCCACTAAAACTTTTTTTATATTGATTTTTTTAATGTTAGATTTTCATTGTTTTTTTGTTTCTCACACCAAAAGGTAATTTAAGCTTGTAGCAGTAGAAGAGTGGTAAAAAAAAAAAATCCATGTCAGAATTCTATACTTCCAGTACTAGATTTTTTTTGTACATTTGTAGAATTGTATTTATTGACAGAGAAGGATGTTTACGTCATGTGTAGAAAGAAAGGAAGTTACAAAAGAGAATGTTTAATATGCTATATCATATTTTGATTTTTAAAAAATAAATACATATGTAAATATTCATTAAAAAATCTGCAAGGTTATAAACCAACACGTTAACAGTTTTTATTTCTGCTAATGGAAATAAGACCATTGGAAGGTGGTATATCAAAATCTTAACTATGTGGTTATCACAAGGTTTGTAGGATTTCAGTTGGTTTTTTTGGACCTAGAGTTATAATGTCCAACCTGACCTACCTTACCCATGGTTTTGCCTTACGCAATGTTTATTTAACTCTTTTTGACTTCTGGCAGACTGACCCAAGATCAATAAGTATTAAAAATAACCAGGAATAGTATCTAAAATATTTAGCAAACCAACTGTAGAGGTACTAACAAATAGGACAGGCTCTGAAAGCCTCCAACTAACTTTTTCATGGCTGGATCAGGACACAGTATGTGGTGGTGGTGGGAGCTCTGGTTGGGGGAGAGGCTACCAGAGTCATGATGTGGGAGATCTTGGAAGCTGGAGCAACAGCTATTTGTCAACTGCTATAGAAATATTTTAGTATTTTACACTGGCATGGTAGTGCCGGTGAGTAACATTAGCTAGCATGTATTGTTCACTT
Source organism: Mesoplodon densirostris (assembly GCF_025265405.1). Classification (NCBI taxonomy): domain Eukaryota; kingdom Metazoa; phylum Chordata; class Mammalia; order Artiodactyla; family Ziphiidae; genus Mesoplodon; species Mesoplodon densirostris. The sequence continues at coordinate 180,468,163 of NC_082661.1, forward strand.
GCTTTGTACCCTTCACAGACCTGAGCACTTGCCATGTAATCTTTGAGTACTTGACATGTAGTTCACAGAAAGATACTGTGAGGAAAGTGCTATGATTATCTCTCATTTTACAGAAGGAAAATTTTAGTAAAGTTTCCAAATCTTAAAATTTATTATTTCTTACATCACTTAAAAATTTTTTTGTCTCTTAAATTTGATTTTATAAGTGACAGGTCAAATTCTTTCTTTTAGGGTTGTAGGAAAGATGAAGTAGGATTATGAATATGAGTAAAATTCTAAAGACTTTGTATTATTTCCTTTTCATGGCACTTGATTATTTCTTGACTAGCGTGTTCAAATGGTGCTTTTAGCTTCATATTTCTGAAATGAAAGACGTGTTAACATCAAGCTTTCAATATACACTAGAAAATAATAATAAGCCAAAGGAACTTCAAGTATAAATTTTAATTTTTAAAGAAAAGAGTTTTAAAAAATTCTAGCTTTTGTAGATAAGACTAGTGCTTCCATTAACCAATATTTCTCTTTTTATTACCATGTTTAAGTAATTATAATTTACATTTTGCTTTTATGATTTTAAACAGTTGAAATAAATGTTCTGGTTAATTTTATTTATATCTGGTATCTTTGCTTCTGTACCTCTGGTGGTCTTTGAACATAAGTTTGGAAATTTTATATTTGCCAAAATTAAAAATGGTATGTTTTTCATGATCATTTCAACAGAGCTTATTTTAAAGCTTTTTTGAACTTCAGCCTTTTCCCTCATCCTACAACTACAATCCAGTACATGTTGAATCTCAGTCATTCAAAAAGGAAAAACTAGAGACTGAGAATCAAGGTTTGTATATTTAAGGAAGGCCTTCTCCTTTCTTTCTGTATGTTTCACTTGTTTGAAATAAATCTTGATCTGCCAGTTCCTATGAAACTAAGAGTGACAGGATAGAGAAGAGGACAAAGAAGGAAGTTGTCAGAAACCAGAAGCAATGAGCTGAGTTCTGCTTGTGGCCATTTCTGGTCTACTCTAGTTTAGTGCTTGGCATAAGGCTGGGAGGTCAAATGGACAGAACACTTAACTGCCTGGGATCGTGGCTGGCCTCCATTACATACATGTCCTTTGACTATGGGCAGGTCATCTGAGCCTTCCATAATTCATTTATCCATTTGTTAAAGTAGAACTTATGATTGCGCAACTCGCTTTCTTTCCTAGTTGTTCTGAGGGTCAGAGTAAAGAATTCTGTGAAAACATTCTGAAAGATCTGAGGTCCTCCATAAGTATGGGGGAATGTTATTAAACCTTTCATGCCAGCGGCTTGTTACATTTCTTGAGCCAGCCACTTGAATTCCTTAATCCTCAGAAAATGAACAGCCCAATCAAAAAATGGGCAGAAGACCTAAATAGACATTTCTCCAAAGAAGACATCCAGATGGCCAACAGGCAAATGAAAAGATGCTGAACATCGCTAATTATTAGAGAATCGCAAATCAAAACCACAATGAGGTATCACCTCACACCAGTCAGAATGGCTATTATCAAAAAGTCTACAAATAATAAATTCTGGAGAGAGTGTGGAGAAAAAGGAACTTAATGATGTGGTATTTTTAAAAAGCATTGACATAGTCATCAGGAAGTGAATCAGAACTTGGTTGGAGGGACTTCCCTGGTGGTCCAGTGGCTAAGACTCTGCGCTCCCAGTGCAGGGGGCAGGGGTTTGATTCCTGGTCAGGGAACTAGATCCCACATGCTGCAACTAAAGAACCCGCATGCCGCAACTAAAAGATCCCGCATGCTGCAACTAAGACCCAGTGCAGCCAAATAAATAAATAAATGTTTTAAAAAAAGAACTTAGTTGGATATCCTCAAACTTACTTTACAATGCATTATTGTTTTTCATTTGAACAATATAAGATGTCATAATCTTTTCTGTATTTAGGGCTTTTAGACTTTTACGGCTTTTGAAAGTCTAAATCCAGCCTGTAGAGGGCTTCATAATTTTATACTTAGAGTGAAGGGTAAAATATGACTATCAGAAGAATAGTTCTCACCTCCCACTTATTCCAAGGATAAATAAACATTTAAAATCTTAAGGAGTTTTCAAGATTTATCGGAGTACAAAATTATTAAAAATCTTCTTCCTAATTTCTAAATTTTAAAATTACATTTAAATCACTGAGTTGCTTTTACAAATAGTGAACAACAGCAACAACAAAAAACTTTGTAAGTTTTAAACATCCTGGTTAAAAGGTTTTGTTTTTCTTTAGGAAGATTTGATTGCTCAAATTCAAAAGAAATATACCATATAAAAACATAGTGAAGTAAACTGGCCGAAAAATTGTAAAACTAGATCATCAGTTTAGCATTATAGTAATCATTGGCATTATTTTTACCATTCTCTGATGTACAGTTAGGTTATGCCAGTTCCTCAGCCTGACTCATGGTCTTACAGCTTTTAAACAAATGCCTCCCTTACCTTTAGAAATTTCTGGATGTCCTCATTTTCTACCAATTTACTATTTTGATCACTTCGTTAATTCAGTTATTTCATGTTAAGCCACTTGAAACCAGTAAGAAGACAATGAGAAGGCTTGGAGCATGTGAGAAGGAAAGAAGAAATAAATGGAGTCAGGGAGAACAAATAGGAGAGGCAAGACAAAAGTGATCCAGATAGGGAGTAGAAAAAAAATATGGGAGTTGTAAAAATGTACAGAAGCATAAAAAAATAAAATGAGTAGTGATGATCTGGGCAAATCCTAGCAAAATCTGATGTTCAAATTGTGTCAGGATGATCAAGCCTTAAAATGGTCAGCCTTTTGATTCTTTTCTATATTTGTTAAACTCCTTAATATGAACCATTTTCAATAAACATGGAACTAGTTTATAGATAATCTCTCCTCATTTTATTTTGTAAAATTTTCCCTTGCAAAATATTTAGCACAAGCTGCAAAAAATTAAACCAAGCTGCGCAATATGTAGTTTTATAAATATCTGGATAATAAGGTATTTGGTGTGACTTAAATGTGATATTATTGCCAAACCTTGTCTTAGGAACATCACATTTGTACTGTATTAGTTTAGATTCAGCTTCAAAGAGGCCATTTAGAAGAGTCACTGCCTTGGCTGCCAGACATGGCTGCTTGGAATACCAGTAGATAAAAAACAAGTTAAATAGTTTGAAAATGAATAGCTTGAAAACAAATGGCTCAGATGAACAGCTCAAAATCAAATTGGCTGAAATGAGGGACTGACATTTCTAATCACTGAACTGATGGAATTTCTGAACTAAAAATTTAAGTTTAGAAAGTACTAAGTAAATGTTTGAGAAAAGAAGATTACAGGGAAGGCAGTATATGTTGTGATATGAGCCAGAAAATTTAGTCTCAAATTCTACTCTGTGATACAGAAACTGTGAATTTAGTCAACTCACTTAACTACTTTGAGCCTCAATTTTCTACCTTGTAGGATTGTTGGTGGTACTTGGTATGTGAGGATTAGAGGTGGTATTTGTAAAGTGCCTGGTATGGTGTGCTTGGCACATAGTAGACAGTCTTTATTGTTATGTGCAAACTAAAAAAAGGAAGGTTTAAAATATCACTTACAGCTAAATCACAGATAAGTTAATCATAAATCAGCCTTTCTTCTATGAGTCTAACCTGTTCTGAGTACCATTAGGCTAATCTTGATACAAAGTATTCCTTGCTTTTAAAATTAAACATTCAAACTGACTTGCTGCTCATTGTCTAAAGGAATTGAGGTCATTCTCAAGAGAGAACTAAGGGGGGAAAAAGAGAATGAGGGGTTGCATGTGTTTGCATTAAAGTATTAACAGTATATTAGCTGTGTAGATTTTTAGCTCAGAGATAATGTTATAATCACCCAGGTAGAGATGCCATGAGAGATACCTAGATAATAACATAAAGAACATTGTTTTCTAATCCATGTATAAGGAGTGGCGAACTGATTTAGATTTTTGGGAGAGTGGCAGAAGCTCTGAAAATTAGTATAGATTTAAGTTTGGGCTAATAAAAATGGATGCAAGTTACAGCAGCATTTGCTAAGTAAATGGGGTAAGGTATCTCAGGTCTATTTAAATAATATTAAACAAATACTAAAAATTTAACACTGGGAATTCCTTGGCAGTCCAGTGGTTAGGACTCTGTGCTTCCACTGCAGGGGGCACAGGTTCGATCCCTGGAGAGGGAACTAAGATCCCACAAGCCATGTGGTACAGCCAAAATAATAATAATAATAATAATAATAATAATAAAATGTCAAAAAAAATAAAACTAAAAAGTTAAATTAGGTTAAGAATACAGAAATCACTTAAATTGCCACTTTTATATGCCTAGTATGCTATTGTAGGCCAAAATTGTGGCAAAAAAATTATATTTTCATTTGGTAAGACTAATAAAAAGATGAAATTATCATGTTAAAAGCCTACAGAGAAAATATAGAGACAATACCTCACGCTCTTCCTTTCCAACCTGGGCCTGGCAGGATGGCTCCTGCAAAGAAGGGTGGTGAGACGAAGTGTCGATCTGCTCACCAACCAGGTCGTGACCAGGGAGTACACCACTAACATTCACAAGCACATCCCTGGAGTGGACTTCAAGTGTGTGCCCCTCAGGTACTCAAAGAGATCCAGAAATTGGCCAGCAAGGAGATGGGAACTCCCAATGTGCTCATTGACACTATGTTTAACAAAGCTGTCTGGGCCAAAGATATGAGGAATATCCCCTACCATATCTGTGTGCAGTTGTCCAGAAAACATGATGATGATGAAGATTCACCAAACAAGCTCTGTATGTTGGTTACCTATGTACCAAGGAGGTAACCACTTTCAAAAATCTGTCACCACTCTCAGAAATCTACACAGCTGATGTGGAAGGGAACTGACCACTGATGGTCAAAGAAAGTTATAAAACTGCCCCCCCCAAAAAAAGAAAAAGAATGTCATATGAGAAACAAACCAAAATAACACAGTGTTTTTTTGCCCATCCAGTGTTGGAAAAATTATCTAATAATTGAATATTCTGCTTGTCTAATAATTATCTAATACTTCTGATAAGTTAGAGAAATAGGATTTATATTCTAACGGATGACATTATAAATCAGCACAATCATTCTGAAAGTCAATTTCTATTGAAAGCCTTATGCATTGTCGTAATAATTTTATTTTAGGAATTTATCCATAATGAAATATTTTGTTATAAGGACGTTCATCAAAGCACTGTTTACTATTACAATATCATGTAGCAAATAATGGAGACAACCTAAATGTCTAAGAGGATTGTTTAAATAAATTATAGTACATCCAGGTAACGTTTTTCTCATGTGGAAAGATGTTCACAATATAATGTAAAGTAGGAAAAATTGACTACAAAATAGAATTACACCATTATCATGTTTTTTTTAAAATAAATTTATTTTATTTTATTTATTTATTTTTGGCGGCATTGGGTCTTCGTTGCTGCACGCGGGCTTTTCACTGGTTGCGGTGAGCAGGGGCTACTCTTCATTGTGGTGTGCAGGCTTCTCTTTGTGGTGGCTTCTGTTGTTGGCAGAGCATGAACTCTAGGCATGTGGACTTCAGTAGTTGTGGCACACAGGCTCAGCAGTTTCGACTCACGGGCTCAAGAGTGCAGGCTCAGTAGTTGTGGCGCACGGGCTTAGTTGCCCTGCAGCATGTGGGATCTTCCCGGACCAGGGCTCAAACCCGTGTCCCCTGCGTAGGCAGGTGGATTCTTAACCACTGCGCCACCAGGGAAACCCATTGTCATGTTTTAAATGTGTGTATGTGTTTAGATGTGTGTAAATGCCCCTGTATAAAAGGTTTGTAATATTATATATTTAGGTGGTTATTACTGGAGGATGAATATGTTTATTTAAAATTTTTTGATTGTCTTTATTTTCTAATTTTTTTTATCTTGAGCATATGTTTCTTTGGTACTTTACAAAAATAGAAGATTATTTTTAATTTTAAAAATAACTGATACATAACTATACCTCAGTAAAAAAGATGCAAATAAAAATTCAGCTGGGGGACTTCCCTGGTGGTGCAGTGGTTGAGAATCCGCCTGCCAATACAGGGGACACGGGTTCGTGCCCCAGTCCGCAAAGATCCCACATGCCGCGGAGCGGCTAGGCCCCTGAGCCACGGCAGCTGAGCCTGCACGTCCGGAGCCTGTGCTCCGCAACGGGAGAGGCCACAACAGTGAGAGGCCCGTGTACTGCAAAAAAAAAAAAGAGAGAAGCCACCGCAATGAGAAGCCCATGCACCGCAACGAAGAGTAGCCCCTGCACACGGCAACTGGAGAAAGCCCCTGCGCAGCAACGAATACCCAACGCAGCCAAAAATAAATAAATAAATAAATAAATAAATAAATAAATATTTTAAAAAAATTCACCTGGATAGTTTATGGAATTTGAAATCATATATTGATGAAAATCTAGAACTTAATACTAAATTTGTTTATCAGGAGATTTTATTCCTAAAATAAATTGTTTCTATGACCTTGGACATTTATATTTTTATTATGTTTAGTTAGTAACAAATTTATGTAAATTTTATTTATTTATTTATCAGAATTCCTGTTTGTTTGTTTTTTTTGGCCTAGCTGCTCTGCTGGCAGGATCTTAGTTCCCCGACCAGAGATTGAACCCAGGCCCTTGACAGTGAGAGCATGGAGTCCTTCCTAACCACTGGACCACCAGGGAATTACCCTTACCTAAATTTTAAAAAGAAAATAGTGACCATGCTTTGAATTTTTTAAAAAAATGCCTTTATTTTATTTTTAAAAGAATTCCTTAGGTAGGTTAAGCATCTCTCCATTTTAGGATTAGAGAAAAAAAGGAAAAAGTCAAATATCCTGCCTAGTGCTTTGGAGATAGTCAGTTTTTCTTTTCTGATATTTTACCTGTGAATAGGCAAGTAATAGAATTTTTAAAATGCTAACATGATCCACTAACAGTGTACTATTTTGGTGCTAACATTATAGCTTCACAGTGGGAAGAACTTGAAAAGATTTTACACACTGACCCTTTTACTTACAAGTTTTTCAGCTGATAATATTATGGTATAATTCTGTCAGTAATATGACTTTGATTTCATTGGATTTTCATCATTACTATATAATTTGAGAGCATTACTAATGATAGGAAAGGTATATATATATATATATATATATATATATATATATATACACACACATAATATATGATTCTTATACATTTAAATTTCTGCTTTCTTTTCAGGTATGACAGCAGTTATCTGTACTTACCCTCTTGATATGGTTAGAGTACGCCTAGCATTCCAGGTGAAAGGGGAACACACTTATACGGGAATTATTCATGCATTCAAAACAATTTATGCAAAGGTATTTCATTTTTGCTTTTCTTGTCTATAACATGTCCTTTTATATTTAGGCAAGTGTTTTGAATGTCATTGTTTTGAATAGTTATTATTTTACTTATCATTACTGATACTAATCATAATTGTGAAAACACATCTGTGTTTCAGTGTGGGTCCAGAATAATTTTTCCTATATAATGTTTGCTTTTGTTCTTTTGCATTTATCATAATGAGCCCAGTGTAATTTCACTTCTAATTTTTCTTCACTCAAAAGGAAGGTGGTTTCCTTGGATTTTACAGAGGCTTGATGCCTACTATATTAGGAATGGCTCCATATGCAGGTATGTTTTAAATTTGGCAAAATCTTCGTTTTTCATTTTCTTGTAGGAATGATTTTAAAGTTTAGCATTTTATATTTAAGCCCCTACTCTGTCCAGAATTACTTTTTTTCCTCCCTAAGGATAGTCATTGATTAATTTCTCCTTTCCCCGGTGATCTGTAGTGCTAGTTCTTAAAACAATAATAGAATGCAGTTTTATAGTAAGTCTTTATATTTGGTAGGACAAGGCCCTTGCTCCTTTTTTTCAGGAATGTAAGGACTGTAGATATCTTGCTATTCCATGTGCATTTTAGAATCACTTTTTGATGTTGCGCAAAAATCCTTGCTGGAATTCTGAATGAAATTGCATACAGATCTTGGACATTTTTGATAGATATATTCATAGACACCTTATAAGTTTTGTTGTGTCTTTTAGAAAATTACATTTTCAGTTTATTGCTTGATTTAAGTTTTATATGATTTTATAGCTAGCCATTATTCTACTTGTTGATATGATAGCCAGCTACCATGTTACTTGTAAATGCTTTGGATTTTCTGTGTGAACCATCACATCCTGTGCAAATAACATCATATTTCTTACTTCTGTTCAAATCCTTATTTCTTTGTCTATTTATGTTTATCTTATCTTACTGTACCAGCTAAGGACCTACAGTGCAGCAGTTGATAAAAGTGATGATACTTGGCATTTTGGCTCGTTACTGATTTTATAAATTTATTTATTTTATTTATTTATTTTTGGCTGCGTTGGGTCTTCATTGCTGTGTGCGTGCTTTCTCTAGTTGCAGTGAGCAGGGGCTACTCTTCGTTGCAGTGCGTGGGCTTCTCATTGCGATGGCGTCTCTTGTTACAGAGCACGGGATCTAGGCGCGCGGGCTTCAGTAGTTGTGGCACGTGGGCTTCAGTAGTTGAGGCTCGTGGGCTCTAGAGTGCAGGCTCAGTAGTTGTGGCATACGGGCTTAGTTACTCCGCAGCATGTGGGATCTTCCCAGACCAGAGCTCGAACCCGTGTCCCCTGCATTGGCAAGCGGACCCTTAACCACTGCGCCACTAGGGAAACCCAACATTCTTTTTTTTAATATATATATTCTTTTCCATTGTGGTTTATCATAAGATATTGAATACAGTTCTCTGTGCTAGGCAGTAGGATCTTGTTGTTTATCATTCTATATATAAAAGCTTACATCTGCTCACCCCAACCTCCCATTCCGTCCCTCCCCCAGCCCCCTCCCCCTTGGCAACCACCAGTCTGTCCTCTATGTTCATGATTTTGTTTCTGTTTCATAGATAGGCTCATTTGTGTCATATTTTATTTATTTATTTATTTGTTTGTTTATTTATTTATTTATTTTTGTGGTACGCGGGCCTCTCACTGTTGTGGCCTCTCCCGTTGCGGAGCACAGGCTCTGGACGCGCAGGCTCAGCGGCCATGGCTCACAGGCCCAGCCACTCCACGGCATGTGGGATCTTCCCAGACTGGGGCACGAACCCGTGTCCCTTGCATCGGCAGGCGGACTCTCAACCACTGCACCACCAGGGAAGCCCTGTGTCATATTTTATATTCCACATATAAGTAATATCTTATGGTATTTGTCTTACCATTATGAAACTTTCTTAATATCATCTAGTATATTGTCATTGTTCAAATTCCCCCATTCATAATTTTTTTTTGCCCAGATCCAAGTTAATATTTGCCTGGGATATCTTTTTTCATCCTTTCATTTTCTACTTTGTCATGTTTTTGTTTTAGGTATTTATTTTGTAGTCATTATATATATATAGCTGGGTATTTCTTTAATCTGGTCAGTGAAATCTTTTAATTGACAGTTAGTATACTTAATGGTTATTGTGATTATTGATATATTTGGACTTGTTTCTTTACCTTGCTTTGATTTCCACTTGTTTTTCTTGTTTTTATTTTTTTTAATAAATTTATGTGTTTTATTTATTTATTTTTGGCTGCATTGGGCCTTCGTTGCTGCACGCAGGCTTTCTCTAGTTGCAGCAAGCAGGGGCTACTCTTCCTTGCGGTGTGTGGGCTTCTCGTGGTGGCTTCTGTTGTTGCGGAGCTTGGGCTCTAGGCGCGCGGGCTTCAGTACTTGTGGCACGCAGGCTCAGTAGTTGTGGTTCACGGGCTCAAGAGTGCATGCTCAGTAGTTGTGGCACACGGGCTTAGCTGCTCCGCAGCATGTGAGATCTTCCAGGACCAGGGCTCAAACCCATGTCCCCTGCATTGGCAGGCGGATTCTTAACCACTGCACCACCAGGGAAGCCCTGTTTTTCTTTTTACGTTTCTTTTTATTCCTTTCTTATCTTGTTTGCTTATTTTTCTGAATCCTTAGACCCCCCCAATATGTTATAAATATATGTTTATTTGCTTCCTCCTATGCTTGATGGTCTTTATTTAGTTAGTTAGTTCATTGTTTGTTTTATTTCTTGTGGCTTTTTTTGAGTGGTCTTTAATTATGAGTCCATTACTTGATCTTAACCTCTGAGTTTCTGACCCAATGATTCCATCTTCTGTAGGCCCAGTGGCAGGATCTGTCTCAATGGCTTGGCTGCTATTGCCATCAAAATGTAGAGTCAGGCTTCCCTGGTGGCGCAGTGGTTGAGAATCCGCCTGCCGATGCAGGGGCCACGGGTTCGTGCCCCAGTCCGGGAGGATCCCACATGCTGCAGAGCGGCTGGGCCCGTGAGCCATGGCCGATGAGCCTGCGCGTCCAGAGCCTGTGCTCCGCAACGGGAGGGGCCACAGCAGTGAGAGGCCCGCATACCGCAAAAAAAAAAAAAAAAAAAAAAGTATGGGGACTTCCCTGGTGGCACAGTGGTTGGGAATCCGCCTGCCAATGCAGGGGACACGGGTTTGAGCCCTGCTCTGGGAGGATCCTACACGCTGCAGAGCAGCTAAGCCCATGTGCCATAACTACTGAGCCTGTGCTCTAGAGCCCACGAGCCACAACTACTTAGCTCATGTGCCACAACTGCTGGGGCACGCGTGCCTAGAGCCCGTGCTCTGCAACAGGAGAAGCCACTGCAATGAGAAGCCTGTGCATCTCAACAAAGAGTAGCCCCCACTCACCGCATCCAGAGAAGGCCCGCGTGCAGCGACAAAGACCCAATGCAGCCAAAAATAAATAAATAAAAATAAAATTAAAGATTAAAAAATAAAAACCACTTCTTTAAGAAAAAGTGTATGAATATTCTAAAGTTGTATAGCATCGTTATAAAATACTATAAGATCCTAAGAATTTAATACAAAGAATAAATGCATATATTGAGGTGTTATCCTAGACTGAATTTTTGTTAGTGCTTATTTGTTCTTAAGAATCAAGTATCGGGACTTCTCTGGTGGTGCAGTGGTTGAGAATCCACCTGCCAATGCAGGGGACACGGGTTCTAGCCCTGGTCCAGGAAGATCCCACATGCCATGGAGCTACTAAGCCCATGGGCCACAACTACTGAGCCTGCGCTCTAGAGCCTGAGAGCCACAAGTACTGAGCCCACGTGCCACAACTACTGAAGCCCGTGTGCCTAGATCCCGTGCTGCGCAAAAAGAGAAGCCACTGCAATGAGAAGCTCGCACGCCGCAACTAGAGAAAAACCACATGCAGCAACAAAGACCCAACAGCCAAAAATAAATTTAAAAAATAATAATAAATAAATTTTTTTAAAAAAGAATCAAGTATCTTTTTCAATATGTTTTTTAAATTCAGTAGATAGCAAGATATCTTGAGTAATGTTTAGTTAATAAGTATACTTGAGTTCTGTTAATTTTTTTAATGTATGACTTTAATCCTTTTATTATAAAATGGTGTAAATATTCAGTCAGCACCAGCTGCACATTATCAGTAACTTAATTCAGTATTCATTAGATTCCATGTGTCTGGTGAGTGTCTCTCTCATTGTCATAACTCTTCCTCGAAGACAGCATTAGACACTGAATTGAAATAACAATGCTTTATCACTTTTGAATTTCTTGCCTCTACCTTACGTTATCACCATCATTGTTATTGTAAATATGTCATGTTTACTTAAGGTTACTAACCATTAATTTAACTTTTACTTATGTAAAACCTTGGAAAACTGTTCAATTCTATTCATGTATAAGGTGGCATTATACTCAACTACTACCTTTATTCAGTGAACTGAACATTACGTTAGTGTGTGAAAAAACAATGTATAATTTTTTATAGGTGGTAATTTTGTTATCTTTAAGTTATTTGTAAACATTAATTAAATCTTTTTATCTTAGGTTAAGCCAAACATTGGAAATCAGGAAATGCATAGTTAGTCCCTTGAGTTAATTGGTTATTATGTAAGAATGGTGTATTCTCACAGCTCACATTCTGTTAAGCATCGTGGTGAATTTATATTTTGTTTTTCAGGTGTTTCATTTTTTACTTTTGGTACCTTAAAGAGTGTTGGGCTTTCCCATGCTCCTACCCTTCTTGGCAGACCTTCATCAGACAATCCTAATGTCTTAGTTTTGAAAACTCACATAAACTTACTTTGTGGTGGTGTTGCTGGAGCAATAGCACAGACAATATCGTAAGTTTCTTCATCAACTTAATTAAGTCAAATTACATTTATCCAATACTGATTTTTAGCATTAGTTAGTTGTCTTATTTTTTCTAATAGATTAATAAAACACAGGATCCCTTGCAAAATATAAATATTAATTTAATACATTTTTTCCAAAGTGCCTGCACTTTAAGCATATTATAAATAACTTCGTGCCAAATTGACCAAATTAGTTTGAACCTATTCAATTTCTGTGGATTTTAAAAGAAAGGAAAAAGAAACACTATAGTTTTCACCCATATTTCCTCATGAATTGCCTGTATGAGTTTTCTGAAATTTGAGCCATTTATTGTGTGTGTGTGTGTGTGTGTGTGTGTGTGTAGGTACAACTTCTCTTGCACTAAATCTTGAAGGCCTACTTTGTGCCAGTCAGTATGCTAGGCATTGGGAATTTCACTGAAGGAAAAACAAAAGTATTGCCTCAAGAAAGAAGCCTATACTCTTTTTTTTTTTTTTTTTTTTGGCTGCTTTGGGTCTTTGTTGCTGCGTGCAGGCTTTCTCTAGTTGCAGCGAGTCGGGGCTACTCTTTGTTGCAGTGTGGGGGCTTCTCATTGTGGTGGCTTTTCTTGTTGCGGAGCACAGGCACTAGGCTCGCAGGTTTCAGTAGTTGTGGCTCACAGGCTTAGTTGCTCTGCGGCATGTGGGATCTTCCCGGACCAGGGCTTGAACCCACGTCCCCGCATTGGCAGGAGGATTCTCAACCACTGTGCCACCAGGGAAGTCCCAAGAAGCCTATACTCTTATTAAGACAGTAGCAATGCAAAGGAGTTTTATATTAATATAAATGTATTAGGGACATAGATAAATTAGATGGAAAGTGTAATTGGAAAGTTGGCTTTAGAGAATTTCTGTAGACCAAGAGAGATTGGATAGATGAGATCAAAAAAAAGGCTGGAATACTAAGAAGCAGGAACTTTTCAGGAACAGGAAGAAGGGAAGCTCTCTGTGACTGAGGAGTATCCTGAGAAACAGGAAGACAATAGGAAATAGTAGTGTCACAAAGGCTCAAAAAAGAGTATCCAAAGGAAAAAGAAAACTCAAAGTAAGATAAGTACTGAAAAGTAAGGTATTCATCAGATTTCACAATGAAGGATTACTTTTGTGAAGGCAGATTCAGTATACTTGTGTGTGGGAGCAGATCATACTAGACTGAAAGTAAAGGAAAAAAGGTGTAGGGACTTCCCTGGTGGTCCAGTGCCTAAGACTCCGTGCTCCCAATGCAGGGGGCCCGGGTTCAATCCCTGGTCAGGGAACTAGATCCCACATGCCGCAACTAAGAGTCCACATGCCGCAACTAAAGATCCCAAATGCCACAACTAAAAGATCCCGCACGCGTCAAGAGTGATCCCGTATGCCACAACTAAGACCTGACACAGCCAAATAAATAAATAAATATTAAAAAAAAAAAAGGTGTGTAGTTTACTTTTAGAAACATGGCTGCGGAACCTTGTTGATTTGCAGAGACATGATCACCTCTAGCTATTCTGATTCTCTTCTTGGTTTTACTGCCCCTTTTCTTCATTATTTACTTCCAATTTAGATCTTTAAAATCTGTCTTCTCTTTTCCACTTACTTCATAAGCTATATTCTACACCCACTGACTCTTTTTTTAAATATTTATTTATTTATTTGGCTGCTCTGGGTCTTAGTTGCGGCACACGGGCTCTCTGGTGCTGCATGCGGGATCTTTAGTTGTGACATGCGAACTCTTAGTTGTGGCAACTTTCCCTTTTCAGGTTTCTTGCTAATTCATGTCTTCCTCCTCCTACCTATCTGTGCTGATTTTTTTAAGGCCTAGCCAGGCTTTGGTCCTCTGCTCTTCCCGTAAACACCCAGAATAGCTCATCTATCTTTATGGTTTCAATGGTCACCTCTGTACAGATAACTAATTCTATTTAAATCTTCATTGCTGACTCTCATTACTTCTCTAGCAAGCTCTTGGATGTTTCTACCTGGACTTCTGTCCTCAGTTCAAGCTCTGTAATTCATATACTGCTTTCTTGTCTTCTTTTTCATGTCTGTCCTCGGCCCCCAACTTTCCTATTTGTTATTGATCACCATTAATCTTCTAGTCCTGATAATTCCTTGAGATCATTTTTCACGTTGTACATATCCAAATATTTTTGTCATTTTTTTGCTTAAAAACATTACCTAGAATGTTTCTTTTTTTTTTTTTTTTTTTGCGGTACGTGGACCTCTCACTGTTGTGGACTGGCTCATGGGCCCAGCCGCTCCGCGGCATGTGGGATCTTCCCAGACCGGGGCACGAACCTGTGTCCCCTGCATCGGCAGGCGGACTCTCAACCACTGCGCCACCAGGGAAGCCCTAGAATGTTATTTTCTTTCTTTCCCATTGTTATTTCCCTAGTCCTGATCCTTGTACTTTGTCTTCTTACTTTCTCTTTATTAATCAATTCCTTCTACCCAGACATATCTTTTCCTGCTTGGAAACTGAATCCTTCAGGTTGAGGTTTTGGTCCCTTTATTCCCCGTAAAGTTTTTTCCTCTCTCCACCTCCCATTGAAAGATAATTCAGGACTTCCCTGGTGGCGCAGTGGTTAAGAATCTGCCTGCCAAGGCAGGGGACATGGGTTCGAGCCCTAGTCCGGGAAGATCCCACATGCTGCAGAGCAACTAAGCCCGTGCGCCACAACTACTGAGCCCACGTGCCACAACTACTGAGCCCACGTGCCACAACTACTGAAGCCCGCACGCCTAGAGCCCGTGCTCCACAACAAGAGAAGCCACCACAATGAGAAGCACGCGTACCACAGCGAAGAGTAGCCCCCCCTCGCCGTAACAGAGAAAGCCTGCATGCAGCAACGAAGACCCAACACAGCCAAAAATAAATAAATAAATATTTTAAAAATTAAAAAAAAGATAATTCATGGAGGGGAATTCCCTGGTGGTCCAGTGGTTAGGACCCCGCACTTTCACTGCAGGGGGCATGTGTTGGATCCCTGGTTGGGGAGATAAGATCCCGCAAGCCGTGAAGCAGGGCCAAAAAAAAAAAAAGGTAATTCATGGAGATGCTGCTTATATGCATAGAGCTCTTCATCTATTAGTAATGTTATTTCTTAAGCTGTTTGGTTGGTACATGGGTGGTTTTTTTATTATAATTATTTCATAGTAAATTTAAATGTATATAAAAGCATATAATTATTTTTGTCATATATCACTTATGTATATATTATATATATGTATGTATGTATATATACATATGTGTGTATATATATATATATATATATGTATAAATGAGAGCTTTGAATAGGGAAGTAGAAAGCAGCTTTATGACATGGAAAATGTCTCTAAGACTCAATTTTCTTTTTTTTTTAATATAAATTTATTTATTTATTTATTTATTTATTTTTGGCTGTGTCGGGTCTTCATTTCTGTGCGAGGGCTTTCTCTAGTTGCGGCGAGCGGGGGCCACTCTTCATCATGGTGCACAGGCCTCTCACTATCTCGGCCTCTCTCCTTACGGAGCACAGGCTCCAGACGCGCAGGCTCAGTAGTTGTGGCTCACGGGCCCAGTTGCTCTGCGGCATGTGGGATCTTCCCAGACCAGGGCTCGAACCCGTGTGCCTTGGCAGGCAGATTCTCAACCACTGTGCCACCAGGGAAGCCCTAATACTCAATTTTCTTATCTTAATATTGAGATAACAGTACCTACTTCACACAGTTGTTGTAAAGATGGAATGAGATAATGTACATAAATTGCTTAGCACAAGACCTAACATAAGCAGTCAACATTAGCCCCAAAAAAGTAATTAAAAAAAAAAAATCACCTGGGGTCCCACTCCTAAGAGATTACTTTTGTGTATTTCATTTTAGACAATCTTTAAAAAATTTTTTTAAATTGAGGTATAATTAACATACAATATCATATTAGTTTCTGGTATATAACAATGATTTGATATTAAGTCTAGTTAACATTCGTCACCATACATAGTTGCAGAATCAGGCAATCTTTTCACATAGAATTTTCTCTATCCTCTAAATGCAATTATCTGTATTGTTAATTTTAGCCCTTAAGGAGAATTTTTTGTTGGCCTACTGTATACAGGGGCGCTTGCTGAATACTCTTAGGGTAGTGGTTCTTAACTGGGGTGGTTTTGTCTCTAGTGGATGTTTATTAATGTCTGGAGACATTTTTTGTTGTTACAACTGGGGGTGTGCTACTGGCATCTAGTGGGTAGAAGCCAGGGATTTACCTAAACATCCTACAATGCCCAGGACAGCTCCCACAACTAAGAATTTTCCAACCCAAAATGGCAATAGTGCCAAAGTTAAGAAACCCTGCCTTAGGAATACAATGGAAAGCACCCTGTCTATTTCCTCAGGAAGCGGCATTTAATTTGGTTTTGGGGAATAAATAGAACTTGATATTGGGTGATGAAAGAGAAGAATCATTTAACCCAAGGGAACCTCTTAGGCAAAGGCAAGGAGATCTCTGTATTGTTATTTGATTTTATTCATATGCCTATATCCTGACTCCCAGATTAGACAAAACAGTAAGAAAATAGGAGCACATTATTTCCTAGCATGCATAGGGCTTTGTATTCAATAATTGCTGAGTAGAAAACTAAAAATCATTTTTAAGTCCTTCTATTTCTTCTTTTAGCTACCCATTTGATGTAACACGTCGGCGAATGCAGTTAGGAACTGTTCTTCCAGAATTTGAAAAGTGCCTGTAAGTTCTTCATTTGTCATTGTTCAATTTCTTTAGGAAATGTAATGTGTATAGTAAGTAGGGAGATAGGACTGTGATCTCACTAGTAGTCTAGAGCTTTCATTTTATCTCCCATAGTATTCTTTGTAAACTGAATTTAATCAGGTCCTAATCCTCCTGTTAAAGTTTTCATTTTAGGGAATTCCCTGGTGGTCCAGTGGTTAGGACTCGGTGCTTTCACTGTGGGGGCCAGGGTTCGATCCCTGATCAGGGAACTAAGATCCCACAAGCCTTGCGGCCAAAAAAAAAAACAAAAACAAATTTAATTTTAGAGCAGCTCTGTTAAATAGAAATATGATGTGAGCCACATATGTAATTTAAAATTTTCTGGTAACCTAACCACATTAAAAAAGTATAAAAAGAAACAGATGAAATTGTTTTAAAATATTTTATTTAAACCAATATATTTAAAATTTATCACTTCAACATTTCAGTATTTTACATCCTTTTAAAAAAAACACTAAGTGTTTGAAATCCAGGGTGTATTTTACACTCACAGCACATCTCAAATTTGGACTTGCCACATTTCATGTACTCAGTAGCCACATGTGGCTAGTGGCTACCACTATTGCATAGCACAGCTCTAGAGTTTTCTATAATCTGTAGAGATTTCGAATCATTCTGTTTGATTGGTGATGTGTTGTTCCTCAGGGGAAGAGCAGAATGTTTATTCAGGACCATGAATTGCCTTCATTCACCCAAAAGATTTTTTGAATATTTCAGTCTACATTGCATATTGAACGAGAAAGACAAAGCCCAAAATGTTGGTTTGAAAGGAAAGAACACTGAAACAAGAAAGTCTTTATTGATGAAATCTGGGAGATAGTCCTTCAAGCTTTAGTTCTATAACCATTTGCTCATTGTAGCATAGAACTTGAGCAGAAACTTGAGAGTTTAAAGGGCAACTGCTCATATATCCTTTAAAAAGACTACATCAATATTTCAAATATTATTATGAAATAGTGTTGCTAGTAAATGTCACAGACATAATGCAAACAAAATACATTGTATTAATGAGCCCCGGAATTCTATGCATAATGCTTGTACTTGTTTGGAATGAATTGCTCTTTTATTATGAATTTTTAGCTTGTTTTTTTTAAAAATTAATTAATTTATTTATTTTTGGCTGCATTGGGTCTTTGTTGCTGCGCGCGGGCTTTCTCTAGTTGTGGTGAGCAGGGGCTACTCTTTGTTGCAGTGCGTGGGCTTCTCATTGCGATGGCTTCTCTTGTTGCGGAGCATGGGCTCTAGGTGCATGGGCTTCAGTTGTTGTGGCTCTTGGGCTCTAGAGTGCAGGCTCAGTAGTTGTGGCGCATGGGCTTAGTTGTTCCGCAGCATGTGGTATCTTCCGGACCAGGGATCGAACCCGAGTCCCCTGCACTGGCAGGTGGATTCTTAACCACTGTGCCACCAGGGAAGTCCTTTAGCTTGTTTTAACACTTGCCTTCCAAAATCTACTCAAGATGGCATTTTTAGCTTCTTTTAAAAATGCTATTATGGATCCTGAAATTGTCTCTTCGTGACTGGGCATAAAGGTGTCATCATTTAACCATTCTCTTTCAGTACCATGCGGGAGACTATGAAGTATGTCTATGGACACCATGGAATTCGCAAAGGATTATATCGTGGTTTATCTCTTAATTACATTCGCTGCGTTCCTTCTCAGGCAGTGGCTTTTACAACATATGAACTTATGAAGCAGTTTTTTCACCTCAATTAAAACATATCGTTATTTCTTTTCCTTAATAAACTCTCAGAGGGAAAAATAAAATGTTAATTTAATTTGGGGAGAACATTACTTGAAGGGGGATATTTACCCTGTCACAGGAACCACTGGTATTTTAGTACTTGAGTTTTCTATTCATCACAAATCAAAAGTGCTTACTATACTTTTACGCCAAAAGTTATATCTTAGAACATTGCAAAAAAATCCTAAGCTGATGCTGGCTAATCAGTAAGGTTATTTGAAACCATTTTAAAGTATTATTTGGATAGAACTAACTTAAAATGGGATTCAAAAAGTTGCCATTAGTTTTATCATGCTATTCCAAGCTTTTAATTGTAATCATGATTTTCAAAGACTCTAATGTTGGTTGCTGTTATTGTTATTATTATTATTATTATTAACAGTCTTGGTTATATTGCAGCAGAATGATGAGAGCTGAAATTTTAAGTTATATAAAACATAGGTTAGAAGCCAGCATTGAAGTATTATTCTTAATATTTCTCTTCTCATAATTCTGCTCCACTGGATAAAAGGACAAACACTTTTTCTCTTCATTTTTTGATAAATGTTGTATTCAAAAAGTAACCGTGTAGAGACTCATCGGTAAGTCAAGAATTTTCAGGTATTGCTCAAATGTCATTCCCAGTTTCTGAGTGATTTAAATGTGTTTTTAAAAGTCAATGTATTTCCCAAAGGCAGTAATAGTAAATACTGAATATCTTTGCTCTCAAAACAAGTTAGCATTATAGATTTGTTTTTGTTAGATGATTTGATGTATACTAGAAAATTTATTTAAATGGACTGTGAAATATATCCATTAATATAGATGTGAATGTCAAAGAATGTTTCCGAGTATTATGTTATGACACAGCAACTAGTTCTTCCACGTAAAATAATTTTAGTGCAATATAAACTTAAGTAGAAATGTAAAACATGATCTGAATTGCTATCATTTATATTAAAATGGTTTAAAATGTAAGAATTCCAGTTATGTTTAGAGTAGTTTTTATGTTTTATTATAAGCATGACAAAAATGGGAGGGGAACAGTTATAGTTCTGTCCTCAGAAACAGCAATTTGTAGAATTGATGTGATTTTTAAGACATTAGAAAACTAAATTGAAAGTGTTATTTCTGCTTCAATTTTTATTATTTTGCATAAAAGATTTCTTGTCATAACTTGGTAAAAATTTTATGAACTGGTTTCATTTTCAAAGTCTTTATTTTAAAATAAATGTGTATCTTTGTATGATTTATAATGTACCCACAGGTAAAAATACATGTGTTCCTAAAACTATTTTGTATATTTTCATTTCTCGGCTACACTGTAGCTAAATACTGCTATCAAATCTCAAGATAATTTAAATGTATAAAATAAGTATCTCAGTTATGTTAACAATAAAAGAGGACTGCAAATATTTTTTTAAATAAAAATTTGCATTCTGTGTCTGTTACAGAATACATAGGTTATTAAAAATAAATTTTATTCATATTTCAACAATTATTCCTCTCTTTTAACTATTTACATATTGAAGCACAAATATTAAACATAATGGAAGAATACTTAAAATAATGACAGTATTTTTATCTGATTTATTTCAGATTGATAATGCGAAGTGAATCTTTTTTTTCTTTTTTCTTTTTTTTTTTTTTTTTTTTGCGGTACGCGGGCCTCTCACTGCTGTGGCCTCTCCCGTTGCGGAGCACAAACTCCGGACGTGCAGGCTCAGCAGCCATGGCTCACGGGCCCAGCCGCTCCGCGGCATGTGGGATCCTCCCGCACTGGGGCATGAACTCGTGTCCCTTGCATCAGCAGGCGGACTCCCAACCACTGCGCCACCAGGGAAGCCCAATGCAAAGTGACTCTTGACGGATTATCTTCAGTTTGAATACTGACTGTTTCTGTTTTGATCTCCATTGTAATACTTTCCTTGCCTTTTATTGGGTACAGCCCTCTGATCTATAGAATGGGGCAGTGATTTTGTTTAGGGATTGATGAGTGAGGTACCATTCCTAGCTCTTAATGGTGGTCTGTATGGAGATAAAAAGGTTAGTGGGTATATATAATAATATCTTACAACATTTTCCCCCAGATTACTCAACATCCATTTATGCAGCACCCATTGTGTGCCACGGATTATATCAGCATTATGGGGGCATACTTTGAGAGGTCTGTTAGCTGTACTTGCAGTCTGATTTGGATTCCCAATAGCATCTATCACTGGGTATTTCTCTAACAGGGTATGTACCATACTTTTTGGTTACTGCATGTTTACTTGTCCTCCCAATTGGTTCTTTCATGGGCAGAGTCATACCTTCATCCCCTTTAAGGAGCACAGGGTATGATATCGTAATAGTTGCTCAGTGATGTTTACTGATGGGCAGAAGGAAGGTTTGGTCCCTGTTTTTGGAGAAAATGTTCTAGTAGAGAGAAACGAGGCACAAATATTTCAGGGAAAGAGCAATTTAGAAGGAAAGTTATTTGTTTTTTCTTCACAGAAATGTCTTGTTGCTAACTTGAGCCAGGATGAATGGCAAATAATAATACCTATATTATATGAATATACACTGCCTTGCAGAGTTGGGCCAATGATATCTGACATACTTGTATAGCAACTGTATACTTAAACACTTATGTCAGTTCTTTGAATGTTAGACATTGTTACAAACTAGAAATCAATGACAAATAATAAGTCATGTATATTTCCTGAGGATTTACTATGTTCCATTCCTTATTTTAAGCACTTTTGATGCCTTAACTCTATAACAGTAGTATAAGATAGGCACTGTTAAATATTCCTTTTTTACAGTTGGGATAATTGAGACCCAGGGATATCAAGTAACTTGCCCAGGTTCACACAGTAAGTGGTGGATCTAAGATTCAGCCTACAGCGTAGTCTACTAGCCATGATGCTATAGTTCAACACAGTAGTATCCTTCCTATTCACATAAAGCTCTAATATGTAATAAATACAAACCAATTAATAGAATGATTATAGTTTTTGGAAAGTGCTTTAGAAGTTTTTTTTGCCCCGCCCCCGGCCCCCCTCCCTCCAGCAAGTGGCTTGTGGGATCTTAGTTCCCTTAATAGGGATTGAATGCAGGGCCCTCGACAGTGAAAGCACAGAGTTCTAACCATGAGACTACCAGGGAATTCCTAGAAAGTGCTTATTAAGGAAGTAAATAGATTACATGATAGAGAATAATTGTTGGGTGTAAGGATCAGAGTGCTACTTTAGAATGGTCAGGGAAAAGTTTCTTTGATGTGCTAAACTTTAAGTCTACACATGAAAAGGAAGTAGTCCTGCAAAGAGCTGTGGGGGAAGAATGGCCCAGGTGAAGGGAACAGCACAGTACAAAAACTCTGAAACAGGAAAAAGTTTAGTTTGACACAGGAATTGTCAGAAGCCCAGTGTGAATGAAGCTCCCTGAGTGAGGGAGTAGCAATAAATAGGTTGGAGAAGTAGACAAAGGGCAGATCAATGTATTTAGGGCTCTATAGGATATAGTAATGATTTTGTCTTTTATTCTAAATGCAGTGGGAAGCCTTGAAGGTTTTCAGTAGGGGAATAAAATTGCCTGATTATATTTTTACAAAGATCACTGCTTTATCAACAATTATATGCACTTAAAACAGAAATCAGGGCCTCCCTGGTGGCGCAAGTGGTTAAGAGTCCGCCTGCCGATGCAGGGGATACGGGTTCGTGCCCCGGTCTGGGAGGATCCCATATGCCGCGGAGCGGCTGGGCCCGTGAGCCATGGCCGCTGGGCCTGCGCATCCGGAGCCTGTGCTCCGCAACGGGAGAGGCCACAACAGTGAGAGGCCCACATACCGCAAAAAGAAAAAAAAAAAAAAAAAAAAAAAAAAAACAGAAATCAGGGAATTCCCTGGTGGTGCAGTGGTTGACTCTGTGCTTCCAATGCAGGGGGTGTGGGTTCGATCCCCGGTTGGGGAATTAAGATCCCACATGCCGGCACAGCCAAAACAAACAAACAAAACAACAAAATAAAAAACAACAGAAATCAACAAAATTAAAAACAGACAATAGAGAAAATAACAAACCCCAAAATTGGTTTTTTGAAGAGATCAACAAAATTGGTAAGCCCCTTAGCTAGACTGATAACTAAAAAGGGACATAAATTACCAGTATCAAGAATGGGGAATTCTCTGGTGGTCCAGTGGTTAGGACTCCATGCTTTCACTGCCGAAGGCCCAGGTTCAGTCCCTGGTTGGGGAACTAAGATCCCACAAGCCATGCAGCGTGGCCAAAAAAAAAAAAATAATGAAAAAGATGACATTACTATGGATCCTGTGGATGTTAAAAAGATAATACAGGATTTCTAAATAACTGTTTGCTAAGGAATTTGATGACTTAGATGAAATGGCAGAGGCTTTGAAAATCACAACCAAAACTGATGTATCTGAAACAAAATCTGCATAACCAATTAAAGAAACTGAATTTATCAAAAATCCTTCCACAAAGAAAACTCCAGGCTCAGATTGTGAATTCTATTGGACATCTAAGAAAGAAATAATTTTATACAAACTTTCAGAAATTAGAAGAGTACTTTTATGATGCCACTATAACCTTGATGCCCAAACCTGACCAAATTGTTACAGAAAAATAAAATTACCAACCAGTATCCTTCAGGAACAAAGATGGAAAAATCTTTAACAGCATATCAGCAAATCAAATCCAGCAATACATAAAAAGTTTATTGTATTGTGACGAAATTGGGTTTATCCTAGGAGCGCCAAGTTGCTTCACAATCTTAAGTCAATAGTGTAATCTCCTGTAATCACAGAATAAAGGAGAAAAACACATGATTCTTCAATAGATGCAGAAAAATCACTTGGCAAAATTCAAAATTGATACATTATAAAAATTAATCACATTAGGGTAGACCTTCCTCAATCTGATAGAACATTTTGTCAGATTAATTTTCCAACCGGACATCTCATCTCACATGTTCTTCTCATGTCATTGACACTCATCCCATCAAGAGGTAGAGACCATTCCCTCCCCTTACATCTGGTTGAGTGGGCTTGTGTCTACAGTGGAAGTGATGCTGTGTTACTTCTGAAGTTACGTCATAAAGCTGAAACAGCTTCCATCGGTCTTTTGGAATGCTTGCTCTTGGAATCCTCACAACATGCTGTGAGGAAGCCAGGCAACCCCTGTAGAGAAACTGTCAGCCAGCCTCAACTTGCCAGCCATTTGAGTAAACCATCTTCAGAGTGGATCCTCCAGCTTCCAGCTGATGCTTCATGGACAGAGAAAAGCTTTCCTCACAGAACCCTGCCCAAAATGAAAATTCATAAGCTAAAAAAATTATTGTTGGGAACTTCCCTGGCGGTCCAGTGGTTAGGGCTCCTCGCTTCCACTGCAGGGGGCACAGGTTTGATCACTCGTTTGGGAACTAAGACCCCACACGCCACAAGAATAAATAAATAGGGCTTCCCTGGTGGCGCAGTGGTTGGGAATCCGCCTGCCAATGCAGGGCACTCGGGTTCGAGCCCTGGTCCAGGAAGATCCCACATGCCGCGGAGCCACTGACCGAGTGCACCACAACTACTGAGCCTGTGCTCCAGAGCTCGCGAGCCGCAACTATTGAGCCCAAAGTGCTGCAACTACTGAAGCCTCACACCTACAGCCCGTGCTCTGCAACAAGAGAAGCCACTGCAATGAGAAGCCTGAGCACCGCAACGAAGAGTAGCCCCCGCTTGCCACAACTAGAGAAAGCCCATGCGCAGCAATGAAGACCCAACGCAGCCAAAAATAAATAAGTAAAAAAAAAAAAAAAAAGAATAAATAAATAAATTTTAAAAAGATTGTTGTTTAAAGACACTAAGTTTTGGAGGTTTGTTTTTGTTTTTTACATAGATTAGATAACCGTAGCAAATATTCATGAAAAACCTACCGCTAGCATCATATTTAATAGTGAAATACTGAATGCTTTCCCCCTAAGATCAGTAGAAGGCAAGGATGCCCAGTGTCAGAACTTCTATTTAACCAGTGAACTTAAGAAAGAAAGTGAAATAAAAAGCATAAAGATCAGAAAGGAAGAAGTAAAATTGCCTCTATTTGTAGATGACATGATTATTTACATAGAAAGTCTTAATGAATCCACAAAACAACTACTGGCAAAGTCTCAGGATATAAGGTAAATTTTATTTATCTTATTTTTTTGGCCGCACCATGCGCCATGTGGGATCTTAGTTCCCTGACTAGGGTTCAAACCTGTACCCCCTGCATTGGAAGTGTGGCATCTTAACCACTGGACCACCAGGAAAGTCCTCAGGTAAACTTTAAAGATTGTATTTTTAAATACTAGCAGGAAGCAATTGAAAACAATTTCATTTAAAATAACATAAAAAAATATACTTAGGGCTTCCCTGGTGCCGCAGTGGTTAAGAATCCACCTGCCAATGCAGGGGACACAGGTTCGAGCCCTGGTCCGGGAAGATCCCACATGCCGCGGAGCAACTAAGCCTGTGTGCCACAACTATTGAGCCTGTGCTCTAGAGCCTGTGAGCCAGAACTACTGAAGCCTGCGTGCCTAGAGCCTGTGCTCCGCAACAAGAGAAGCCACCACGATGAGAAGCCCACGCACCGTAACGAAGACCCAGCACAGCCAAAAAAAATGTAAATAAAATAAATACATTTTAAAAAAACTTATAAAAATATATATATACTTAAATTTAACAAAATATATGCAAGAGCTTTACACTGACAATTACAAAATGTTGCTGAGAGACATTAAAGAAAATCTATATAAATGGAGAGATAAACCAGGTTAATGCATTAGAAGTCTCTATATTTTAAAGAAATCAATACTTCTCAAATTGATTTTTAGGTCTAATGTAATCTCAATCATAATTTCAACAGGCTCTTTGTAGAAATTCACAACCTGATTCTAAAATTTATATAGAAATGTGAAGGACCTAGAATACCCAAAGCAATCTTTAAAAAGAACAAAGACATACACATGCCGCGGAGCGGCTGGGTCCGTGAGCCATGGCCGCTGAGCCTGCGCGTCCGGAGCCTGTGCTCCGCAACGGGAGAGGCCACAGCAGTGAGAGGCCCGCGTACCGCAAAAAAAAAAAAAACAACACCAGAATAAAGAGCCAGAAATGGACCTATACTTATATAGTCATTTGATTTTTTTTTTGTACGCTACGCGGGCCTCTCACTGCTGTGGCCTCTCCCGTTGCGGAGCACAGGCTCCGGACGCGCAGGCTCAGCGGCCATGGCTCACGGACCCAGCCGCTCCGCGGCATGTGGGATCTTCCCACACCGGGGCACGAACCCGCGTCCCCTGCGTCGGCAGGCGGACTCTCAAACACTGCGCCACCAGGGAAGCCCATTTGATTTTTTTTAACAAGGTGCCAAAGCAATCCCATGGGGGAAGGGTAGTCTTTTGTACAGGTGCTACTGGAAAAACTGGATATGCACATGCTTGGGGGGACGGGGAGCGGGTAACACGACTCATTCTCTACCTCACACCACACACAAAAATTAATTTTAGATGGATCATAAACCTAAATGAAAAATAAAACAATAAACTTCAAGAAGAAAACAAAGGAGAATATCTCTACTTCCTAGGGGTTGGCAAGGATTCCACAGGTCACAGAAAGCGAAAAGCATAGAAGAAAAATGGATAAATTAGACTTCATAAAGATTACAATTTACACATATCTAAAGATCTTGTTACTGAACCAAACTTGGGTCTGCTCACCACTGCAGTAAAGCTACTGACACTGGGTTGTGGTGAAGGAAAGTGCAGCATTTACTATAAGGCGCCAATACAAGAAGGATGGAGGGCTCATGCTCTAAAACCCCCAAACTCCCCGAAGGGTTTCAGCAAAGCATTTTTAAAGGCCAGGTGAGGGGGGTGGGGTCGCAGGTTATGTGATCAGCTTGTGAGGTAACAGGGCGGTGTCACAGGGGTTAACATCATCAGTCAGGCTCCCTCAGGCCTGGGGGCTATGTGTTCATGATCATCAAGTAGTTAGCACCTTCCAGGGAGTTCCCTGTTGTCTAGTGGTTAGGATGCCGGGCTTTCCCTACTGTGGCCCAGGTTCAATCCCTGGTCGGGGAACTGAGATCCCACAAGGTGGGGGATTTTCACGTCTATAGAACTACTCAGGAAATGTGTATCAGATACTATTATCTAAGGACTTCAGAGAGGAGCTAAAGCAGAGGATTTGGGGAAGGCCCCATAGGGTCCTGCTGGGTTACAATCTTGTTAAGAAAATGAATAGGCAAGCCACAGATGGGGAGAAAATACTCACAAAACCTATCTGACAAGTCTTTTATTAAGAATTATATAAAAGATTCCTGGGGAATTCCGTGTGGTCCAGTGGTTAGGACTTCAAGCTCTCACTGCCGAGGTCCTGAGTTCAATCCCTGGTCGGGGACCTAAGATCCCATGCCGTTTGGCACAGCCAAATAAGAAAAAAAAATTTTGTAGCTCAATAATAAAAGGACAATGCAGTTAAGAAAAAGATGGGCAAAGGATTTTTTGAAAGATTTATTTATTATTATTTTAAAATTTATTTTATTTATTTACTTTTGGCTGCGTTAGGTCTTTGTTGCTGTGCTCGGGTTTTCTCTAGTTGCCGCGAGCGGGGGCTACTGTTCATTGTGGTGCACGGGCTTCTCATTGTGGTGGCTTCTCCTGTTGTGGAGCATGGGCTCCAGGCGCGTGAGCTTCAGCAGTTGTGACTCACGGGCTCTAGAGCGCAGGCTCAGTAGTTGTGGCGCATGGGCTTAGTTGCTCCGCGGCATGTGGGATCTTCCCAGACCAAGGCTTGAATCCGTGTCCCCTGCATTGGCAGGTGGATTCTCAACCACTGCGCCACCAGGGAAGCCCTATTTATTATTTATTTATTTTATTTATTTTTGTCTGCGTCGGGTCTTAGTTGCGGCATGCAGGATCTTCGTTGAGGTACGCGGGGTCTTTCCTTGTGGCATGTGGACTCTTCATTGTGGTGCTCTGGCTTCTCTTTAGTTGTGGCCTGTGGGTTTTCTCTCTCTAGTTGTGGCGCGGGCTCCAGGACGCGTGGGCTCTGTAGTTTGCAGCACGTGGGCTCTAGTTGAGGTGCGCGAGCTCAGTAGTTGCAGTGCGTGGGCTTAGTTGCCCTGCGGCATGTGGGATCTTATTTCCCTAACCGGGAATCAAACCCGCATCCCCTGCATTGCAAGGCGGATTCTTCACCACTGGACCACCAGGGAAGTCCCTAGGCAAAGGATCTGAACAGACATTTACAAAGGGCGATATACAAATGACTGAGCACATGATAAAATAATTTCATTAGTGATGGGGCTGTGCAAATTAAGACTGAAAAGACTGATAGCATCAAATGTTGTCAAGTATATGCAGAAACTGGAATTCTGAAACATCGTTGGCAATAGTGTAAAATGTTACAACCACTTGCATAAAGGTCTGGCAGTTTCTTACGTTAAACCTAAATATAAACCTACCCATGGCCCAGAAATATCACCCCAAGGTATTTACTCAAGAGAAACAGAAGCACACATCCATGAAAAAATGTATACAAGAATATTTGTAGCCACTTTATTCAAGATAGCAAAATACTGTAAATAATCTAGGTGTTTTTCAACTGGAGACTGACCAAGTAGACTACTATTCAGCAATAAAAAGGAACAAACTGCTGGTTTATGTAACAAAAGGGATGAATCTCAAAAACATTATACTGAGTGAAAGAAGCCAGATACAAAATAGTACATACCATGTGATTTTCATTATATGAAGTTGTAGAATAGACAAATCAGATCTTGGGTGAAAAAAAATCAGTTTAGTGGTTGGGTTTCCAGTAGGGATGGATGTGGGAATTGCCTGGGAAGGGGTATGAGAGAACTTTCTGGGGGTGATGATAACATTCTGTATCTTAATAAGTATTGGTGTCAAACATGTTTGTCAAAATTCATCAAATGGTACACACAAGATTTGTGCATTTCATTTTATGTAAATTCTACTATTCACATATGAAATTTACATAAAACATTTAAAGTACCACAGACAAAATATTGAACTCTAGCTAATGATGTGCATGCTAAAGTGTTCAGGGGTGAAATGCACTGATGTCTGCTATTTTGAAATGCATTTACAAAGAAAAACTTGAATTCATGGATGGATAGAGGGGATGGATAGATAGATATACATTGTGATAATGAATGATAACATTTGCTAAAGATAGCAAATGTTAATTGTAAAATTTAGGTGATAGGTATATGGTATTCATGATATAATTCTTTTAACTTTTCTGTACGTTTGAAAGTTTTTATGATAAAATATTAGGAAAGGGAAAAGAATAAATTGCAGGGAGACAAGAATGGAAGCACATGTGAGAGATAATGATTAGGTAGTGACAGTGGAAATGGAAAGGAATGAAGAGATTTAAGATAGTTTTAGAGGCAGAATCTACGGTCTGCCTCTGGATTGGATGTGGTCAGTGCTATTACTGAGAAGAATAATAGGTTTGTTGGGGAAATATAAAGTTCTATTTTAGGGAATTCCCTGGCAGTCCAGTGGTTAGGCCTCGCGCTTCCACTGCAGGAGGCCTGGGTTTGGGGAACTAAGATCCCCGAAAGCCTCGCAGCCAAAAAAAAAATTTCTTTTTCCGTTTTGGCCATGTTAAAGAAGTTTCCCCCTTCCCTCCAAGTGTAGATGTCAAGCAGCCAGTTGGACTCTTGAATTTGGAGGAAAAGCCTTGCCTGTAAATATGAATTTGAGAATTGGCAGGATAGAGATGGTATTTAAAGCCATGACAGTGGCGCAGTGGTGGAGACTTCGCCTGCCAGCGCAGAGGACACGGGTTCGAGCCCTGCCTGGTCCGGGAAGATCCCACATGCCGCGGAGCAACTAAGCCCGTGCGCCACAACTACTGAGCCTGTGCTTTAGAGTCCGTGAGCCACAACTACTGAGCTCACACGCCTAGAGCCCATGCTCCGCAACAGGAGAAGCCACCTCAATGAGAAGCCCATGCACTGCAACAAAGAGTAGCCCCTGCTCACCGCAACTAGAGAAAGCCCGCGCATAGCAACGAAGACCCGACACAGCCAAAAATAAATAAGTTTATAAAAATAAATAAATAAAGCCATGAAAATGGTTGAAATAACCTAGGGAGCTAGTAGACAAATAAAATTTTCAGGACTGAATTCTGAGGACTTTCAACATTTAGAGATTGGGCAGAAAAATGAAGAGACAGTAAAGGAGATTGAAGAGGGCCTGCGATGTTGGCAGAAAACCAGTTGATTGTGGCATCACAGGTACAAAATCTGTAACTACTACAGGCAAGGATTTTCCATTCTTGTTTTTCCAGGAAGTTGATCATAACTTCTTCATACTTTTATATGAATAAACATGAATGTGAAAGATAACTCTTGATAAAGATTATTTTAAGTTGGGTGAAACCCTTAGGAAGTGATCATTATTTTTTACACATTTCTGAATTAAAAAAATATATATATATATTTATTTATTTTGCCTGCTCCGGGTCTTAGTTGCCACATGCGGGATCTTCGTTGCTGCATGTTTAGTTGCGGCATGAGGACTTCTTAGTTGTGGCCTGCAGGTGGGATCTAGTTCCCCCACCAGGGATCAAACCTGGGCCCCCTGCATTGGGAGCTCGGAGTCTTACCCACTGGACCACCAGGGAAGTCCCACATTTCTGTATATTTTAAATATTCTGTAGCATATTATTATTATTATTATTTTTAACATCTTTATTGGAGTATAATTGCTTTACAATGGTGTGTTAGTTTCTGCTTTATAACAAGGTGAATCAGTTATACATATACATATGTTCCCATATCTCTTCCCTCCTGCGTCTCCCTCCCTCCCACCCTCCCTAGCCCACCCCACTACGTGGTCACAAACCACTGAGCTGATCTCCCTGTGCTATTCGGCTGCTTCCCACTAGCTATCTATTTTACGTTTGGTAGTGTATATATGTCCATGCCACTCTCTCACTTTGTCACAGCTTACCCTTCCCCCTCCCCATATCCTCAAGTCCATGCTCTAGTAGGTCTGTGTCTTTATTCCTGTCTTACCCCTCGGTTCTTCATGAACTTTTTTATTTTTTATTTTTTTCTTAGATTCCATATATATGTGTTAGCATACGGTATTTGTTTTTCTCTTTCTGACCTACTTCACTCTGTATGACAGACTCTAGGTCCATCCACCTCACTACAAATAACTCAATTTCGTTCCTTTTTATGGCTGAGTAATATTCCATTGTATATATGTGCCACATCTTCTTTATCCATTCATCTGTTGATGGACACTTAGGTTGCTTCCATGTCCTGGCTATTGTAAATAGAGCTGCAATAAACATTTTGGTACATGACTCTTTTTTTTTTTTTCATGGTACGTGGGCCTCTCACTCTTGTGGCCTCTCCTGTTGCGGAGCACAGGCTCTGGACGAGCAGGCTCAGCGGCCATGGCTCACGGGCCCAGCCGCTCCTTGGCATGTGGGATCTTCCCGGACCAGGGCACGAACCCGTGTCCCCTGCATTGGCAGGCGGACTCTCAACCACTGTGCCACCAGGGAAGCCCTGTAGCATATTATTTTTAAAGGTGGTTTTTAATATTCTGTGTATGTAAAAAAATTGACTTTTAATTCAAAAAACTAAAAGCAAAAGGAAAGTGAATAGGAGTTCAAATTGGATATACCCTTGAAAAAAATTCTTTAAAGAAGTTTTCCTCAGGATGGTGGCCAAGAGAGAAAAGGTTCCATCAAGGTAACATCATTTAAAGATGAGAGTTACTGGGACGCATTACAGGCCAGGGAGCGATCCAATAATGAGGGCCAGATTGAGGATAGTAGATAATGAGGGAATAACAGAAGAAGTAATGCCCTTGAGAATGCAAAAGACCTTGGGATCCCAAGTAGAGGGATTGCCCGTTGATAGGAGGAACGCTCTGTCCACTGCTGAAAAAAGTGGGAGGAGGTTATAAAACGGGGAGGAGATATTAGTGGTTTTGTAGATTTAGTCATGGCATGATGAGGAAGTTCTTTTCTGACAGGTTCCATTTTCTCAGTTGAGCCAGAAAGAAAGGAGGAGAGGTTGTTTTCCAAAGAGTGAAAAATTCCGGAAGCTAACAAGGGACGCCTTGGGTTTTGTTCATACTAAGTGCGTGTGTAGGACATGGGTCGGCGTGTCGAGAGAGTGGGAGGGAGGGGAAGGGGGAGGGGGAGAGACAGAGACAGAGAGAGACAGAGGAGCCGGAGTATTTAGTCTGGGCCAGATTACGAAGACTCCCTGTTTTCCAAACCCTAAGGCAAAGGAGCAAAAGCGCCTCACGCTCAGGGCGCGGGAGGGACTGCCCGCGCAGGTCTCTTGGGACCTCGGCTGGTTGGCGCATGCGCGCGGCGCCACGCGGCCTCGCGCTCCTTTTCCCGCAGTGTTGCTCCGGGTTCCCCTGATTTCACTTGGTGGCAGTTTGAGGTCTCTGCGCTCGGGATGGAGCAGGTGGACGAACTGGAGCTGCTAATGGAGAAGAGTTTCGGAGATAAGGCTGCGCCGCCGGCGGAGCTGTGAGCGGAGCGGGGGGAGGGTCTGGGAACAAAGCGGGAGATTTGAAAAGAAGGGAGCGGGAGAGGCCGCACCCGCGTCTCCGCGGACCGGGGCTGGGGCAGAGTAACCAGGCTCAGGTCCCGGGGCTCCCGACGAGCCTCCGGAGCTGGGGTCTGTTTCCCAGGGCTCTCTTTGGGGCCAAGCCCGGGCCAGAGCTTGAATACTCTCCCTCACCCAGCAGTTCATTCTTAACATTGATATCACCACTTTCCTGAATATGGGGAGTCCTAGCCACCTTAAATGTCTTCATAAAACGAAATTGCAACTGCTAGATGCTTTTCTTCATGTTTAATTGGAGAAAGTTATCCCAGGGAGAAATCTGTACCCTCAGAGCGGCTTAAATGGTCGAGGAAATTGACCCGCAAGCCTAGTGTAGAATTGTCAGTAGTAATGATATTGAGGCTAATTATTGTTGACGGATCTTTGCGCTTTGAGTTTTGATCAGTAGTTCGTTTTGGGAGATCCTTAAAGCGTCCCAGCTGACCTTGGGAAATTCATGGCCTGAGGCTGCGTGGGGTAGGTGAATGAGGAACATAACCTAGGTGGGTTACAAAGGTTGGGTGACAAAGACAGTTTTAGGGTAAAGTTTTAGGGTAATAACTGGAGAGCTAATGACTTTGGACTGTCACTGATAAAGACTGCAGTCAAACTGGAAAGATTTAAGAGGGACTTAATGTTTTCTAGAGGAGAGATTATTTTGCAGTTTTCAGGCGGATAGGATCAGTAGATAAAAGAATTGTGAAATCGACTTGCCCATTATAAATAAGAAATTTCTGAGTTACTCTATGAAAGAATGGTTAAGGTGACAGGTATTAATCTTGCTTTCTCTGCAAAGCATAGGCTAGTTGATCCCCAATGAGGTTTTATAGAATGATTTCCTGCATTAAATAGTAGGTTGGACTAGGTGATTGCTAAGTACTCTCCTAATTGAAAGATTAATATAATAATGAAGCTCACAGTAGGTCTTCCAGCAAACCACCCACACTATATTTTTCCATAACAAACATCTTTTATTTACAAAAAGATAGTGTCCTAGACATTTCCTTTCACTGTACTTTGGGAAGGTTTGCACCAGTGGTAGGAATTTGTGTCTAATATTTTTCAGTTTACCATTCGTCCTCATAATCATAGATGTCCCAAAGAGCTCCTCATAGAGCTTATATTTGGAAAATTCCATATCATAAGTATGTTTTAAATGGCATTGCTTCTGGGAAGTTTTTATAATAGGAATTCTGCTATACCCTTGCTCTCTCTCTCTTTACCTCTTTTAGCCAATGGTCTTGTGATAAGCTTACCGGAAGAAACAAACCTAGAAAACTAGAAGATTGGTTTGTAGATAAAAGAGATTGGATGGCTTCTTATTTCATGCTTGTGCTACAGTAGTTTTGTATGTGTATGCTTTAGATTTCAGAAAAAGAAGGTGGAAGCTTCCTTTTCTACAACAGTTCTGAGCCGAGGAATGGATAACCGGTACCTGGTATTAGCAGTCAATATTGTACAGAATGAAGAAGGAGAGCATGAAAAGCACCTAATCATCACTGCTTCGCAGTCGCTAGAATGTAAAGAACTGTGTATCCTTAGGAATGACTGGTAATTTTTGTGTGACTTTGGGCGTTGATTTGGCAGTCTTAAGGGTGCCATCTTACAAACTATCCCATGGGCTTGTGTGGCTGTTGCAATAATTTAATTGTTAATAAAGAGAGTAGATATGAACCTGAATTAATTCTGCATAAGGATTGTGCCTATTACACCAGCATCTCAAGTCGCTTATTCCAAAACTTGATTTTTATTGTCATTTGAAAATCAAGTACAAGGGGATTTATTAAATCACTACTTCCTATTTCCCAGTACTTTCTGGGACTGCAGCTTAAACCTCATTTAGTTCTCACTAAGAGGACAACTAATCACAGCATAAGAACATCCTTAGGGCTTCCCTGGTGGCACAGTGGTTGAGAGTCTGCCTGCTGATGCAGGGGACACGGGTTCGTGCCCCGGTCCAGGAAGATCCCACATGCCGCAGAGCGGCTAGGCCCGTGAGCCATGGCCGCTGAGCCTGCACGTCTGGAGCCTGTGCTCCGCAACGGGAGAGGCCACAAGAGTGAGAGGCCCGCGTACTGCAAAGAACATCCTTAGACTCTAGCTGTTGCTTCTCAAGCAGTGTGTAGTATGTGAGGGGTGAAGGGGAGATGCAGAGAAGGTGGAGGTCTAACTTTGTCTAGGCTGCAAGTTGGATGGTTTGAACTAGATAAATATGATTTTGTTCTTGGTACATTGTGTTTGGCTTCATGCCTCAAGGCTTATAGAAGCTGTAGGTATAAGTCTTAAGAATGAGAGAATTATTATTAGAACAACCTCATCCATAATTGAAGCTATACACTGTTAATAATTTGATAGCTTTTGCAGTAGATGATGCAAGACCCAGAAATTTAGAAATACTTATTTCTTTACATAAGATATCCAGTTATTTGTTTATTTTAAAAAAATATTTATTTATTTGGCTGCGCCGGGTCTTAGTTGCGGCACGCGGGATGTTCGTTGCCGTGTGCGGGCTCTTAGTTGCGGTATGCGGGATCTAGTTCCCTGACCAGGAATCGAACCCGGGCCCCCTGCATTGGGAGCACGGAGTCTTAACCACTGGTCCACCAGGGAAATCCCTCCAGTTATTTTTGAAGCCTCCTTAATATGTTTAAATGTAGGAATCTAAACTATGTATACTTTAATCTTGCTTTATTTTTAGGTGCTTTGTACCAGTAGAGCCAGGGGACATCATTCATTTAGAGGGAGACTGCATATCCGATACTTGGATAATAGATGAAGATTTTGGATATTTGATTCTGTATCCAGACATGCTGATTTCTGGCACAAGCATAGCCAGTAGTATTCGATGCATGAGAAGAGCTGTCCTGAGTGAAACATTTAAGGTGAACAGTATTAACAGCCAGTGTTTCCACAGGGTCTTGAGAGTTTACAGAGCACTTTTACACTCTTACTTAATCCTCCCAACAAGCCTGTGAAGTAGATGGTATTAATCAGCTGCATTTTACTACTGGGGAAAATCAGGAAGTTAAGTAACTTGCCCAAAGTTACTGTAGGTAGTAAGTGGCAGTGTTGGGATTCAAGGCCAGGTGCCCTAAGATCCTTTGAATCTTATTCAACATTTTGTAAAATAATTAATTCTAATAATAATATAACTAATTTCAGTGATAAAAATTTTAATTTAATATATCTGGGCATTTCCAAACTTGGCTTCATGTGATTCCCAGTGAACTAAAAGTAAATGTGAGAGTCTCTTTTAAAAACATTATTATGGAAAGTTTCAAACATATGCGAAGAGATGATTATAATAAACTCCCATGTACCCATTTTGCTGTTCCCAGACATTGTATTATTTTGCAACTAAATGAAAGCTGAGGTTTTAAAAAAATATATAAACACAGTATCTTTATCATAGACAATAAAATAAACAGTAATTCCTTAAATTAATCTAATAGTTTTATCTCTAATGTCTTTTATCAAATATTTTTTTATTCAGTTCGTTTGTTAGCGTCAGTATCCAAACAATATTATGTTTGGTTGATATGTCTCATAGTTTCTTTTAATCTATATTCTGCCTTACATCCACTCCCTTTGTTTCAATGCCATTTCTTTTTTATTTTTTGATTGTACTGCACGGCTTGTGGGATCTTAGTTCTCTGACAAGGGATTGAACCCAGGCCCTCAGCAGTGAGAGCACGGGGTCCTAAACACTGGACCCCCAGGGAATTCCCAGTGACATTTACTTTTGAAGAATGTGAGTTTTATTTGTTAAGTTTCCTCTTCCTCCCAGGGTATTCTTTTAACTATACAATTAGTCTCTATGTCTGTAGAAAACCAAAAAATACAGCTAAGGGCTTCCCTGGTGGTGCAGTGGTTAGGAATCTGCCTGCCGATGCAGGGGACAGGGGTCTAGAGCCCGTGCTCTGCAACAAGAGAAGCCACTGCAATGAGAAGCCCGCGCACCACAATGAAGAGCAGCCCCCGCTCGCTGCAACTAGAGAAATCCCGTGCATAGCAATGAAGACCCAATGCAGCCTAAAAAAAAAAAAAAAAAAAGCAGCTAAGCAAGAAGAGTAAAAGAAGGAAAAATACCTAAGTAGATTTTCTAATAGTCTTAGTTATCACTTATTTATAGTTTTTTTTTTTAAATCAGCTTTTTTCTTCAATTGTGGGGATACTATTTACTTCTCTTTTAACCACATATTGTAAAGCAGACCTGAATATTAATATTTTAAAAACCTTATTTTGAAATAATTTTAGACTCACATAGAACTTACAAAAATAGTACAGAGAGTTCCCTGTAAATTAATTTTTAAAATTCCTGATGGGTGTCTTGTGGACTTTTTCGTGTTTTTTGATAGTTTAAAGGGGATGATCCAGGCTAATAAAAGAGTTAATTGAAAACTACTGTTTCTTTTTGAGTGGCGAGAGTTTGTCAAAAATCTCTGCTGGGGACTTCCCTGGTGGTACAGTGGTTAAGAATCCACCTGCCAATGCAAGGGACACGGGTTCAGCCCTGGTCCGGGCAGATCCCACTTGCTGCGGAGCAACTAAGCCCATGCGTCACAACTACTGAGCCTGTGCTCTAGAGCCCGCGAGCCACAGCTTCTAAAGCCTGTGCACCTGGAGCCCGTGCTCTGCAACAAGAGAAGCCCCTGCAATGAGGAGCGCACGTACCGCAACAAAGAGTAGCCCCTGCTCGCCTCAACTAGAGAAAGCCCATGTGCAGCAACGAAGACCCAACACAGCCAAAAATAAATTAATTAATTAATTTAAAAAAATAAATTTGAAAAAAAATCTCTGCTGTAGAGAATTCCCCGGTGGTCCAGTGGTTAGGACTCAGCGCTTTAACTGCCAGGGCCTGGGTTCAGTCCCTGGTTGGGGAACTAAGATCCCACAGGTGTGTGGGGCAGCCAAAAAAAAAAATCTCTGCTGTAAGTTTGTTTCATGTTTGAGTAGTTTACTCACATGACTTTGTGATCTATGTGTCTATTGACTTTTCTATGTGGGTTCATTATAAAGTGAAATTAGAGATGAATATGTTAAATATTTGAGACCACATTGAACTTTTTCATATAAGTTATTTTAATTTTTTTCAAAATGGAAATATACTGATTTGAAAAAAATAACTTGTAAAATAATTCAGGTAATTCTAAATTGAAGAAAGTGAAAGTCACCTATAATTTCACTCACCAGAAAAAAAATTGTTTCATATTTTGGCATTTGTCTCACCAGTGTACTTTGGTTATGGTGGTTCAATAGGTTAGGTAATAAATGTACGATCACATCTGTTGATACGTTGTGAAATAAGATGTTTGTATGATTTTTGTTTTTTTCTGGTAGAACTCTGATCCAGCCACACGCCAAATGCTGATTGGTACGGTTCTCCATGAAGTATTTCAAAAAGCAATAAGTGACAGTTTTGCCCCAGAAAAGCTACAAGAACTTGCTTTTCAAACTGTTCGAGAAATAAGGCATCTGAAGGAAATGTAAGTAGTTACGAGAGGAACTATAGATACAGTTTTGTTATATAACTTCTTTCCTAGCGTCTGTAAGGTATTTGGCTATTAGACTATTAAATATAAATCAGTATAATACTAGAATGCAGATTTCAGGGTTGTAGTATCCCACTGCAATTCTGCGAAGAGCTTCTGAAATTGCAGAACAGCAATTCTTTGGCTAAATATCTAAATATTCTCTATATGCATAATAGGCTCCACAGCTGCACTCAGAGAGTGTGAACTTTTTGTTTTACTTCTAGAAACAATGTGACATCCTGAAAATTGTATAGGGTTGGGAGTCAGATGAACCTCCTTTCAAATTCTAGCTTTGCCAATTTTATGATTGAACTAGTTACTGAAAGATTCTGAAAAGGGTGATAATACCTATTTTGCAGACTTTTTGTGACAATGGAGATAATATATGTAAACCCACAAATGGCTAGTCATTGGCGTTTTATGAGTGGCTACCTGCAGAGGGATTGGCATATTCTCTATTTCTTTATTGACTCCTACTGCAGTCCATCTTTTTTTCACAGAAATTCTTTTATTAGTGGTGATTTTGCTTTCCAGACTAATTGATACAAACCTACCTTTCCCAGATATAATTCTACATTTCACTGTTTAAGTGAGAAAAATGTGTTCCATAATTCTACACTTATTTACTAATGATGTACAATCTATTGTCTTAAAAACATTTTAGAACCCTGCCCTATGTCAGGCACTGTGTTAAGTGCTTTTTAGCTATCTTATATAATCTGATAGCAACCTGTTATAAAGGAAGAAATAGAAGCACAGAGAAGTTGTCACTTGGTCACAACCACACAGCATGGCATTCAGAATATGAATAGATATAATAAAGTTTTTGCTTAAGAGTTCTACTTATTGCTTTAGTTACCACTTTGGTTTTCAAATTAAAAAATTTTTTTTGTCACACCCTAACCAGGATCTGTTGTGTATTGTATGGATCATTGCCCTGAAACAAAACACATCAAAACTTA
This sequence comes from Mesoplodon densirostris, assembly GCF_025265405.1. Classification (NCBI taxonomy): domain Eukaryota; kingdom Metazoa; phylum Chordata; class Mammalia; order Artiodactyla; family Ziphiidae; genus Mesoplodon; species Mesoplodon densirostris. Next base: position 180,507,022 of record NC_082661.1, read on the forward strand.
GTGCCTTAAAATGACAAACATCTAACCTGTTATCTCATAGTTTTTGTCAGTCAGGAATTTGGAAGTAGTTCAGCTGGGTGGCTCTGGCTCAGGGTCTCCCATGTGAGCTGCATCTGAAGGCATGACCCCGGCAGGAGCATCTGCTTCCGTGATGACTCACTCACATGTCTGTTGTGGCGAGGACTCAGTTCCTAGCTGGCTGTTGGCAGGAGGCCTCAGTTCCTTGCCACATGGGCTTCTCTAGGGGGCTGGCTGATGTGTCCTGGGACACAATCTGCTTCCTTCAGATTGAAGGGTCCAAGAAAGAGAGCAGGAAGCCACAGTGCCTTTTATAACCTAGTCTCTGATTGCTATGATGTCACTTCTGCTTTTTTTATTCATTAAGTACTCATTACTAAGTCTAGCTCTCCCGTAACAGTAGGGGAATTAGGTGCCATCTTTTGAAGGGGGTGTCAAAGGATATGTGGACATATTTTAAACCACCACAGGTATTCAGGTATCAGGTAACCTGATCAGTCCAGAACCCAACGTGAATATAAGGATGAAAGAAAACAAAGATTTTGAGCAGCCTTGCTCAGAATTCATGTCCTTGTATTAAACCCTGTGCATGTTACATAATGGAATGTCTCTTATGCCCTCAGCATCTGTTATTTTTCGTTAATATCTAACAGTCTTATCTGGTTTCTAAGATGCGGGAGAAAGGTACCTTCATAGTCATATAATAGGAGAGCTGATAGCTTCATTACTGTATAGGAAAGGAGAAACTTTTAAAAAATATAAGAACCATGAAGATCAGAATATTTTTTTGTTTGTTTTGTTTTGTTTTTGGCCGCACAGCGTGACTTGAGGAAACTTAGTTCCCTGACCAGGGATCAAACCCGTGCCCCCTGCAGTGGAAGCACAGAGTCTTAACCACTGGACCACCAGGGAAGTCCCTTTAATTAATTTTTATTGGAGTATAGTTGCTTTACAGTGTTGTGTCAGGAATGTATTCTTAGCAGATCCTTGGGTATCACTGAATTATATATATATATATATATATATATATTTTGAAGTATAGTTGATTTACAACGTTGTGTTAGTTTCTGGTGTATAACAAAGTGATTCAGTTATTTATACATATACATACATATATATTCTTTTTTTTTTTTTTTTTTTTTTTTTTTTTTGCGGTACGTGGGCCTCTCACTGCTGTGGCCTCTCCCGTAGCGGAGCACAGGCTCCAGACGCGCAGGCTCAACAGCCATGGCTCATGGGCCCAGCCGTTCTGCGGCATGTGGGATCTTCCCGGACTGGGGCAAGAACCCGTGTCCCCTGCATCGGCAGGCGGACTCTCAACCACTGCGCCACCAGGGAAGCCCCCATATATATTCTTTTTTTTTAAATTAAGTAACTAATTAATTTTTATTTTTGGCTGCGTTGGGTCTTCCTTGCTGCACGTGGGCTTTCTCTAGTTGCAGCGAGCAGGGGCTCTAGGCACGCAGGCTTCAGTAGTTGTAGCACGTGGGCTCAGTAGTTGTGGCTCGCAGGCTCTAGAGTGCAGGCTCAGTAGTTGTGGCACACAGGCTTAGTTGCTCCGTGGCATGTGGGATCTTCCCAGACCAGGGCTGGAACCTGTGTCCCCTGAATTGGCAGGCGGATTCTTAACCACTGAGCCACCAGGGAAGTCCCTATGTATTCTTTTTCATATTCTTTTCCATTATGGTTTATTACAGGATATTGAATAGAGTTCCCTGTGCTATACAGTCGGACCTTGTTTATCTATTTTATATATAGTAGTTTGTATCTGCTAAATCCAAACTTCTAATTTATCCCTGCCCCCCTGCCCCCCCGTCCCCTTTGGTAATCATAAGTTTGTTTTCTATGTTTGTGAGTCTCTGTTTTCTAAATAAGTTCATTTCTATCATATTTTAGATTCCACATATAAGTGATATCATATGATAGTTGTCTTTCTCTGACTTCACTTAGTATGGTAATCTCTTTCCATCCATTTTGCTGCATTATTTTTTTTTTATCATTATATCCTAAGTCATTAAGGGAAAATATGTTTCATTTCAGTTATGAAAATACTAATTCTCTCATGAATCTTGCCCAACCCTGTTCAAAAGGATACTTTTTAAAATTCCCAGAGCCTAAAAATAACAGATCCAAAGTTCTTTCCTACCCTCTCTCATAGGCCCTTCTACTTTATTACAGATCTTAGAGCAGATTTTTACCTGTTCATGCTCTGTCCTCTCATTATACCTATAAAAGTCTAGGCTTGAAGATGCCAAACCTTAAGTATCTCTGTAGTCTCAGGAAAGAACAGGTGGTTACATGTTATTTTGCTGTGATTTGGCTTGAAATTAAAAAGGCAGAATTTAAATGCAGAAAACTTTAAATAACCAGTGTGGATTGGTTTGGAAAATTAGAAGAGTCCTGGTCTGTAAAAAGTATAACACTAGGAAGAATCTGCCTAAGGAGATGGTGACAATGAAGAATGGTTCCAGGATGGTTCATGAAGGTTATTTAGGAAAAAGATTACCCAGTTGTGCAGGGTTTTTTTTTTAATAGTAAATTATTATTTCTAAATAGGTTATAAATTCACATACACCACGTGTTGTTGTAATAGTACAAGAGGGTATACAGTGAAAGTAAGTCCTTTCTACCCCTGCATCCCTGGTCAGTCACTACCTAGCTCCAGAGGCAACTTCTGATATCAGAAGTTGTCTGTCCTTCCGTAGAGATTTCAAATATTTACATGTGATTGTGTGTGTGATTATTTATGTTTATATATTATTTGTTATATAAATGGTAGCATACCATACACATTATTGTATATAAATATTAAATCTTGGGAGTTCCCTGGTGGTCCAGTGGTTAGGATTCAGTGCTTTCACTGCCATAGACCCGGGTTCAATCCCTGGTCAAGGAACTAAGATTCTACAAGTCGGGCAGTGTGGCCAAAAAAAAAAAAAACTTGGTGATTATTCCATATTAGTACTGATTGAGCTATCTCATTTTTAATTAAGAGTGGCAAAATGTTTCATTGTATGGATGTACAATAATTTATTTAAGAGCCCCTGGCATTTCAGTCTTTGCTTTTATTAGCAACACTATAATAAATAACTTTGTACATTTTAATTTTAATAGCTGTGCAGGCATATATCTGGGCTCAATACTTAGAAGTGGAATTGTTGGACCAGAGGATATTTACATTTAAACATTTAAAAAATCTTAAAAAATTTTTTTTTCATTGAAGTATAGTTGATTTGCAGTGTTGTATTATTTTCTGCTGTACAGCAGAGTGACTCAGTTATATATATATATATTTTTTATATCCTTTTCCATTATGGTTTATCACAGGATATCGAATATAGTGCTATACAGTTGGACCTTGTTGTTTATCCATTTTATAAGAGCTTACGTCAACCTCCCACTCCATCCTTCCCCCAACCCGCTCCCCTTGGCAACCACAAGTCTATTCTCTATGTCTGTGAGTTTGTTTCTGTTTCGTAGATAGGTTCATTTATGTCATAATTTAGATTCCACATATAAGCGATATCATATGGCATTTGTCTTTCTCATTCTGATTTACCTCTCTTAGTATGATAGTCTCTAGTTGCATCCACGTTGTCGCAAATGGCGTTATTTCATTCTTTTTTATGGCTGAGTAGTATTCCATTGTATATATGTACCACATCTTTATCCATTCATCTGTCAATGGACATTTAGGTTGTTTTCATGTCTTGGCTATTGTGAGTAGTGCTGCTATGAACATAGGGGTGTATCTTTTTGTTAAAAAATCTTTTTATTTGAAAATAATTTTAAATTTAGAGAAAAGTTGCAAGAGTAGTTCAAAGAACATCCATACACTGTTTACTCAGATTTATCTGTTGTGTGTGTGTTTTTCTAAACCGCTTGAGATTAAGTCGTATATATGTTATTTTGACCTTTAAATACTTAAATGTGTATTTCCTAAGAATAAGGATTTTCTCTTATGTAACCACAGAACAGTTATCAACTTCAGGAAATTTAACATTGTTATAATACTTGTGTCTGATCTACTGTGCACATTTCAGTTTTGTCCAGTAATGTTCTTTGTAGCATTTTTTTCCCTCCAGGACAGGATCCTGTCTGGGTACATTTAAAGTTTTGATATATATTGTCAAATTGCTCTATGCAGACATTGTCCTGTTTCTTTCTTCCATTCATTGTTTTCCAGTTTTGTTGAGATATCATTGACATAAACATTGTATTAGTTTAAGGTATACAACTTAATGATTTAATATGTGTGTATACTGCAGAATTCATTTTGCATTTCTGTAGGCAATATATGGGTCCTTGTTTCCCCCATGTCCTCACCTATATCATCTTTCATCCACTGGAAGTTTTCCAGGTTTCAAACAGCCTTTTTCAGACAAACACCCTTTGCCTTACGTGGGCTAATTGTGTTTCTGTAGGTCATTCGGGGCACTTTGGTGTCAGCAGTTGCTCCCTGGTTTGAGATTCTTCAGCTTTGCCTTCAACCTGAAGTTGCTTTTGTGCTCAGGACAAGCAATCTTGGCAGAGCTAGGATTGCTAATTTTGTCTTCCCTGCTGAACTGGCTCTCCTAGAGGACTGATAGGGCTCTGCTTTCTTAGTTCTGGTAAGACAGAGGTAGCAGAAACCTAGGAAAGTAGGAGCTTATTAAATTTGGTATTAGAAATGTTACAGAGTTATTATATGGTAAATTTGTAGCATTCTGGGTCTCAGATTTTGATGAATATGTTATTGAATATTGTGCTATCTTCAGAAGGAGAGAAAAATGGTAAGTTCTGTTTTTTTTGTTTTTGGCTCTATGCGGGCCTCTCACTGTTGTGGCCTCTCCTGTTGCGGAGCACAGGCTCCGGACGCGCAGGCTCAGCGGCCATGGTTCACGGGCCCAGCTGCTCTGCGGCATGTGGGATCTTCCTGGACCGGGGCACGAACCCGTGTCCCCTGCATCGGCAGGCGGACTCTCAACCACTGCGTCACCAGGGAAGCCCAAGTTCTGTTTTTTGAAAGGAGTTTGCAGATTGTTGGAGGCTATACCAGTACTCAGGTGAACTCAGGCCTGCAGGGAGAAAATTATGGCAGTAAATTATTAAAACACAGTGTAGGGCTTCCCTGGTGGCGCAGTGGTTGAGAGTCCACCTGCCGATGCAGGGGACACGGGTTCGTGCCCCGGTCCGGGAAGATCCCACATGCCGCGGAGCGGCTGGGCCCGTGAGCCATGGCCGCTGAGCCTGTGCGTCCTGAGCCTGTGCTCTGCAAAGGGAGAGGCCACAGTAGTGAGAGGCCCGCCAAAAAAAAAAAAACAAAAACAAAACACAGTGTAGAAGGGAGCATAGGGGTTAAGAACTTAGGTTCCCAAGCTAGAGCTGTGTGTCCTTTGGAAGTAACTTCTGAGCTTCAGTTTCCTTAGCTCTAAAGTGGGGTGACAATAATAGTATCTCATAGAGATATAATGAGGGTTGAAAGTGTTCATGTTAAGCACCTAGAATAGTACCTGGCCTAGAGTCAGCATTATATGAGTATTTACTGTTACTATCTTCATACCTTATTTGGTTCTTATCATAAGCCAAGTATTAATACTTTACATAGGCTGTTTTACTTAATCGTCAAACTAACTGTGTGGTAGTTATCAACTCACCTTACAGATGAGGAAACTGAGGCTCAGTTAACAGTGAATCGCCCAAAGTTACACATCTAATAAAGAGTTAGGATTCAAACCTAGGTGTGATCTGACAGAAACACGTGTACTCTTAACACCCCAGAGTAGTTATTAAGATTGTGATGCTTAAACATGCAGAAGGAGCTGGGAGAACCATCCTGGGAAGGGGACAGCAAGTTTCAAAACTTTTTGGTCTCAGGACCATGTTACACTAAAAAAATTATTGAGGACCCTGAGGAGCTTATGTTTATGTGGGTTATATCTATAGATAATTAACTGTACTAGAAATGAAAACTGAGACAATTTAAAAATGTTTACTGGTTAATTTGAAAATAACAATAACAATCCATTCCATGTTAACATAAATAACAGTCTAATGAAAAATAACTGTTTCTGAAAAAAAATGTAATGAGACAAGTGGCATTGTTTTACATTTTTGCAGATGTTTTAATTTTATGACTTAATACAAGACACCTGTATATATAAAATAGATAACTGATAAGGACCTACTATACAGCACAGGGAACTCTCCTCAATACTCTGTAATGGCCTATATGGGAAAAGAATCTAGAAAGAGTGGATATATGTGTATCTATAACTGATTCACTTTGCTGTACACCTGAAACTAACACAACGTAAATCAACTATACTCCAATAAAAAAAAAAAGACATCTGGTTTCTTATATCTGCTTCTTCATTCTCTGTATTGCTATATTGTATGTGTGTATGTGGACTCAGAAATCTCCACTGTGTACTCATGAGAAAACAAGAGCAAAAAAGGCAAATAATGTTGTAGTATTATTATGACATAGTTTTGACCTTGTGGGCACCCTGAAAAATTGAGACTAGATTCTGGTAGTCTTTGCTGACTTCTGACTTAAGAAGTTAACATTCCTATAAATTGTCCTTTGATTCGGTAAGGCTGATGTGACTTTTCTGTTCCTACAGTCTTTTTTCCTCTTTTACTTTTCTACTTTCCATTGCTGGGTTTCAGGAGCAACATCTTCTACGGTTTCTTTTTTATCCCAAAAGTGTAACTGGGACCTATTAGACCTGAGATGATAGGAGTTGGAGCAGATCTGAAATTTGATGTCATGTCACTGTTATTTGGATTTTTTGTGTGTGGTAAAATACGCATAGCATTAAAAATCACAATCTTAACCACTTTTAAGGGTACAGTTAAGTGACATTAAGTACATTGACATTGTTGTGCAAACATTACCATCATCCACCTCCAGAACTTTTTTTATCTTCCCAGACTGAAACTTTATATCCATTAAACAACTCCCCCCTTCCCTCAGTCCCTGGCAGTCACCATTCTTTCTGTCTCTATGAATTTGACTATTCTAGTTACCTCACATAAGCCGTTATGCAGTATTTGTCCTTTTGTTGTTGGCTTATTTAGTCTAATGTCCTCAAGGTTCATCTATGTTGTTGCATGTATCAGAATTTCCTTCCTTTCCAAGGCTGAATAATATTCCATTGTATATACCAAATTTTATTTATTCATTCATTAGTTGATGGGCACTTGGGTTGTTTATTTGAATGTTTTTTTCCTTGTTTACTTTTTCAATATTTAAGCTTTCATATTTAATATCTCTTACTTCGGCAGGTACCGCCTAAATCTGAATCAAGATGAAATAAAACAAGAAGTAGAGGAGTATCTTCCTTCATTTTCTAAATGGGCTGGAGATTTCATGCATAAACATACTTCAACTGACTTCCCTCAGATGCAGCTCTCTCTGTAAGAAACCCATTTTGTTTATATGGTGTTCATATCTTTAGACCAGGATCTTATTCAAGATGTTGAATTAAAGCTTTTTAGAGGTCAAGTTATGACAACTAGCCTTTTTGTTTGCTTACTTTATAAATTACAGTCCTGAGTATAATTCTTGGACAAAAAAATAATCTAATGAATAGAAAATTCTATTTTCACTATAGTAAAATTTATAATTTTTGGATATAGGTATGGTTTTTTAATAAAATCTTCAGTTTAGAAATATTTGGGAGGGCTGTCCTAATTTCATATATATTTTGCTATGTTACTATCATATATGGACTGTCTCATGTGTTGATTACCATCGATTTATGCTGTATGTTTATTTTTATTTATTTTTAATAAATTTGTTTATTTATTTATTTTTGGCTGTGTTGGGTCTTCGTTGCTGTGTGTGGGCTTTCTCTAGTTGCGGTGAGCGGGGGCTACTCTTCATTGTGGTGTGTGGGCTTCTCATTGTCGTGGCTTCTCTTGTTGCGGAGCATGGGCTCTAGGCGCGCAGGCTTCAGTAGTTGTGGCACGTGGGCTCAGTAGTTGTGGCGCACGGGCTTAGTTGCTCCGCGGCATATGGGATCTTCCAGGACCAGGGCTCGAACCCGTGTCCCCTGCATCGGCAGATGGATTCTTAACCACTGTGCCACCAGGGAAGCCCTGTGCTGTATGTTTAAATAGTGTGTTTAGGGCTTCCCTGGTGGCGCAGTGGTTGAGAGTCCGCCTGCCGATGCAGGGGACACGGGTTCGTGCCCCGGTCCGGGAAGATCCCACATGCTGGGGAGCGGCTGGGCCCGTGAGCCATGGCCGCTGAGCCTGCACGTCCGGAGCCTGTGCTCTGCAACGGGAGAGGCCACAACAGTGAGAGGCCCGCATACCGCAAAAAAAAAAAAAAAAAAAGTGTGTTTAGGCATTCAATGCTGTTTGGCATTTGGTTTGTTTTTTACCTTTTTTCCCCTTAAAGTAGCATTGATACAAATTTGTAGGTTATCCTTTTTCCCCCCATTATTTGCCCATTCAGCAAATATTTATTAAGTGCCTAATATGTGCCAAGTAATGTTCTAGGTGCTGGGATCACAGTAGGAAAAAAAAAAAAAAGCAACTGGCTTTATGGTGCTTCTGTACTACTGAACAAGTAAACAGCAGGGTGCCAGATTGTGATAAGTGCAGTGTAGAACAATGGGGAGGATAAGAAAGAGGAGTTGGAGGGACATATTATTTCCCAAGAATGGTCATGAAAGGCCTCTGTATATAAGGTGACATTGAGCAGGAGCCTGAAGGAAGTGAAGGAGGGAGCCATGCAGCTGTTTCCAGGAAGAGCACTCCAGGTAAAAGCCCTGTGGCTAATGCACTCCTGCTGGTGTGGCTTGAGCAGAGTGAGGTGGAACAGGAGAAGCAGCTGTCCTGGGGCCTCATAAACCTTATAGGATATTGGCTGCCATTCTGAGTCCATGACCACATGTAATCTGGCTACCATGGGAAGCCATTGCAGGGTTTGTACAGAGGGTTTTGATCTGATTTCTTTCTTTCTTTTTTTTTTTTAAACAGGCAACATTTTATTTTTCTTTAAGTAGTCATAACTTCCTTTTATATCAATATTCTTATCTTTTTCTCAATATTCTCAATATTTTATCTTGTGACATTTTGTGATCTGAACTTGTTTTAAGATTTGTGAATCAGAAATCTTGGGAACAGTCAGTTCTTTGCACTAGTGTGTTTTCTCAAGTTTAAAGGACATACTGAACCTGGATGTGAATCCCAGTTTTGCCACAATTTATCTGTGCAACTTTAGTCAAGTTCCTTATTCTCTCTGTGCTACTTTCTATATTGATCTGATTTACTTTTGAAAGAATCAGTCTTTTAAGACTATGTTATAGGATAAGGGCAGAGGTAGAGACACCAATTTGAAGATTCTTGCAGGAATCCAGGCAAGAGTTGGTGGCGGCTTAGACCAGAGTGAGGGTTGTGGAAGTGATGAGAATCAGTTGGATTACGGTCAGATTTTCAACGTAGAGCTGATAGGTTTTGGTGCAGGGTGTGAGGGAAAAAAAAGTCAGTGGTGATTCCAGGGGAGAAAATGTGATGAGAATGGAGTCAAGAGAGAATGGTAGAGGAGGATTTGGAGTCAGGGAATGTAGACTACTATATTGACAGGTTGTTCTATGAAAGGGTATGTAGAAATGGAATGGCTTATGTGGGGTTAAGAGAGCTTTGTTGTTGTTTTGAAGATGGGAGGTATTTTTATATGCCAGTGAGAAGAATTCCATAGAGACGGTAACATTAACACTTAGAAGAGATGGGAGGAATCTTAGAGCTGTGTCATTGAGTAAAAGAGACGGATTAGAGTACACAAGTGGAGGGGTGGACCTTACGGGGACAGTTATTTCTGTGCATTAAAACCTCATAACTGGACTACTTCATCCAAAGTACTTGGAAAATTTACAACCTTTTGCATATTGCTAGAATTCTTTGAGAATTTTTTAAGTCATTTTAGAAAGTTGCTAGCAATGTTTAAATGTCCTGTGTCTGCCGGTAAGATTTTATTTATTTTATTATTATAATTATTTATAATTGAGTATATTCATAGAGTTATACAACCATCACCACAATCAGTTTGCCAATAGGACTTTGATATATCTATTTTAAAAATACTTAGTGGTTGTGCTCATTTTGGCAGCACATACAGTAAAATTGGAATGATACAGAGAAGATTAGCATGGCCCCTGCACAAAGATGACACACAAATTCGTGAAGCATTCCATATTTTTAAAAAGAATACATATATATCTATAACTATATCACTTTGCTGTACACCTGAAACTTACACAACACTGTAAATCAACTATACTTCAATAAAAAAAAAAACTTCGTGGTTAAAAAAACCCAAAGCTTATCTTGCTGTTAGAATTGGGTTTATTTATCATATTCTTTACTTCTGTTGTGGTCATAAATTTACCACCAAGTCCTTACCCTAAAAAAAATGCTAGAGTAAATTGGTTAAAGTTTCTCGTAGTGTTTTTTAAAATAAATTTATAAATGCTTTGTTCTTTGTTATTTCTTTGGAGCAGATTGGTATGTCTGGTATATGGGGTGGATTTGGGTGCATTAGTTGTCACTGTGATAATCTGCTGTTTATTAAGCAGTCATTCTTTTCCTGGTTCCTTGCTTTGTTTTGTAGTATTTTTGTCATTCTGGTCTCTTGATTTTCTGTAAAAATAACAAACTTAATTTTGTTTTCCATTGTTCCTAATTCTTTCTTTTTTTTTTAACATTTTGCTTAGCAATATTCTTTATATATATATTTTTTAATTAATTAATTTATTTGTTTTTGGCTGTGTTGGGTCTTTGTTCTTGAGCACAGGCTTTCTCTAGTTGCAGTGAGCGGGGGCTACTCTTCATTGCGGTGCACGGGCTTCTCATTGTCATGGCTTCTTTTGTTGCAGAGCACGGGCTCTAGGCACGCAGGTTACAGTAGTTGTGGCACGTGAGCTCAGAAGTTGTGGCTTGTGGGCTCTAGAGCTCAGGCTCAGTAGTTGTGGCGCACGGGCTTAGTTGCTCCACAGCATGTGGGATCCTCCCGGACCAGGGCTCGAACCCGTGTCCCCTGCATTGGCAAGCGGATTCTAACCACTGCGCCACCAGGGAAGTCCCCCTAATTATTTCTTTATCCTTGTTTACCTTCCCTCCCTACCTTTCTTTCCTCCCTTATTATTTCTTTTGGAGTCATTTAAATTTGCTTGAGATTTAAAATTGTGGTGGATATCCATTTCTGTGGTTGTTTTATCTTTTTTTTTTTTTTTTGTCTTGCTCATGGCTTGTGGGATCTTAGTTCCCCGACCAGGGATTGAACTCGGGGCCACAGCAATGAATGCGCCAAGTCCTTACCACTGGACCGCCAGGGAATTCCTTATGGTTGTTTTAGATACTAGCTTTTCTTTCACTGTTGTTTTAGCATTTTGTTGGCATGTTTTTTTCTTTTGGCTAAAACTTACTTATTGTTTTTGCAGAGTTAATAAGCTGCCATATTCTCACAGACTTATGGACTTATCTATTCAGCAAACACGTATTACATGCTGCATCTGTGCCCAGGATTGTTCTAGGTGTTACAGGGAGACTAAAACCCTCCAGGAACTCAGTGTATTGGTGGTAGGTGAAAACGTAGAAGTGGAGGGGATTGCTGAGAGAGAACATCAATCTGCTGAGGGCAGCAGAAGAGGCATAGAACCCTGGGAGGTTACCTTGTATAAGGACAGAGGGAGAGAGTGGAATCCATCGAAGGAGGCTTGGAGTGGACCAGCAAGGGACTTGGTAGCTTGGAAGAAGTTATCATGGAAGCCTACGAAAGTTTGGGATTCAGAAACATCTTTGACCTGAAGGGGATTTTTGAGATTTCAGTCTTAGATTTCCAGTAAGGAAATTGAGGTCCAGTGAGGTGGTGTGACTTGTCCAGGTTTTATGTGAAAAACCAGTGGTAGAGCAGAGTCTAGAACAAGGAATTTCTTGATTCCCAGCTTGGTGTTCTCATCTCCGTAGCTTGGTGTAAGACTCTGTTTCAGTTATTTCTTTTCTTTTTTTTTTTTTTTTTTTTTTGCGGTATGCGGGCCTCTCACTGTTGTGGCCTCCCCCGTTGCGGAGCACAGGCTCCGGACGCGCAGGCTCAGCGGCCATGGCTCACGGGCCCAGCCGCTCCGCGGCATATGGGATCCTCCCAGACCGGGGCACGAACCCGTATCCCCTGCATCGGCAGGCGGACTCTCAACCACTTGCGCCACCAGGGAGGCCCTGTTTCAGTTATTTCTGATGGGGTTTTATGTGTCTGTCTGTGAAGGAGGCGCTTCTCTGTACTTTACTTTGCATAATTTCCCCAGCAGTCTATAGCTAGTCTTTAAAAGAAACAACAAAACTTTAGACTTTAGAGCAGAGAATGAGACCTTTAAAAGCCATTTCAAGACAGAACCTTTCTCACCCATAAGTAGTAAATGTGTATTTTCTTAATCTTCATGACCTCTTATATTCTCTATCAGGTGACTCTCAAAGGAGTTGTTTTTTTTTTTTTTTTTTTTTTGCGGTACGCAGGCCTCTCACTGTTGTGGCCTCTCCTGCCGCGGAGCACAGGCTCCGGATGTGCAGGCCCAGCGGCCATGGCCCACGGGCCCAGCCGCTCCGCGGCATGTGGGATCCTCCCAGACCGGGGCACAAACCCGCGTCTCCTGCATCGGCAGGCGGACTCCCAACCACTGTGCCACCAGGGAAGCCCTCAAAGGAGTTTTATAGCATTATGTTGATGAAAAGCATAGAAGTTAAATTGAAGTACCTGTCATTTGTTCTACAGATCTAAGTCTAAAACCACATTACTTCTTTTTCTAGGGGAAAGAATTTTAATAGTAATGTTAAAAGTTTCATTACCTATCTTCTAAGTATACATGTGACATATCTAATAAAGTTTGCTTTATTTCATATAAGTATATTTAAATACATGTCATGATCAGATAACATCCATCAGAGAAAACAGATTAATATTTAAGAAAGTTCTGATAAGTGGTGGCTTCCCTGAATTCCTCTATTGTCCTCTTCAAAGATTGCAGAAGTATACATATATTCCTGGAGATTATATTTGAAGCATCCTGAAAAAGTTTTTAAAAAATTACAAAAGATAGCATTCTTCCTCTTAGAAAATATTCTCATTTGTTAAATAGCTGCTGATCTAAATAACATGAAATTAGCAAAACAAGTCAACTAAATCATGTATTCTGACAGCCAGAATTCTTATACTTTTTGAATCTTGATTATTATATGATATAAAATGTTTTATTACTAGAAAATTTATCCTTTTCATTTAAGATTTACATTACATTTAGTATTTTATATGGCTTTGCGTATAAAATAGGATTAATAAATGAAAGACTGTTCCTATCTGACCTTTCTTCTGCAGAATAACTTACTGCTTTGAAAATGAGTAAATCTTAGATAAGAGAAGCGCAAGAGGCTTTAAAAGTTATTTTCATCTCTTCTAATTCCTTTGACATTCATAAATTCCTTTTTTCCTCCTTCCTGTGCTCTTGGCTTATTTAACAGGTAAGATACTAAAATCAGAACCTCTTTTGTAATATAAAACAACAATGTTGAGTACTTAGTGTTAAATATTGATAGTGGCAGAGCTGGATTCATTGAATGATTAAGTAAAGGATATAATGAGTAAGTGCAGGAGCACCTGAGCTTCTCTGAGGGTTGTCGTGGGGTTGGGGGTAGGGATGAAGCGCTGGGTGATCAGGGCCCACACAGCATAGATAGTGGGGAGAGACAGCTCGTTCTTACTCAGGTTAATATGGTGTTACATGGAGAAACACATCCCTTGTTACCGAGGGTGCAACCACGTGCAAGCCATTATATGTTAATCTGTGTAATAATTGTACATCAGAAATTCAGACTGTCATAGTGGCTCCAGCAGTCCAAGGAGTGAGACTTATGCAGTAATATAGATAGACTTGAGGAAATAAAGGCCTGAGTTAGGAAGATTATTGTGGGAATGAACTGAAAGGGACAGACGATAAATATTAAGAAAATTTAAATTATATGAGTTAGCAGCCACAAAAAGGAATGAAATTGGGTCATTTGTAGAGACGTGGATGGACCTAGAGAGTGTCATACAGAGTGAAGTAAGTCAGAGAAAAACAAATATATAGTAACGCATATATGTGGAATCTAGAAAAATGGTACAGATGATCTTATATGCAAAGCAGAAATAGAGACACAGACGTAGAGAACAAATGTATGGACACCAAGGGGGAAAGGGATAGGGTGGGAGGAATTGGGAGACTGGGATTAACACATACACAGTATTCATACTATGTATAAAATAGACAACTGATGGGAACATACTGTATAGCACAGGGAACTCCACCTAATGCACTGTGGTAGCCTAAATGGGAAGGAAGTCCAAAAGGGAGGGAATATCTATCTGTATGTATATGGCTGATTCATTTTGTTGTGCAGTGGAGGCTAACACAGCATTGTAAAGCAATGATACTCCAATAAAAATTAGTAATAAATAAATAAATTATGAGTTAGAACTGATAGGATTCAAACTTGACTGTGCATCAGAATCACTTTGAGAGTTTGTTAAACAAATTCTGGGCCTCACCTGTTGGTCTGGAATGGGGCCTGAGAATTTGCATTTATGACAAATTCCCTGGGTGGTGCTGATGCTACTCATCCAGGAAGCATACTTTGAGAATTACTGCCATAAATGTCTGTAGACTCTTTCCCATCCCCACATTCCGTGCGTGCAGTAGAGAGTCAATGCCAGCATATAAGAAATGAGCTAAGTGTTCTAATTCAATTCAATTAAATATTTTCGTTAAATATTTCTAATTAAATATTTTTGTGTTTTGTTTTTTAGGCCAAGTGATGGTAATAATGGTAATTCAACATGTAATATCCAAGTTATAAACTCACTGGATATTGAAGAAAGCATTTGGTCTCCTAGGTTTGGATTGAAGGGCAAAATAGATGTTACAGTTGGCGTGAAGATACATCGAGGACGTAAAACGAAATATAAGATAATGCCACTGGAACTTAAAACTGGCAAAGAATCAAATTCTATTGAACACCGTAGTCAGGTATAAATATTAATAAGAAAATTATGAGTGTGTAATATATTTAAATTTTTTAATATGTTTGAAAAGTAGTCGCTTTATATATTTTGATTCAATTCAGGTGATTTTTAATTTAATCCAGCATTTCCTAAACCTAATTTACCACAGAGCTACTGTTTTCATGTAACATCTACATAGGATACTCTTTAGGAAACAGCAGTGTAAATTTATTCTTTTACTTCTGACCTTTAATCCAATTATGTTGATTTTTTTTAAAAAGGTCCCATTGTTCTTTTTTAAAAAATATATTTATTTATTTATTTTGGCTGCGCCGGGTCTTAGTTGCGGCAGGTGGGATCTTCGTTGCAGCATGTTTAGTTGCGGCATAAGGGCTTCCTAGTTGTGGCATATATGTGGCATCTAGTTCCCCGACCAGGGATTGAACCTGGGCCTCCTTTGTTGGGAGCGCGGAGTCTTACCCACTGGACCACCAGGGAAGTCCCAATATATTGATTTTTATTTAAAATGAAATATAGAACTGTATCGTACCATTAAGTTAAATTCAAGTTTTCTTAATCGTCTTCTCATTGGTAAATATGTCTTCTGTTGTCCTTCAAAATGACCTGAAATTTATATTAATTGTAGTGAGTTAACAAATCAAAGTAACTAACATAAAGTTCTATTTTTTCTAATTATTTCCATTCCCTCTGCCAACATCCACATTGGCAGTCTATGGTATGTTCTAGACACTTTTATTATTTTTTTAAATTTATTTTATTTTATTTTGGCTGCACCCGTGGCACGTGGGATCTTAGTTCCCCCACCAGGGATCGAACCCGAGCCCCCTGCAGTGGAAGCGTGGAGTCTTAACCACTGGACCACGAGGGAAGTCCCCTAGACACTTTTAAATAAGCAAAGATAAAACTAAAAGTAGTAACATTATTGTATTTTTATGGTATAATAAGTATTAAAGGAACAAATAATATAACAAATAACCTAGCATTTGTAATATAACTTAAATTTCCTTTTGCCCATGGAATTTCACATTTTATTTCAGCAGATTTTATGTAAAATAGGTTCAGATTCAAAGTACTGAATTGTATAATCAGGGATTAACAAGATCTTCCCTTATTAAATCTTTCTTGCTATTCTTAATTGTGTACCAAGCCCCAAAGTTTCTCACAAAAGCTTTTCCATTTGGGAATGAAAAATAGGATAACCTTGTTGTTTCACCTATCATTGGGTTTTACAGATACTGGAGGTAGAGGAAAAATTAGGCTTCCCCTATCAGAAGACTTGAATTTTTCACTTTGGTAAAACAGAAATGGCTGAAATTATGAACAAAGACTTGGCTAGATTAAAGCCTTCTTGAGCAAGGAAAATCATATCTAGATAGAAGAAAAGCTATTTTTATTTTATTTTATTATTTTATTTTATTTTTTTATTTTTGGCTGTGTTGGGTCTTCGTTGACGCGTGCGGGCTTTCTCTAGTTGTGTCGACGGGCTTCTCATTGAGGTGGCTCCTCTTGTTGTGGAGCACGGGCTCTAGGCGCGCAGGCTTCAGTAGTTGTGGCAGGGACTCAGTATCTGTGGCTCGTGGGCCCTAGAGTGAAGGCTCAGTAGTTGTAGCGCCCGGGCTTAGTTGCTCTGCAGCGTGTGGGATCTTCCCGGACCAGGGCTCGAACCCATGTCCCCTGCATTGGCAGGCGGATTCTTAACCTCTGCACCACCAGGGAAGCCCAAGAAAAGCTATTTTTGAAGTCAAAGATTTGAAAAAATGTGTTTTGTGTACATGAGGCTGAAAATTTTTACTTGTGTTTTTAAGGACAAGTTTGTTTGAAATCACTTCTGAATGCTAAAAGGAAGAGAAATACAGAAGCATTTCAGCATCTAAAGTGGTCTAGATTTAAAGACCTTTCTTCTAAGGCCACTGCTCTAAATTGTAGTGCCTTCAAGGCAAAGAATATTACTGTATTTAATTTTGTTCAGTTGGAACTTTTATCTTTGCAAGAAGAGAAGCTGCAAGAAGAACTTTTAAGAGTACAGTGGTGTTTATCATATTTAAAAACAGGAAAAATGATATGGACAAGGCTCAAACAAATATATTGGAGTGCATATTGCATATTCATTGTGCAAGAAACAAGGAGACATTGAAAGAATAATTATAGTAATTCACTGAGATATATACATAGATAGATAGATAGGTAGGTAGATAGATAGATATTGTGGATGAGGAAAGACAGATTTCCCCTTTTAAGAAATTTTTTTTTCTTCAAATTAAAATTTTAATGAATATAATTACTAGTGCATAAGCAAAAGAATATTAAATCCAGGTATAATTTTTCATAAAACGTTTTAAATCACTTCCTTTTTTGTTATGTATATATATATTTTTTTAACATCTTTATTGGAGTATAATTGCTTTACATTGTTACGTTAGTTTCTGCTGTATAACAAAGTGAATCAGCTATATGTATACATATACCTTTTAGGAGATTTGACTTCTCACTTTGGTAATACAGAAAAAGCTTATGTTATAAACTAACTTTAGTTAAGGAAGATCTTTATTTTATAAATGGATTGTGTTCTAAAAATTCATTTCTAAGTCAGTAATGTGGCATTAGAAACATTTTCTTGTTTTTTTTTTTTTTTTGTTTCGGCCGTGCTGCACGGCATGTGGGATCTCTGTTCCCTGATCAGGGATCAAACTGTGCCCCTTGCATTGGGAGTCTGGAGTCTTAACCAGTGGACCACCAGGGAAGTCCCCCTGAAACACATTTTCTAAAGGAAAAATATTATATGGAGCTGTGATCTCTAAACCAGCTCACAGAAACCTATTTCACTTGTGATATAGTTGGATTATAACAGTGTTATAAAATTTCAGTCCGGCTTCCTTTTATCATAATATGAAGGGAATTTCATTTCAGATATTTTTTCCTTTTAATAAGTCCCAGAAGCAGAATCCTCTTCCTTCTGCCTCAGTTCCCCTGAAGGGAAAAACTTAACTTAGATGGACCATTAGTTTGGGTTGACTCCCTTGGTCCACAGCCCCAAGGCTCCACCCTGTCATTTATGAGTTCATTTTAATTTTTAAAAGTTTTATTTGGTTACTTATGCTGTATCAGGCAACACAAATGGAGTGGTTATAAGAAGACATCCCAAAACATGCTTCTACATAGGCTCAAATGTTGCTGCTAAGGTGTTTCCATGAACTAAAGGAGCTATTTCTAACTGGTCTTAGATGGTTTCTCTGAAGAGCGCCACATAAACTTAAAGCATTTAATGCTTCCTCCTGTTCTGGAAAAAAAAAGAGTAAACTGTTAGTGGAGTTAGTCTCATTTAGTTGTCACAGTAACTATGACATAAATAATATGCATTTTAGTGTTTAATCCACTTATTTTAAACAGGGAAAATAGTGTCTGAAGACAACTTCAAAATGTAAAACATAGCTTGATTAATTTCCCTCTTTAACTTATTGGAGATTATTTACCATCTAAAAAAAATTCTAAATATTTCTTTTTTGTCTGTGTAAAACTGAGAAGCATATACTATGTTTTGTGGAAATTGAATATTTGACTTTGAATTTATTGTATTACCTTTACTAAATTTGGATCATGTTATTTTCAAAATGGAAATAACTTGATTCACCTTTTGATTTTAAAATTATAATATGTATTGATTGCAAAACATGTATGTAAATATAGAAAGTTAAAGTTTTATTTGATGAAATATACCATGTTTTCACAGCTTGTTCTGTACACACTGCTAAGCCAAGAGAGGAGAGCTGATCCAGAGGCTGGCCTGCTCCTCTACCTGAAGACCGGCCAGATGTATCCTGTACCTGCCAACCATCTCGATAAAAGAGGTTGAGCTGTTTTCTCTCAATTTTACTTCTCTGGGTTTTGTTGCTTGGTTTTTTCCTTCAATTTTTGGTGACACACATTTATACCTGACAATCACTCACTGCCATTGCTAGGCCTAAAACAGGTTGTAATTGGTAAGTTGTGGTGCTTTTTCAAAAAAAAGAATTTTAGGGAACTCCCTGGTAATCTAGTGGTTAGAACTCCCTGCTTGCACTGCTGAGGGCCTGGGTTCAGTCCCTTATCAGGGAACTGGGATCCTGCAAGCCGTGCGGCGTGGCCAAAAAAAAAAAAAAAAACAACAATTTGAACAATATACTGTATAGTTGAAAATACTATTAACCTTTTTACTATATAAGTTCATTTAGGTCATATTTTAGATTCCATAATAAGTGATATCATATGGTATTTGTCTTTGTCTGACTCACTTCACTTAGTATGATAATTTCTAGGTCCATCCATGTTGCTGCAAATGGCATTATTTCATTCTCTTTTTACGGCTGAGTAGTATTCAATGTGTGTGTGTGTGTGTGTGTGTGTGTGTGTGTGTGTGTATCACATCTTTTATTTATTTTATTTTTGGCTGTGTTGGGTCTTCATTGCTGTGTGCAGGCTTTCTCTAGTTGCGGCGAGCGGGGGCTACTCTTTATTGTGGTGCACGGGCTTCTCATTGCAGTGGCTTCTCTTGTTGTGGAGCATGGGCTCTAGGCACGTGGGCTTCAGTAGTTGTGGCACACAGGCTCAGTAGTTGTTGCTTGTGGGCTCTAGAGTGCAGGCTCAGTAGTTGTGGCACACAGGCTTAGTTGCTCCGCAGCATGTGGGATCTTCCCGGACCAGGGTGTCCCGTGTATTGGCAGGCGGATTCTTAATCACTGCGCCACCAGGGAAGCCCCGCATCTTCTTTATGTAGTCATCTGTCAATGGACGTTTAGTTTGGGATTAGCAGATGCAAAGTATTATATATAGAATGGATAAACAATAAGGTCCTACTGTATGGCACAGGGAACTATATTCAGTATCCTGTGGTAAACCATAATGGAAAAGAATATGAAAAAGAATGTATATATATGTATAACTGAATCATTTTGCTGTACAGTGGAAATTAACACAACATTGTAAATCAACTATACATTAAAAAAAATAAATTAAGGGGCTTCCCTGGTGGCGCAGTGGTTGAGAGTCCGCCTGCCGATGCAGGGGACACGGGTTCGTGCCCCGGTCCGGGAAGATCCCACATGCCGCGGAGCGGCTGGGCCCGTGAGCCATGGCCGCTGAGCCTTCGCGTCCGGAGCCTGTGCTCCGCAACGGGAGGGGCCGCAGCGGTGAGAGGCCCGCGTACCGCAATAAGTAAATAAATAAATAAATAAATTAATTAATTAAAAATATGTTACTATATAAAACTTTATTTTAAACTTGCTGTCTTACATTCAAGACACTCTAGGTAGCTGTATTTGTCCGTAGTATTCAGCCAATAAAACACCAGCTTCACAATATTTACTACTTATGAGATTCATGGTTATTCAAAGAACTTATCAAGTGAACAAAAATTGAAGGAAATATACCAAAATGTTATCAGTGGTTATTTTAGTATAGTGGGAAATATGAATGTTGTTCTTTCCTTTTTTATGTTTTTGAATCTGAAAGTTATATATAATGGAAAAGATGTATAATAAACTTTACTTAATTCTTAAAAAACACCCATCGTTTTTTCCCTCATAGAATTATTAAGGCTAAGAAACCAGATGGCATTCTCTTTGTTTCATCGTATTAACAAATCTGCTACTGGAGGGGAGAAGACAAAGCTTGCTCCTTTGCCACAAATAATTGAGGAACAGCAAACCTGTAAATATTGTTCACAGATGGGCAACTGTGCTCTTTATAGCAGGTAAACACACTGTCTTCCAAAAGTATTAATTCCAGTTAAGTAAGTATTCAACTCAGAATGATTTTACATTGTTGGCTGGTCTGGCATTGATGGTTTCATTTTGGTTATTTAAAACAAAGGGAATAGAAAAAAAAAAAAACAAGCACAGCTAGTTCATATTATATAATAAGCCTATTTCCTTGGAGAGATAGAATGCTTTTAAAACTTTTTCCAAAAGTGAATATTTTAATCTTGCTGCATATAGTTCCTGAGGAAATGAAATAATTGTAGAACTTATGGAACCTATTTAAGAAAGATGTAGTATAGGCATTGTGAACACAGCTTTTCTTAAATGATATTTCAAGAAATCTTCCCTTTCTTAGTTGATGTTTTAATTTCAAACCTTTTGTAGTTCAAAATAGGGAAATTTGTTCTTCCAGACACTTTGATATGATTCAGTAGACTTGTCTTATTTATATATGTCTATTTTTCTACATATGGGAAGTTTATTAGCTGTCTTGTGAGCAATCATATGTATTTACACCTTCATAGCCAGTGAGAGTTTTGGAGGAAACAAGAAGGTAGTTAGATGTAAATTCAGACTAGGAAACAAGATCAAATCAGAACCAAAGTTCTAAATCAGCCTGAAAATTCACATAAAGGGGTTTTAAAAGTACAGTTGACCCTTGAACAACACTGAGGTTGGGGGTGGCAACCCTCCCTGCAGTTGAAAATTTTAGTATAACTTATAGATGGCCCTCCATATACAAGGTTCCTCCACATTCCTGTATTTAGCCAACCTCAGATCATTTAGTACTGTAGTATTTACTATTGAAAAAAGTCCATGTATAAGTGGACCCATAGAGTTCAGTCCCATGTTATTCAAGGGTCAAGTGTATTGTATCAAAAGATCTCTTAATGGCAGAGACCGTGAACCATGGGAAATCTGGGCCTATAATACAAGCACATATTTTTGAACTCTTAAGTTTTACTCTCCATGTTTTGTATGCTATCCTATAATGTATTTGTTTCTATATAAAAATTCAAAATTAATATTAAGCCAAATTGATAGTCCACATGGTTCTCCATGTTTTTATGTTGACTTTCTTTTTTTTTTTTTTTTTTTTTTTTGCGGTATGCGGGCCTCTCACTGTTGTGGCCTCCCCCGTTGCGGAGCACAGGCTCCGGACGCGCAGGCTCAGCGGCCATGGCTCACGGGCCCAGCCGCTCCGCGGCATATGGGATCCTCCCAGACCGGGGCACGAACCCGTATCCCCTGCATCGGCAGGCGGACTCTCAACCACTTGCGCCACCAGGGAGGCCCTATGTTGACTTTCTTAATGGCACAGAGCTGGATGTACAAATATTGTGATTTTGAGAAATGCAGTCCTACAAAAAGCCGAAACTTGCTACATATAGGAACGAAGAGTGGACTGTAACGAAAATTCAGCACTTGTTAGGGGAACAGTCATTCAAGGCAAATAATAATGCAGTATTGAGTTTCTAGTGCATTTTGTTTTGTAAAAAGCCATTTGGCTTATGAAATGTTGAAATGACTTTAAAAGAAAGTTAGGGGCTGTGGTTATAAGTTATGATGATTATCATATGTGTGTATTTATTTTAGAAATACCGCATTTCATAACCAGCCAGTGAAATGTTTCATATGCATCTCTGACTTGGAGCTTTATCTTTAGAGCGGTTGAACAACAGATGGATGACAGTTCAGTCCCGACCAGCATGCAGCCCAAAATAAAAGAAGAAACCCAGCATCTAAAACTTACACACTTAGAGTATTTCAGCCTTTGGTGTCTAATGTTAACCCTGGAGTCACAGTCAAAGCATAATAAAAAAAATTACCAGACTATATGGTTAACGCCTGCTTCAGATATGTAAGTGATCCATTTAATACAGTAAAACTTCAGTAATTTGGATTAGCCAGTGGTATGAAATTTGTAATTCATGACAAATACAGGTTATGTAGCATGTTAAAGCCATGCAGTTTCGTATATTCATGCCAACTCCAGATGGCTGTCAGTGAATTGTTTCTAAGTAGAGCACCATTGTTATTTTCCGTAGATTAAATATACCTCGGGACTTCTCTGGCGGTCCAGTGGTTAAGACTCGGTGCTTCCACTCCTTAGGGGGTGGGGCGGGCGGACGACTAAGATCCTGCATGCCATGTGGCACGGCCAAAATAGATAAATAAATACACAAATACGTAAATAAATAAACCTCAAGAAATCTTAAAAAATTACTAGTGAAATTAAATCCTTTTTCATCAGTGAAAAGACTGTAAACTTGAGTATATCATAAGGTGAATTTTAGCATATTGGTACAGTGGAAATTAATGAAGTTTTACTTAATATTTTAAATACTAGCATTTTGAAAGTCTTTATTTTTATAAGCTTTGATAGAGATTCACATTTTCTAAAGTGGGTCAATATTGTATTTTGTGAGATCCGTTTTTTTACAAGTTACTTGTAAAGTTATAACTTTATATATCTTTGCATAGTATATTTCTTTATGTAATATTTAGTTGCTTTTGATCCATTTCTTTCTTTCCAGAATGAATATTGATAATAATGTGACTTTAGACCTTAGATCGTTATTTCCTTAATACTAGACTAACACAAGGCACCATTACAGTGGAGAAAGTTTAAGTTGTTTTCAACAGACTACATAACTACAGTAAATACGTCCAGTGTACGTGCCAGCAAGCTTCTTTAGTATAATAGTAATGCCTGAGAGACTGTAAATGCTTCATGCTTACTTCTAAGAGGCAGTGGACTTATTAATTTGCTTGCCATTGTTTTAGTAACAATAATTATAAATTCTCTTATAAACACTAAAGAAATATGTTACTACTTTCTTCACTTCAGGTTCAGTCAGGTTATTACGATTTGTCTTCTGTAGTGTTATATGTGTATCAGCACAGGAGGTGGGGTGTCAGTCAAGAATCAAAGTGCTGATATGCAAGTTGTTCAGAAATCTCAGGGACTTCCCTGGTGGTCCAGTGGTTAAGAATTCGCCTTGCAATGCAGGGGATTTGGGTTCAATCCCTGGTCTGGGAACTAAGATCCCACATGCCTCAGGACAACTAAGCCCGAGCGCTCTAGAGCCCGCGCGTCACCTCAGGACAACTAAGCCCGAGCGCTCTAGAGCCCGCGCGTCACAACTAAGACCTGATGCAGGGCTTCCCTGGTGATGCAGTGGCTGAGAGTCCGCCTGCCGATGCGGGGGACACGGGTTCGTGCCCCGGTCCGGGAAGATCCCACATGCAGTGGAGCGGCTGGGCCTGTGAGCCATGGCTGCTGAGCCTGCGTGTCCGGAGCCTGTGCTCCGCAACGGGAGAGTCCACAACGGTGAGAGGCCCACGTACCGCAAAAAAAAAAAAAAAAAAAAAAGACCTTATGCAGCCAAATAAATAAATATTTAACAAAAACAAATCCCAGACTGTGATGCAACAAGGGAGGTGCTCCCTAGCACCTATCTAGAGATCTGGTGATGAGAGATTTTCTTTTTCTTTTTCTTTTTGGCCTTGTCGCATGCATGCGGGATCTTAGTTCCCCGACCAGGGATCAAACCTGTGCCCCCTGCAGTGGAAGCATGAGTCTTAACCACTGGACTGCCAGGGAAGTCCTGAGAGATTATTTTAAAACTAATTTCTCTTTTTCTTTCTCTCTCATAGGGAGGAGAGTGGCAGTTGCATTGGGAACCTGATTAGAACAGAACATGTAAAGACAGTTTGTGATGGACAATATTTACATAATTTCCAACATAAAAATGGTGCCATGCCTATCACAAATCTAATGGCAGGTGACAGAATTATTTTAAGTGGAGAAGAGAGAACATTGTTTGCTTTGTCTAGGGGGTACATGAAGGAGATTAACATGACAACTGTAACCTGTTTATTAGACAGGTAATGAAATGTTCCCTTTTTGGGTGGGGGGGTAAAGCTTTATTGATATGTAAACATATACCATATGGTTCATCCATTTAAAGTGTATAATTCAGTGATGTTTAGTATATTCACAGAGCTGTGCAGTCAGCACTAAAGTCAATTTTAGAGCATATTCATCACCCCCAAAAGACTCCCTGTAGTCACTCCCCCTGCCCTAGGCAACCACCAATTCCCTTTCTATCTTTATAGATTTGCCTCTTCTGAACATTTCACATAAATGGGATCATACAATATGTGGTCTTTTGTGACTGGCTTTTTTCACTTAGCATACTGTTTTTGAGGTTCATCTTCATGTAGTGGCATGTACCAGTACTCCATGCCTTTTAAAAAAATTTAGATAAAATTCACATAACATAAAATTAACCATTAACCATTTTAAATGTAGAGTTCAGTGGCATTTAGCAATTATCCAACTGCTAAACTTTTGTTTAGTACATTACATTCCATAGTGCTAATGTGGACGTAATCTTATCAGATTCTCACAACCACGTGTACAGCAGGCAGGACAGACGCCCTGTGTTGGCTGTAAAGCTTATTTCTCCTTCTTAGCACTCTGGGCACTCACCGTTTCATTCTCTCCTTTTTTTTAATATTTTATTTTTTATAATTTTATTATTATTGTTATTATTGTTATTATTTTTTGTCTGCATTGGGTCTTTGTTGCTGCATGTGGGCTTTCTCTAGTTGCGGCGAGCCAGGGCTACTCTTCGTTGTGGTGTGCGGGCTTCTCATTGCGGTGGCTTCTCTTGTTGCGAAGCACGGGCTCTAGGTGCGTGGGCTTCAGTAGCTGTGGCACGTGGGCTCTAGAGCGCAGGCTCAATAATTGTGGTGCACGGGCTTAGTTGTTTCGCGGCATGTGGGATCTTCCCAGATCAGGGATCGAACCCATGTCCCCTGCGTTGGCAGGTGGATTCTTAACCACTGTGCCACCAGGGAAGCCCTCCTTTTTTTAAAGAACATGCTTTTTTCCATTTATAGTTGTAAATACTTTATACTTATAAAGTATAAGTTAAAGTGAGTTAATTTAAAGAATAATATTAAGTAAATAGAAAAGTCGGTATGAAAATTTGTGGTAAAACTAAAATCCATGTTCGTTAATATCCATATTCCCTTCTTCCTGGACCCCCAGCCTTTCTTTCATTTAAGTGCCGGCATGCGTCACATTTCTTAGTGGATGGAGATCAGTAATTGGGATGTAGTGGAAATGTCCAGGCTTGCTCTCTGCTAATCAGTAATCCTCGTTAAGCCATAACCAGTCCTAGCCTAGGTTTCATGATATTGGAGTATCAGCTGTGATATTTCTGTTGTTTCTTAGGAATCCCTGCAGTCAGTCCTTTGAGGTATTTATTTGGCACCTAACATGTATTAGGTGCTTTGTAAACCCTTGAGGAACTCATAGTCTTGTGGGTAGCAAATAAATATGTTTTTGGTCTAATATGACAAGTGTTTGAATTGATGGGAACACAGAGGAGAGGCATTTAACCCAGTTTGAGGAGGCTCAGGGAAGGCTTTGTGAAAAAGGTCATTCCAGATCTTCACCCTGTGGGTGAATAAGTTAGCCTGATGAAGCAGTGTGAGAGGAGTATATCAAACAGAGGGAACAGGGTGTGGAAAGACCTGATGGTGTGAAGTGGAGTGTTCAGCAAAGTACAGGTAATAATTAGTTTCTGGAATGTAAAAGATAAAGAAGGGAATGATTGGAGAGGTCAGGTCATAGAAGGTCTTATATACCATATTAAGAAGTTTTGACTTTAGTTTTTCAGATGTACTGAAGAGCTTTAAACAGAAGAATGATAATAATCAGATTGGCATTTTTCTGTGGATGCACTATGGAGAATAGAGTTAATTAATGGAGGCAAAACTGAAAGCCAAGAAGTCAGGCACCTGTTGTAGTGGCCCAGGCTTGAGGTGATTGAGGGCAGGGTAGTTTTTTTTTTTTTTTTGCGGTACGCGGGCCTCTCACTGCTGTGGCCTCTCCTGTTGCGGAGCACAGGCTCTGGACGCGCAGGCTCAGCGGCCATGGCTCACAGGCCCAGCCGCTCCACGGCATGTGGGATCTTCCCAGACCAGGGCATGAACTCGTGTCCCCTGCATCGGCAGGCGGACTCTCAACCACTGTGCCACCGGGGAAGCCCTGGCAGGGTAGTTTTGACAGAGTAGGTGGAATGACTTTGAGAAGTATTTAGAAAGTAAAACTGTCTGACATGGGATCCTGATCGAGTGTGCAGGGTTGGAAGAGAGTAAGGGAGAGGGAAGGATCAAGACAGCTGTGTGGATGCAAGAGCCATTAATTGAGGTCAGGACCACAGAAGAAGGATCGGGTTCAGCAGGAATAAAGAGTTGTTCGGTTTTGAAAAACTGAACTTTCATAGCCTGGGTTTTAACTAAGTAGAAATAAATACCTTGCTGCTTGCTGGATATCCAAACCTGAAGCTTGGGTGAGAAACAGGGTGGGAGAGGAATGTGAGGTCAGGCCTGAAGATGTAGAGTTGGGATTTAGACCCACTTGGGGGCATGGGACCAGAGGGAAAATGACAAGAAAGAAGAGTACACAGGACCAGGGAGGGGACCTAGGGAACATCATGGTTTAGGGGCTGATAGAGGAGTGGGAGAAGCTGTTGGGAAAGAGACCTATACTCCAGGCTGGAGGAGGGAGGAGCCATATGCTCAGGACCCTTCTGGGGTGGTGAGCCCAGGCTGAATTGCCCAGGTCGAACTTGCCCAGGTCCAAGTGAGTTGTTAGCAAATGTTGTAGGTTCCCGATTATTAACTGCCTTGACTTTGGTGCCTTGTGCCTTCCCCTTCTCCCTTTTCCCACCAATCCAGGGCCTCATCCTGTCTTTGGTTGGCAAGTATGTATTAGGGGCTGGTAGCCATTTTAATAGCAATTCTGGCTCATTTACTCTTTTAGCAGACAGCAGCATATTTCTTATACAGACCTACTGACTATGTTAAATGAAAAACATTCATGTACATCTGTTTGCTGTTTTAGGAACTTGTCAGGACTCCCAGAATCAACTTTGTTCAGATTGGACCAGGAAGAAAAACATTGTGATATAGATACCCCATTAGGAAATCTTTCTAAACTGATGGAAAATACTTATGCCAGGTTTGTAACAATAAATGAATCTGAATTTTGTTCCACTTTCCTAAGGAGAGTGGAGTAAAAAAAAAGCTTATTTTTTCTTTTCAGCCAAAAACTTCGAGATTTAATCATTGACTTTCGCGAACCACAGTTTATATCCTACCTCAGTTCTGTTCTTCCGCATGATGCAAAGGACACAGTTGCCTGCATTCTAAAAGGTATGTTATAATCAGCGTGTCTGCATCCATTAATTTTTCTTGGTTCTATTTATAATTTAATCTATATTATAGTCCAGTATTTTAGTACTTAAAAAAATAAATTTATTTATTTATTTTTGGCTGAGTTGGGTCTATTTTTGCTGCGCACAGGCTTTCTCTAGCTGCGGCTAGCTGGGGGCTACTCTTTGTTGCGGTGCATGGGCTTCTCATTGCTGTGGCTTCTCTTGTTGCGGAGCACGGGCTCTAGGCGCCCGGGCTTCAGTAGTTGTGGCACACGGGCTCAGTAGTTGTGGCTCGTGGGCTCTAGAGCACAGGCTCAGTAGCTGTGGCGCATGGGCTTAGTTGTTCCGCAGCATGTGGGATCTTCCCGGACCAGGCTTGAACCCGTGTCCCCTGCATTGGCAGGCGGATTCTTAACCACTGCGCCACCAGGGAAGTCCTTTAATAATTTATAAACTTGTAATTACAGCTTTTAGACAGCATCTCTTTGGAATTAGTTATCCTGTGACCTTTACTGTCACCATGACATTTCCTTACTTTGAAAAGACGTATTGAAGAACAGACTAGAATAGAGTCAGCTTTTCTTGTAAAATAGTTAAGATGCTCAGTAAAATTCAACACTCTTTTTCCTGTTATTTTTAAATTTAAATGTAGGTTTGAATAAGCCTCAAAGGCAAGCCATGAAAAAGGTACTTCTTTCAAAAGACTACACCCTCATCGTGGGTATGCCTGGAACAGGAAAAACAACTACAATATGTACTCTTGTAAGGTTATTATTCTTTTGCTTAGAAACTGAATATTTAAATCAGCTTCTCCTTGGTTCAGAGAATGTGATATTGGATATCAAAAGGGCTGAATTTTAAATCAAAAATGCCTTTATTTCAAACTAAAAGTGACATGAGAAATAGAAAACCTAAATTACCAATAGTTGTGATCACCTTGTAGATATCTTGCATGTAAGATTGTCTAAAATCTCTTTCTGTTGTTGTTATATGTATGTTTTCCTTCCCTTTAAAAAATGATAAGTTGTACAGAGGCGGTTGAAATAGAGTTTTCTTGAATTTTTTTTCATGTCAGTAAATTACTGAGCAGTCTTAGAATAATCATAATGATGGCAGCAAATATTTATTGACTGATACTGTGTGCCGGGCACTAGTCAGAGTGTATTTGTATTCAATTTTATTATGACATAATATATTATTAGCATATCTTTAATAACATGATAATAATGCCATATTATTTTCATAAAACATTTTGGCTATATAGTTTTTTAACAAGTTACTTGGCTCAGCTCTTAGATATGCTTCCTATTAAGTTTTCTAATTCTATTCAAAAAATATAAATGTTAAAAATTATCGGGAGTTAAAAGTAATGCTGTTTTCCTTTCTTTTATTCATTATTAGGTAAGAATTCTCTATGCCTGTGGTTTTAGTGTTTTGTTGACCAGCTATACACACTCAGCTGTTGACAATATTCTTTTGAAGTTAGCAAAGTTTAAAATTGGATTTTTGCGCTTGGGTCAGACTCAGAAGGTACATCCAGATATCCGGAAGTTTACAGAGGAGGATATTTGCAGATCAAAATCCATTAGATCCTTAGCTCTTCTAGAAGAACTCTACAATAGTCAAGTAAGTACAATTATTGTATAATAATACTGGCAGTAATTTTTGTAGCCAGAATGAGGGGAGAAATGGTACGTTGGGAAATTTAATCACATTGACCAAATTTGCACGTGATTAATTTATATAAACCACAGGACCAGTTTATGAGTTTATAGTTTGTTCTTTGCTTCTGAACTGAAATACAGTTTCTGGTTTATTATTCAGGGCTCCCATCTTCTAGTTTAAAATATCCTAGTAAAGGAAAACTCTGTTTCTGTCTACTCACACTTCTGACACTGACTACGTGGAGTTAGTGCAGACTCCACAGGTTAAGGACTCAGTCCCACAAACTGCCGCAGAGCGGCTGGGCCCGTGAGCCATGGCCGCTGAGCCTGTGCGTCCGGAGCCTGTGCTCTGCAACGGGAGAGGCCACAACTGTGAGAGGCCTGCGTACCGCAAAAAAAAAAAAAAAAAATTACCTATCTGTTTTCTAAAGAAGCTATAACATTTTACATTCCCACCAGCAAAGTGTGAGTGATCCTTGTCAGCATTTGGTAGTGTTAACTATTTTTCATCTTGGCCATTCTGATAGGTGTATAGTGATATACAATGTGAGAATGTCTCAACTTCCCCTTCATTCCTGAAGGATAGTTTTGCTAGTTATAGGATTCTGGGTAAATATGTAATTCTTTTCTTTTATACTGGGAAAATATTCTGCCACTTTCTTCTGGCTTCCGTGGTTTCTGATGAGAAATATGCTGACGTTTGAATTGGAATGTTTTGCCTTATAGCAAGATGGTGTTTACCTGGGCTGCTTTTCAGAATATTTTCTTTTCTTTAGTTTTATGATATGTCTTGTAGCGGATTTTTTTCTATCATGTTTGGAGTCTTCCCATCTTATTGAATCTATAGATTTAATGTCTCTTGCCAAACTTGGGACATTTTTAGCCATGATTTCTTCTAGTACTTTTTCAGCCCCTCCCTCTTTCTTTTCTGCTAGGACTGTGAAGACACGAATGGTGGATCCTTTATGTCCTGCAGGTCCATGAGGCTCTGTTTAGTTTTTGTTTTTTCAGTCTACTTTCTGTCTGTTATTCAGACTGTATAATTTCTATTTTTCTATGTCTTTGTTCACTGATTCTTTTCTCTGTCCCTTGCTATTGAGCCTATTCCATGATTTTAAAATTCTAGTTATTCTAGTTTCAGTTCTAAAATTTCCATTTGGTTCTTCTTTTTACCTTCTGTTTCTTTGCCAAGACTTTTATTTTCTTGAGATTTTATATCTTTTTCTTTTCATTCAAGTGTGTTCATAATTGTTCATTGAAACATTTTTATCATGGCTGCTTTAAAATCTTTGTCATCGGGCTTCCCTGGTGGCTCAGTGGTTGGGAGTCCGCCTGCCGATGCGGGGGACGGGTTTGTGCCCCAGTCCGGGAGGATCCCGCATGCCGCGGAGCGGCTGGGCACGTGGGCCATGGCCGCTGGGCCTGTGCGTCCGGAGCCTGTGCTCCGCAGTGGGAGAGGCCACAATGGTGAGAGGCCCGCATACCTCAAAAAAAAAAAAAAAAAAATCTTTGTCATATAATTCTAACATCACTGTCATCTATTGATTGTCTTATATTCATTCAGTTTGAGATATTTCTGGTTCTGTATATAATGAGTGATTTTTTATGAAATCTGAACATTTTTGTATTGTGTTATTTAAAACTTTTCTTTTAGCTCGCTTCTCTAACACTACTCTGGTAGGGCAAGAGGGTATGCCACCTCATTACTGCCAGCTGGGAGCTGAAGTCCAGGATGCCTACTTGGCATCTTTTAATGCAGAAGGTGACGGGCTTCTCATTACTGTTTGATAGGGGTGGAAGGAGTCTAGGCTCCCCACGCAGTCTCTACTACATTGCTGGGTGAGGGTTACTACCAGTCAAGAGGGATGAAAATCCTGGCTTGACCTTCTCTGACACCACCCCGGCAAGGTATTGGGGTGCCTTATTCCAGCCTCAGGCAGGTGGAAGTCTAAGATCCTCCCTTGACCTTTGCTGGCATTGGTAGGGGGGCAAGGCCATAATTTTTTGTTTTTAGATTTTCTAAATTCTTTATTAGATTGAACATGTGTTTCTTTTTAATTTTTATTATTTTTTTCTTTTCCTTTATGGTTTATTACAGGATGCTGTATATAGTTCCCTGTGCATACAGTAGGACCTTGTTATTTCTCTGTTTTATATATAGTAGTGCATATCTGTTAATCCTACCCTCCTAATTTATCCCTCCAGCCACCCTTTCACCTTTGGTAACCGTAAGTTTGTTTTCTATGTCTGTGAGTCTGTTTCTGTTTTGTAAATAATTTCATTTGTATCATGTTTTTAGATTCCACATGTAAATGATATATTTGTCTTTCTCTCTTTCTGGCTTACTTCACTTAGTATGAAATCTAGATCCATCCATGTTGCTGCAGATGGCATTATTTCATTTTTTATGGCTGAGTAATATTCCATTGTATACATATACCACATCTTTATCCATTCATCTGTCGATGGATATTTAGGTTGTTTCCATGTCTTGGTTATTGTAAATAGCGCTGCGATGAACATAGGGGTACATGTATGTTTTCAAATTAGAGTTTTCTCCAGATATATGCCCAGGAGTGGGAATCCTGGATCATACGGTGACTCTATTTTTAGTTTTTGAAGGAACCTCCATACTGTTCTCCACAGTGGTTGCACCAATTTACATTCCTACTAACGGTGTAGGGGGGGTTTCCTTTTCTCCACACCCTCGCTAGCATTTATTATTTGTTATTTGTAGACTTTTTTTTTTTTTTTGCAGTACGCGGGCCTCTCACTGTTGTGGCCTCTCCCGTTGCGGAGCACAGGCTCCGGACGCGCAGGCTCAGCGGCCATGGCTCACGGGCTCAGTCGCTCCGCGGCATGTGGGATCCTCCCGGACCGGGGCACGAACCCGTGTCCCCTGCATCGGCAGGCGGACTCTCAACCACTGCGCCACCAGGGAAGCCCATTTGTAGACTTTTTAATGATGTCTATTCTGATCTGTGTGAGGTGGTACCTCATTGTAGTTTTGATTTGTGTTTCTCTAATAATTAGCGATGTTGAGCATCTTTTCACGTGCCTGTTGGAGATCTGTATGTCTTCTTTAGAGAAATGTCTATTTAGGTCCTCTGCCCACTTTTTTTTTTTTTTTTTTTTAATAAAGGAGATGTAGTTCTTTTTTTTTTTTAACTTAATTAATTTATTTATTTTTAGCTGTGTCAGGTCTTAGTTGTGACATGCAGGATCTTCGTTGCAGTGTGTGGGATCTTTCGTTGTGGTGCACAGGCTCTTCGTTGTGGTGTGCGGGCTTCTCTCTAGTTGCCACGCTCGGTCTTCTTTCTAGTTGTGGCATGCAGGCTCTCCAGTTGAGGCACATGGGCTCAGTAGTTGTAGCATGCGGGCTTAGTTGCCCCTCAGCATGTGGGATCTTAGTTCCCTGACCTGGGATCAATGCAGTGTCCCCTGCATTGTAAGGTGGATTCTTTACCACTGGACCACCAGGGAAGTCCCTCCTGCCCATTTTTTGATTGGGTTTTTTGTTTTTTTGTTATTGAGTTGTATAAGCTGTTCGTATATTTTAGAAATTAAGCCCTTGTTGTTCGCATCATTTGCAGATATTTTCTCGCCATCTGTAGGTTGTCTTTTCATTTTATTTATGGTTTGCTGTGCTGTGAAAAAGCTTATAAGTTTGATTAGGTCCCATTTATTTTTGTTTTTTTATTTCTATTGAGACCATAGTTTTTTATGTGGTGTTTGGCTAGAGTTGAGTGATTATTGTATACGTTTTCTGTCTGCTAGGCTATCCCTTTCCTGTTCTTTTGGCTTTTGTTGGAGCTTCTTTTGGTCTGCATACATTGGCATTCCTGTGTTCCTAGTCTTATCAGCTCCAAATCTGGGATATGTGAGGCAAAAGGAAAACCCAGGGAACTGTGGTGTTCCTCGTGTCCCAAGGTTCCTAGCTGGTCTACCTTTTCTCCACCTTTCAGTCTTTATGTTTATAGTTTTATATTTATATAATGTCCAGGGTTGTTCATTGTACTTTGTGGGAGGAGTAGGGAAAAGTACTCCATCTTCCCAGAAGTAAAGTCCTGGTTGACGTTAAAAAAATAAATTCATTAACTTACTGCCTCTTGAATGTTTCAGATTTCCATTTTGAAATATCAAAATTTGAGCATTGTTATAGTGTCTGGAAAATTAACTTGATTTAAAAATATTTATAGTAAAAAATTAAAATTTTTGCATGCTATAAGTGTTTCTGCAATCATATTGGGGGATTCCTGTTTTGGGGGACAAAGAGTTCTTTTTTGATCTTTTAATTTCAAAAATGGGAAAAACAAGGTATATTTCTTGGACATATTAAATAACTGATCTATTTTCCCTATTTGTTTTTAGCTTATAGTTGCAACAACATGTATGGGAGTAAACCATCCCATATTTTCTCGTAAAACTTTTGATTTTTGTATAGTGGATGAAGCCTCTCAAATTAGCCAACCAATTTGCCTAGGGCCACTTTTTTTTTCGCGGAGATTTGTGTTGGTGGGGGATCATCAGCAGCTTCCTCCCCTGGTACTAAACTGCGAAGCAAGGTAAGCAGACGCTGAGGTTTCAATTTTAAACTAGATTCTTTTTAAGGGACAGTTTCAGTACACTGATAAGCCTGAACTGGATTTGTTGACAGAGCTCTTGGCATGAGTGAAAGCTTATTCAAGAGGCTGGAACAGAATAAGAATGCTGTCGTACAGTTAACCGTGCAGTACAGAATGAACAGGTATTTGTAACAGTGTCAGCTACGAGTGATTTTTGTATTTGTGTTCATAACTAAAACTAAAATTATTTTGTAATTCCCATAGTAAAATTATGTCCTTAAGTAATAAACTGACATACGAAGGAAAGCTGGAGTGTGGATCAGACAAAGTGGCCAATGCAGTGATAAACCTACCTAACTTTAAAGATGTAAAGCTGGAACTGGAGTTTTATGCTGATTATTCTGAAAATCCTTGGCTGGTTGAAGTTTTCGAGCCAAAAAATCCTGTTTGTTTCCTTAACACAGACAAGGTAAAAAACAAAAAAACAAACATTTTCTTTAGTTTTTCTCCTTTTGCTCTTTTATTTGTATTCCTCAGTTTTCAGTAGCGATTGCTTCCTTAGGGCTTATCAGTTAAAACTAGTGTACTTCTCCTACTTTAACACAAAAGAATATTTTCTTTCTATAGACTCACTGTCTTTGGGAGGAGGTTTATTCTGGTGATTGATAGATGTCAGAACTGACTTTTGAAGTCAGAAAGGTAGAAAGTGAACTCAACTGTATAACTACATTTCCTCAAAAAGAAATTGACATTGATATTGTCAAAGGTCTGGGTTTACAAATGGACAGCAGATACGATAAATTGATGTCCTTTTGAAGACCTTTTTTAAAAGAATTGACTTTATTTTCGAGAGCAGTTTTAGGTCCACAGCAAAACTGAGCTAAAAGTACAGAGATTTCCCATATATCTCCTCCCCCCACCGTATGCACCTAAAGATCTCTTTGCAAATCTGTCATTAAACAAAAAATCTGCACAAGGACTTTAAATGACTTGTCTTATTTCTAAGAACTAAGAACAAAGTTTTGACCCTATGTTCCTACAGTTTATTTTATATAGTGCTTCTCATTATTGATTTGGAAGTCTATGTAGGTTCAAATAAAAATATAATGACCAATTATATGTATGCATGTTATTCTAAAACAGTTATATCTTTTGTTATTAAGATGGGTGGAGCCAGGTGGTTGTTAAAAATAGGGCCTTACCATGTGTGTACCATGGTGGGATTTTCATTCTCTTGGACATTGCCTTAGTGTTTCAGGATGAAGAATTAACACCTAGGGGCAGGCAGGCTCTGGAATATTTAGTCACATAAACTGATCTCACAAATGACTGCTTTTATAAACCAGAACTCTAATTTATTAGTTATAATTTACCATTTTTTAACCTCACCAGTGATAGTTCAGATTCTTTTTTGCTACTCACATTTCCTCTTTCTTGGCATCAGGATTCCAAATAAGTTGTATTAAAATTAATCAAGGTTACTAAGGAATGATGTAGGAGCAAAACAATCCTTTGAAAGTTCTACTAGGTGTGGTAGAGACTGAGGAACCTTATCGCTCCATTATTTGTATAAAAATCAACAAGAAAATGGAAAGGGCACAGATATTAGAGCCAGATCTAAGTTTGAATCCTAGTGCCACAATTTATTGTGAGGCTTGGGCAGGCTACTCATCTTTTCTGACCTTTGATTCCTATAAAATGGGGGATAACACAGTAAAGTTTGTGAAGCCCAGTGTATGGTCGGCTTTTATAGAGATTTTAGTCTGAACTCTATGTAGCATGTTTAAGATGGGTTGCCTCTGGGTGGCTTTCTGAAAGTGACTAATATCATTCATTTTTGTTAATTCTTTTACCTTCAACTTTAAGATGAAGATATTTTTCATCTGTTTCCACATGTGGTAGTACCGTCTCTATGGCCACCTGTGTACTGACAGTACTCTTAACTTCAGAGATTGTTTTGCAAGCAGGATGCATATTTTTTCTATTTAGGTTCCAGCACCAGAACAAGTTGAAAAGGGAGGTGTCAGTAATACAACAGAAGCCAAACTCGTTGTTTTCCTGACCTCAATTTTTATTAAGGTAACATAGAATTTAATTTTGAGGGCTAATTAAGGTGCAGAGTAATAGAATATTAGAATGCAAGGAACTTTAGATCTAAAGTTAACTTTTGTTTATTAAGATAAAGAGGAATAAAGCCTGATTGTTTTTATTTTGAGAACATTTATCTAAGACATGTAATTTCTTATACAGTAATGGCATTTTGAGTTTCCATTTAGGATAACTTTTTGTAACATCAGATAATTCTGATTGTTTCAATTTAGTGCTGAAGTCAGTATGAGTGGCAATTGGAAACATCTGGTGTAAGGGATAGCAGAAAGTAAAATGTATTTCTTTGTCCTTTTTTTGGTATGGCAACACTGTTTTGGTGGCATACAAACCATTATACTGCCATGAACTTCTAAATATCAAGGGAACAATGTTTGAGGAAATTATTTCATTTCAGCAAATGTGGATTTAGCCTTAGAGTGAATTCAATAATTGTATTTACTCCTTGTGATAGGAATATGTATTATAAACATCAATTGGGCACATTATATAAACATTTAATAAATTTAGTAAAGCTTAAATAACAAAAGTCAGGATTTTTTCACTTTAAATTGTGTTCTTTTCTGTTTAGGCTGGTTGTAATCCCTCTGATATTGGTATCATTGCACCATACCGGCAACAGTTAAAAGTCATCAATGATTTATTGGCACATTCTTCTCTTGGGATGGTCGAAGTTAATACAGTAGACAAATACCAAGGAAGAGACAAAAGTATCATTCTAGTATCTTTTGTTAGAAGTAATAAAGATGGAACTGTGAGTTAATTGTATTTTCTGCTTTGTTGTCTGATTTGTATTTTATATTTGTTTGGGACATTATTTACCTCTCTTTTTTTTCTCTCTTTTTAAATTATGGTAAAAAACACATAACATAAAATTCACCTTCTTAACTATCTTTTAGTGTACAATTCACAAGTATTAAGTATATTTACAGTGTGTGCAACACATCTCCAGAACGTTTTCATTTTGCAAAACAAATTCTATACCCATGAACAATTCCCTAATTCCCACTCTCTCCTTTCCCTGGCAATCACTTTCTGTCTCTGTGAATCTGACAGAATTTTATGAATTCTGTGAATTTTCCATATAAGTGGAATCATACGGTATTTGTCCTTTTGTAAGTGGCTTATTTCACTTTTCATAATGTCCTCAGGGTTCATCCGTGTTGTAGCATGTGTCAGAATTTCCTTCCTTTTATTTTATTTTATTTTTTTATTATTATTTTTTTCGGTACGCGGGCCTCTCACTGTTGTGGCCTCTCCCGTTGCGGAGCACAGGCTACGGACGCGCAGTCTCAGCAGCCATGGCTCACGGGCCCAGCCGCTCCGCGGCATGTGGGATCTTCCAGGACCGGGGCACGAACCCGTGTCCCCTGCATCGGCAGGCGGACTCTCAACCACTGTGCCACCAGGGAAGCCCAGAATTTCCTTCCTTTTAAAGGCTGAATATTATTCCACTGCATGTATATACCGCATTTTGTTTAGCCATTTATCCATCAGTGGACATTTGGGTTGCTTCTACCTCTTGGTTATTGTGTTTGGAGCATTTTAAACATATAGGCTTCCCTAGATATACTTTCAAATTTATAGATAATTCCAGGCTTTGTTTTGGTTTTTTTGCATTTTTATCTCTCCTTGACTCATTTTTCTTGACTATGCAATACCTTTGTATGGTTTTTAAGATACGCGTAGTAGAGGGACTTCCCTTGTCATCCAGTGGTTAAGACTCTACACTTCCAATGCAGGGGCTGCGGGTTTGATCCCTGGTCAGCGAACTAAGATCCCACATGCCACGCTGCACAGCCAAAAATAAATAAATAAAATAAAATACACATAGTAGAAAGTCTCCCTTCTTCCCTGTTCCTCTACTCAGTTCTTACCCTCACAGATAATCACATGTTTAGTTTTTTTGTTTTGTTTTGTTTTTGTTTTTTTGGTAACCTTCTAGGTTTCTTTAAGCATATGCAAGCAGATATGAATCAGTATTCATATTTCCCTCCTTTTTTGCACAAAAGGTAATATATACACTATTTCTGGACTTTGCTTTTTCCACTTAACAGCTTGGAGATCTTTCCATGTCATTACACAGAGATTTCATTCTGTTCTTACAGATGCATAGTTTTCCACTGTATATATGGGTCACGTTATATTTAACCACTCCTCTGAGTCTTCTACTATGACGAGTTTCTATTACTGTTAAAAACAATGCTACACTGGGGCTTCCCTGGTGGGAAGTGGTTAAGAATGGCGGTGGTTAAGAATCCACCTGCCAATGCAGGGGACCAGGGGTTCGAGCCCTGGTCTGGGAATATCCCACATTGCTGCAGAGCAACTAAGCCTGTGTGCCACAACTACTGAGCCTGCGCTCTAGAGCCCATGAGCCACGACTACTGAAGCCCGTGTGCCACAACTACTGAAGCCTGTGTGCCTAGAGCTTGTGCTCCACAACAAGAGAAGCCACCACAATGGGAAGCCTTCACCCTGCAACAAAGAGTAGCCCCCGCTTGCCACAATTAGAGAAAGCCTGCGCACAGCAAAGGAAGACTCAACGCAGTCTTTTTTAAAAAAGTCTATTTTAAAAAAAGAAAAAAAAATTTTTAAAAAGAAACGGAGAGCTTGTTTCATAGATATTTTTAAAAATACAACACTGAGTGGAGATAACTTCAATTCTTTTTTTTTTTTTTAAATATTTATTTGGCGGTGCTGCATCTTAGTTGCAGCACTTGGGATCTTCGTTGCTGCGTGCAGGATCTTTAGTTGTGGTATGTGGGCTCCTAGTTGTGGTATGTGGTATCTAGTTCCCCAACCAGGGATCGAACCCGGGCCCCCTGCATTTGGAGCACGGAGTCTTAACCACTGGTCCACCAGGAAAGTCCTAACTTCAATTCTGTATTATATATATTTAATATTTTTAATTTTTAATATATTTTTATTATATGTATTTAATAATTTAAAATTATGGCTAGGATATCATACCCACGATAAAATACTTGAAGTTGGCACTGTGGGCAAGTTTTTCCAACTGTCTGGATTTTAAATGTGTTGATGAATCTTTTTTACAGTATATGTTTTTGAAAACTGCTCAAAAAACTCAAATAAATAAGAAAACTCAAAGAATGAAAATTACAATTTCTTTCAGCTTGGTGAACTATTGAAAGATTGGCGACGTCTTAATGTTGCTATAACCAGAGCCAAACATAAGCTGATTCTCCTGGGATGTGTGCCCTCACTAAACCGCTATCCTCCTTTGGGGAGGCTACTTTATCATCTAAACTCAGAAAAATTAATATCCTTTTTGTTTTATATATGGTCACATTTGATTGTGCTATTGTGAGTATTTCATTTATGTATTTGTATAAGCTAAAACTCAGTGTCTCGTGTTTTCCATGGGCATATTTCAAAAGATCTGATTCTGCAAAGGAAAGAGAGAAAACAATTCACAGGAAGTAATTTTAAGCAAAAAGTGAAATAATGAATGTGGTGGAGAAGGATAGTTTGTGAAATGAGAAAGGAGAAAAAAAGGGACTTGATTTTTTGCCTTAGGAACAGGGTGCATGTTTCCTAGAATACATCTAGGAAAACTGGTTATCCCTTCTTGTTCCTCTCCCCTCAATTTATAACCTTTTTGAAAAAAAATCTAGGACAAAGTATTATATTTAAAAATGGAGATTATTACTTGTCATATTGTATTAATAGATTATTTTAAAAATAGATCATCTCTTTAAAAAATTATATGTAGGTCTCAGGCTAAGATATGTAAACCATATTGCTTAAGTATATTATTATCTATAGAATGCCATAAAAATCTTTACAATTTTTTTAGCAGCCCTGTAAACCAAATTACAGAATGTTAGATAATAATGTCATATATGTTTTTATGTAATTCCACATTGTGTTAAATATATCTTCCTTAATTTATTTTACATCATTGATCTTCCATCAGGAGAACATGAAAGTTTTTGTCATATATTGGGTGATTTTCAAAGAAGATAAAGCACTGTTTTCCTTGCTTTTTCCAAACCATCATGACTTCTCTAACTCTTGCCTATTTATAATTCGGATATGCTGTAAAATCAGTGCCTGTTTACACTGTGAAGATAACTTTTATCCCAAGGGTAAGAAATGATGTAAATATACTCTTTCAGAGTTCCCAGTTTTTTTGTTTTATTTATTTTTCGGTATAACTTTGTTAAACATAAAGGTCTATTACCATACAAAATTTAACATAGTATTTTTTTAGTACAGGTGTACCAAAACTGAAAAGTCTAAATTTATAGCTATTATAAATGTGTTTTTGTATGATCTAGAGTTTGATAAATTTCTACCACCTTTTAAAGCTGGGATGAATTTTTCAATCTGAGGTTTAAACCTTTAAGTCTACATTTTCAAGATTAATTTGATCTTTTAGATTTTGTATCATATTTTGTTTATTTGAAAGATTAGTTAAGAAAATTGATTTGCTTTTGTCATTTAAGGACAATCTTGTGATGATGAGAACATAAGTAAGACGTTTTTCTGTATTTTGAGGTCCCTGATTCAAAGGCCATTCTTCTGTTTTTTTTCCTGACTTTTGCTTTCTCATATCAGAGATGTTTTCACTTTAAACCTAGTCTTTTAAATTATCACTGATAAATGTATTATTTCCAGTTAATTTCTGATCCTCCTTACTCTCCCACTTGTTATTTTCACTTTTCAGTATTCTAGTGAAAGAAAATAATTCCTACTGTTCTTTTGAGAAGAAATTTTTTGTTTGCTTAATTGATGACAAATTAAAAAGGTGTATTCCTATTTTCACTTATTCATGTTCATATGCCCCTTTGTTTTAGGGCATTTCTCAACTTTCTCTTTTGGTATAAAAATGTTTTGTAAAATAGTTACCTCAAAGTGCTTGATTACTTATATTGTGACCAATTTTAACCTTAGTGTATCCATCTTTGGCAGGGAGATCTCTCATTTCTCTCAAATTTTTTCTTTTTAATGAATGTTAAGTATGTTAAAAATTGCTGCCTCTACCTCACATGTTTTTTTAAAAATATTACTTGAAGATTTTATTAAATAAATTGTTCTCTTACTGTTAGATCTTACTGTGTCAATTATTAATACTAAATAATAGTTAAGTTCAGGGTCGTCCACCATTTTTTCCAGTATTGAGAACTGAAATACTGATAATGCTCTAAAGCTGAAACCAAGGAGTGTTGACATTATAAAGAGATTTATGAAGGACACACAGGATGGAGTTGATCATGGAGATACTATGGATTAGACAGGAAAAACTAGGAAGTTTACAGAGATAAGGCTTAAATATTGGTTAGATATCATGAAGTTATATAACAGGAAGGAACTGAAGATAATTTCAGTTCCTGGGAGTGAGATGAATAATGTAAATTCTTTTGGTTCAATCAGTGGTTGCTTTACAGATTTGTATGGCCTGCAAAGCCCCGTGGAAGAAGAGCCCTGGGAGGGGTTCCGTGTTTCTTGTCATTTGGGACTCTGTCTTGATTACAAGAGTCTAGCCACTTAGTTGAAAGAGTTAGGGTTTGTCTTTTATATATAAGATGCTGTGAGTTGGAGGCTTGGGGTGAGCTGTAAGTTGAACCCAGACTGGGCCATCAGATTGCTAATAGTGCAGTTTAAGTATGACATCCATGCCAAGGACTAAGCAGTGGCTACCAGTCTCTAATGTTATTGGGCAGTCACTTTGTGCAGGTCCAGATCAAAAGCACCATTAGCCTAGACAGGGTCTTCCTTATAGTGTAAAGCCAGGATGTGATGACAGTGTACCCATTCCAGTGGCCCCATTCCTGAAAATCAGTTCAGAGTTCCTTCCCCCTTACCTCTCTTGCTACCTCCTCTGATTCCTTTCTTTTCTTCCTCATCTCTCACTCTTTAGAGACGGGTCTTTCCCAGAGCTCTATGTTTGGTCTGGTCCTGTTCTCCCTCCTTGGACAGTCACTGGCTCCAACCATCACCTATGTAGCTGTTTACCAAATCTGTATACCCTGCCATGTCTTCTGAATTCTAGTTATATCTGTGTTCCAGCTCCTGCCTTCAGAGTCTTCTGTGAGCACTTCCGAGTCAGCACATACAAAATGTAAATTTCCATCTTCATCTAATGCCTTCCTCTGTAATCTCTATTTCTGTCAAGGACACCATCTACCTCTACATCTACCATTTTCTGAGAGTTCAAAAGTCTTGGCATAATTTTCTTTCTTTAATTTTTTTTTTCTGTCTAATTATAGAGTAGTACATTATTTTAGTGAGAATTTCAAACACTACAAATTTTAGAAAATTAAATTTCTTTGTAATCTTATCATTTAGTTATAACTACTGGTAGTTTGGTGTATGATAATCTGGACTGGTGCTTAAGAATAAAAATTGCCACAACCCACAACAAGAAACACATTTTGCATCACGACTGAGCATGAACATATGTATGTGCGTGCACCTTAAACAGTACTTTAACAAAATATCTACCCTTTTTATATGTGATATACCCTAATATTTTCCACTATTCCATTAAAAACAAAGCTGGTTGCGGGGCTTCCCTGGTGGCGCAGTGGTTAAGAATCTGCCTGCCAGTGCAGGGGACACGGGTTTGAGCCCAGGTCCAGGAAGATCCCACATGCCACGGAGCAACTAAGCCCGTGCACCACAACTACTGAGCCTGCGCTCTAGAGCCCGCAAGCCACAACTGCTGAGCCCGTGCACCACAGCTACTGAGTCTGTGCTCTGTAGAGCCCGCGTACCACAACTACTGAATCCCGCGCACCTAGAGCCCGTGCTCCGCAGCAAGAGAAGCCACCGCAGTGAAGAAGCCCGCGCGCAGCAACGAAGATCCAACGCAGCCAAAAATAATTAATTAATTTTAAAAAACAAAGCTGGTTGCAACCTACTAATATTCTTTCATATCCCACTAATAGGTTGGAATGTGTGGTTTGTAATGGAGGTCATTCTCCAATATTTCTTTGCATATTTGTTCTAATGTACTTTTTTTTTTCTGGCTGCACTGCACAGCTTGTGGGATCCTAATTCCCTGACCAGGGATCCAGCCTGGGCCCATGGCAGTGAAAGTGCAGAGTCCTAACCACTGGACTGCCAGGGAATTCCCTAATATACTATTTTTGCTCTTCCCTATACATGTCTTTTTTCTTGTTTGTTGTATCCTCTATCTATATTTGTCTATTTCTCCAATACCATTTATGCAACTTCACCCAGACTGAAAGAGTAGTATGCTACCTTCTCCAAAAAGCCTTTTCTGATTTTTTTCCTTCCAAAAAGAATTACTTCCATCTTTATATATAGCTTTATACCACTTACGCTTTTTTAGCAGCGGTAATAATATGTAGTATGCTTTATAATTTTCATAGATATTCTCTCAATTGAATTAAACCCTGCAGAGTACCTAGCATAGATATTTCACGTTAGCATATGGCTCTGGGCAAGTCATTGCTAGAACCCAGATGTTCTGATTAGTAATTCAGCAATTTTCCCAGGTACTATGTGTTTCCCATTCAGTGTTGTGTACATTTTCCAGGTGCTATACAAATGTTTAGAAGCATTACAATTGTTGGGAATTCCCTGGCAGTCCAGTGGTTAGGACTCCTCGCTTTCACTGCCAAGGGCTGGGGTTCAATCCCTGGTCAGGGAACAAAGATCCCACAAGCTGTACAGTGCAGCCAAAAAGGAAAAAAAAGCATTACAATTGTTACTGTAAGCAAATCACATCTCAGGCCAGCTGGAAACCTTGTGGCATGATTT
Organism: Mesoplodon densirostris; assembly: GCF_025265405.1. Classification (NCBI taxonomy): domain Eukaryota; kingdom Metazoa; phylum Chordata; class Mammalia; order Artiodactyla; family Ziphiidae; genus Mesoplodon; species Mesoplodon densirostris. The sequence continues at coordinate 180,551,140 of NC_082661.1, forward strand.
GACCAGCTGGTCTGTGTAGATTCAGTGGACAGCTTTGCTCATTAAAAAGACTGCTTGGGGCTTCCCTGGTGGCGCAGTGGTTGGGAGTCCGCCTGCCGATGCAGGGGACGCGGGTTCGTGCCCCGGTCCGGGAAGATCCCACATGCCGCAGAGCGGTTGGGCCCGTGAGCCATGGCCGCTGGGCCTGCGCATCCGGAGCCTGTGCTCCGCAATGGGAGAGGCCACAACAGTGAGAGGCCCGCGTACCGCAAAAAACAAACAAACAAACAAAAAAAAGACTGCTTGTAGATAAGAGGATAGGCCCATCCAACTTCACTCAAGTCACCACTGACCCTTGGATGATTGGGACTCATGATCCTGGAAAGTATGTACCAAGATGGACCCAGGGGGTGAAGTCTGCCTTTCCTGACTCGGCTCTTGTATAGATACTGCTTTGGCTTATTATGAAAGATTTTTACATAAAAAATATTTTTAAGGCTTTAACTAGCTTTCTTTTTATGATGAGATTTAAAACATTATAAAACTTTAAAAATCACACACAAAAGTAGTATAATGAACTCCTATATACCCATCACCCATATTCAACAGTTAGATTTTGCAGCAATTTTTTTTTTACCTTTTTCTCCTTGCTGACATGTTTTAAAGCAAATTTTAGACATCATTCAATTTCATCCCTATATTTCAGTATGTGATGAGTTTCTAAAAAACAGTATTTTGTTACATGATTACATCCATACATTTAAAAACCTAGATTCTTAGTTTTAGTACATCAAGAGCTCAGAACAGATTAATATTCTAGTTTAAACCTATTAAGTGTAATAGGTTTTAAACATACACCCTAATTCCAATTCTGTTCAATACAAGGTGGCTAGAGTATCCAGCAAATATGTATTTTGGAGTTTAAGAACATCTTCCTCAAAGGAAGAAATATTTTTTGCTTTAAATAAAGCTAGTCTGTTACTGAACTAAATTTCTTTTCTACATGTTACCTATAAAGTCACTGGAGGGAAAGCAGTCCAGAAAATAAAGCTATTTTCCTTTGTTCTCATGGTTTTATAAAAATAAATAAATATATACTTAATATTATTTGCTTTTCTAAATGCACTTGGAACACAAATCCCTCCTTTTTCACTCATCATTTGGAGAAGAGAAAAATGAACAAGTCAGTCATTTCAATGTTTAACAGCAAGATGTTGGAAGGGGTTAGACTTGTCATCAGTTTTAGGCTCCTTCAAACACTGTAAAAACCACAGACGTATTTTGACGTGAAAATGGAGGCTAGTTTTGTACTGGTTCAGATTCTGGCTCTGTTCCTTAATAGTACTGTGACTCTGGGCAAGTTATTTAATCTTTGAGGTTAGTTTCATCTGTAAAAGAGGTAAATATTCATTCCTCATGGGGTGGTTCTGAAGATCAAATGAGGTTTTGGCCTAGGAACTGACCTTCACATACATGTTCACTGACCTTTACTTCCATGCTCATGGGCATGGAAGATGAATGGTGAAAGGGTGATGGGATAGTTGAGGAAATGAAATTTGACCCTATCTCACATCATCACTAAAATTAATTCTGGGTGCACTAACAGGCCTAAATATTAAAGGCAAAACTATGTAATTCCTTTTTTTAAAATGTTTATTTATTTGGCTGCATTGGATCCTTGTTGTGGCATGTGGGATCTCTCGTTGCGGCGCTCGTTTGGCCGTGTGGGTTTCTCCCTAGTTGTGGTGTGCGGGTTTTCTCTTCTCCAGTTGTGGCATGCAGGCTCCAGGGTGCGTGGGCTCCAGAGCGTGTGGGCTCCGTAGTTTGTGGCACAGGGGCTCTCTAGTTGAGGTGTGCAAGCTCAGTAGCTGTGGCGCGTGGGCTTAGTTGCCCCACGGCATGTGGGATCTTATTTTCCCAACCGGGGATCGAACCTGCGTCCCCTGCATTGGAAGGCGGATTCTTTACCACTGGACTACCAGGGAAGTCCCAAAACTATGTAATTCTTAAAAGAGTATCTTCATGACCTTGGAATAAGGAGGATTTCTTAAGACACTAAGGCATAAACTATAAATTCACTACAAGAAAATTAAGAACTTATATTTAATTAACGGTTGCCATAAGGAGAGAAAAAAAAATTAGCCAGAAGACAGTGGCAACACATAACTGACATCAAATTAGTATGTAGAATATTAAGTAACTTGCACAAGCCAATAAGAAAAAGATAAGTCAATAGAAAAACAGGCACCATTTCTTTGCAAAAGTGAAATTCCAAATCGTAAACATAGGTAAAGTGCTCAATGTCATCAGTAATGAGATAAATAAAAAACAAACCTGCCATGCAATCACCTACCCACAAGACGCAAAAAATGAAGAAATCCTCAAAATTCTAAGCATTAGAATGGACACAGCAACAGAAAAACAACACTGCTGATAGGAGTGTAAATTATGAGAAAATTTGAAAACAGTTTGGCATTATCTAGTAAATTTAAAGAAAGGCATACCTGATTTCTAGTAATTGTATTCTTATTTACAAGCCCTAGAGGCTCTCCTGCATATAGGGACCAGGAAGTATGTAAACCTGAAAACACCCTAACCTGGAAACTCCTCATGGACACGGATGATGTTGAACAAAAGAAACAAGTAATGTTCGTAATGTTATTCCACTTGTGAAAAGTTTTAAACAGGCAAAAATAAACTACATTGATTAGGGGCACATACTTACGTGGTAGTAACATGCAGAAAATCAAGGAAACAATTGCCATAGAAGTCAGAATCGTATTTATTAATACTTCTAGGGGGATTGTGGCTAAAGGCCTTTCCCCCACGGAAGATGACTCTCCTGTTCTATGCTCTCTTGATCTGGTGGTGTTTTCCCAGCTGTTCACTTTATGATTCTTTAAATGTATGTATTCTTTAAATATGCGTTATAAATTTTTATCCATGTATGATTATCTCACAATAAAGAAAATTAAAAACCAAAAGAAGTAAAGAAACATAATAGAACTGTATGCTGGCCAATGTGATGAAGAGATAAACATCGCTCCATTTCCTCGAAATATCAGTCTATTTCTAACTCGGCCACCGTTTTAACAATTGCTGGGCTTCCCTCGTGGCGCAGTGGTTAAGAATCCGCCTGCCAATGCAGGGGACACAGGTTCAAGCCCTGGTCTGGGAAGATCCCACATGCCGCGGAGTAACTAAGCCCGTGAGCCACAACTACTGAGCCTGCACTCTCGAGCCTGCACGCCACAACTACTGAAGCCCATGCGCCACAACTACTGCAGCCCACACGCCTAGAGCTCGTGCTCTGCAACAAGAGAAGCCACTGCAATAAGAAGCCCATGCACCACAACGAAGAGTAGCCCCCGCTCGCCGCAACTAGAGAAAGTCCGCGTGCAGCAACGAAGACCCAACACAGCCAAAAATAAAAAGTAAAATAAATAAATTTTAAAAATATATTCTTTAAAAAAAAATTGCCGATCTAACTAGGTAATAGCTCAGTTTCCCCAAACTGATATAACTTAAACCTAGTGTCATCTGACCACGAGAGTTTTTACTCCCTGAAATGAGAAAACGCTGGCTTTATCTCTGCACCTTGCCCTCGATTACTGAGACCATTCCTCGTTGCTTTTTATAAACCAGTGGATTCACTGGTGGTCCCCTGCGAGCTAGTTGGTGAAGCAGGGAAGAGGTCAGGTGTGTTCGATTAAACCCGGCCGGACCTAGTGGACGAAAACGTTTGCACGTGACTCGCATCCCCTTGGAAATGCAGCCCTAGCGCTCCGGCGAGGCCCCCAGGGTGAGAGACCAGGGTCCGCCCCCCTGCTTCTCAACGTGAGGTCCTCCTCAACGCGAGGTCCTCCTCACGCTCCTTTTCCTTCTCCTTCCGCTCCGGCTGGACCCGAAGTGGCTCAGAGAGGGCGGATTTCTCCGCTGCCGGCTTCAGGCTCCGCGGCCCCCCGCCCCACTCGGGCGCCGCGGGACCGCCCGGCCGTCCTCCCGCCGCCGGGAGCGCTGTGGGTCGCAGCGGGCCTGGTCGCGGACGCAGTGGCGGCCGCCGCTCGCCTGAAGGGAGCTGCTGGCGGGGCCCAGGGAGTCCCCGCCCGAGACCGCGCCGCCGCCGCCGCCGCCGCTGCCGCCGCCTCCGCCATGGGTAAGGGGAGCAGACCGAGAGCGGACGCCCGGCCCTCCGTGCTGGGCCGAGGGCTCAGCCGGGCCAGGAGGACTGGTGGTGTGGGCATGGAGGCCTCGGGGTCGGAACTGGGGTCCGAACCCGGGTTTGGGCCTGGGCGGGGGCAGCCGGGGACGCAGGGGCGCCCGCGGTCGCCATGGCAACGCGCGGCCGCCCCTCGTTCCCCCCCGCCCCCTTCCCCGTTCAGGGGCCTAATGGCAGAGGTTTGGTGGTCCGTCGGCTTACAGGGAGCGAGGACAGGGCCGGCCGGGGTGCAGCTCCCGGGTCGGGGGAAATAGTCGGGGACGGGCGATGACTTTTCAGGTTTGGGGGTGGCGGAGGGAAGCGTCTCAGGTTTGGGCTTGGGTTCCAGACGCCGAGGGCGGGAGAGGGGCAGCGATGCCAAGCAGGACCCCGGGTGAGCCCTCCGTGAGGGTGTTGGGCGCGCCCCGAGCCCTTGGGCAGCCTTGCTGGCTGGGAGGCAGGGAGGCAGGGAAGGGGTTCTACAGGCAAGATGCGGGAACCGGCCCTTGGGCGCGTGTGGGGGCCGCAGCCCGGGCGGGGCGCGGCTGGGGTGCAAACGCTCCTCGGGAGCTGCCGGCGCCCACCAGGACCTACCTTCGAGCAGTTATAAAGGCGCCCTTTGTCTGGTTGTCGCATCGTACATTACGGATTGTGATGGGCACTGTTAAGAAAAATGAGAATTGCTGCAGATTATGAAACACGGACTATTTTCGTCCCCGAAAAAAGAGGGAGTCATACCACGATGCAGATTTGAAGCAATGATGTCTTGTGTGGAGATTCTCCACCAGCTAGCTTGGTCGTAGCAGTTGTGACTGTTTGCATTTTAAGTTGCTTAGGATTCAGTGTCACGCTTAACGCCTGGCTATCTGTGGTTAGAAGTAAAATACTAGATCATTGGGAACCCTGGACTTTTTGTCCAGTGAAGGAAAAATGGACATTTGGTTTACTTGGACTGGTAAATTTGTCAGGGATTATGAGACAGTATACTAAGTGCTTTATTTTTTTACACCTCATTTTGGCATCTGTGTTTGCTGAAAATATTTCTGCCAGTCACAACAGTGATGAGAGTATGGGGAAGCATCTGAATTTATAAGAAAACTGAGAATAAAATTTGTGGGAAAGAAAAATTTTTGTGAATTAAAAGTATCAGGTAAAATCAATTTTAAAAAATGCATCGATTACCTTGATATCCAACTGGATCAGCTGTGTGGAAGGTCAGGGAACTTTAAGGTGAAACTGCACCCTGCTTTTATTTCCTCTGGGAAAATAAAGGAGTCCTGCAATACAGAACTACAATTGCAATGAAAAGAGACAAGATAGAGGGTTAAAATGAGTGAGAGTTGAATGGCTTCTCTTGTGTCCCCCTATTTTATTTACCTGTCATGTTTGTTATGGGTGAAATTGGAATCCTAGAATTTTAACTACCTTTTATTTTATTGCCAGTTTATTCTGAACATTTTTTTGCTTTTGAATTCATCTTTGATGGTTCCTGCTGTCTGCCTTTGCATGAGACCCTTAAACATGTTGTCTGTTACTCTTATCTCCAGAGAAAGATTTAAAAAAACTCATTCTCCCTGAAGAGGTACCACAAAAGTAAAATAAATACCCTAGAATAGCCAATTTGCAGGATCTTGAGAATAATTCATAAACTTTGGCTGGAGTGAGCATTGTTCTATGGTATGCATGAGAGACATAAAAAGAAGTTAACTAGAGGTGTATGTTAGGAAGACTTACTTGTCCACCAAGGAAAAACAAACCACTGTTGGTTTTACAGGGGAAGGAAAGGGTTTGTATAGTTTACAATGTCAGTTCTTGCAAGTGATGTTGGACTCCTTTCTTGTGCTTTCAGCTACAAAAGACCCTACAGCTGTAGAGAGAGCAAACTTGTTAAACATGGCTAAACTCAGTATTAAAGGACTCATTGAATCTGCTCTAAGCTTTGGCCGCACTTTGGATTCTGATTATCCCCCCTTGCAGCAGTTTTTCGTTGTTATGGAACATTGTCTGAAACATGGTCTTAAAGGTATTGCGAGATTTTTTTAAAAAAAAACCAACTATAGAACCTCCCCCCTCCCATCTTAAATATCCTTGAAAATGTGATTTTTTTTGAGGCCATAATTACTGTTACTTTAAAAATACTGGGTGGGTTGGTTTTAAGAGAAAATACCCTACTACTTTATGTTTTCTAATGGATGGTCTTCAGAAAATCCTTAGTTGTTAGTGTTTTTTAAGAAGTGTATTTGTATACTCTTGTTTTAAAAGAACTATTTATTTGGCTGCATCGGGTCTTAGTTGCAGCATGCCGGCTCTTTGTTGCAGCGCATAGGCTTCTCTAGTTGCGGCGTGCGGGCTCCAGAACACTCAGGCTCAGTAGTCGTGGCACGCTGGCTTAGTTGCCCTGTGGCATGTGGGATCTTAGCTCCCTGACCAGGGATTGAGCCCACGTCCCCTGCGTTGGAAGGTGGATTCTTAACCACTAGACAACCAGGGAAGTCCCTGTAAAAAGTGTATTTGATTTAAAAATGTTTTCAACATACTCTGAGCTGATTTCCATTTTCTAGGACAACTATAGAGTTATATAGAAAATTTTAAGCTTGGTGATTCTGGTATGAACTATAATTACTAGTTTGAGCTCTCTTGAACAAATACATTAAAATAGTTGATTGTTGAAATATGATCCTCCTTAGTGCATGAAAACATATCTAGAAAAATTGTCTTCTGGATTGGGTTATTGTAGAAATGTGAGTGTTCCCTGAAAATGATGATAACAGTGGATATTGTATTCATCTATACATTTCATATTGAATTATTTTTATGTGTTTGTATTATATTACTGTTCTTTTACTTATAGTAACTACTTTGATCTCTGGTTCATATGATCAGAGCTGTGTAGAGGGCTATGTAAGAGTTGTGTACTAAGGTGACTATTAAAAAGGAAGAGAAGCTTGCTTTTATGTTGGTATACCAGAAGCCTGGGTAAGTTGGAAAGTTCTTTTTTTAAAAAAAATTTTATTGAAATATAGTTGATTTACAATATTGTGTTAGTTTCAGGTGTACAACAAAGTGATTCAGTTTTATATATATATATATATATATATATGTATATTTTATATATCTATATTCTTCTTTAGATTCTTTTCCATTATAGGTTATTACAAGATATTGAGTATAGTTCCCTGTGCTATACAGTAGGTCCTTATTGGTTATCTATTTTATGTATAGTACTGTGTATATTTTAATCCCAAACTCCTAATTTATCCCCCCCTCCTTTCCCCTTTGGTAACCATAAATTTGTTTTCTATATCTCTGAGTCTATTTCCCTTTTGTTAAGTAAGTTCATTTGTATCATTTTTTTAGATTCCACCTATAAGTGATATCATATGATACTTGTCTTTCTCTGACTGATACTTCACTTAGTATGATGATTTCTAGGTCCATCCGTGTTGCTGCAAATGGTATTATTCTATTCTTTTTTATGGCTAATATTCCATTGTGTATATATACCACATCTTCTTTATCCATTCATCTGCTGATGCACACTTAGGGGGAGTTTCTGACTGTGGCACATGAGAGTAGGGGTAAATGTGAAAAGCAAAAGAGGAGATTTACCTAAACATGGTTTTAATAAAATGTACTTTAAACTGAGAAGGAGCCTTGGCATCGAAATTTGAGAAACCGTATATGTGATGTTATTAATGTATTCATTTTTAAATTAAAATTTGTTTATATTTATTGAGATATAATTTATATATAACGTATTAGTTTAATGGGTACAACACGATTCAGTATTTTTATATATTGTGAAATGATCACCACAATAAACCTAGTTAACATCCATTACCACACATAGTTACAAGATTTTTTTTCTTGTGATGAAAACTTTTAAGATTTACTCTTAGCAGCTTTCAGATATACAATACAATCTACAATACAGTAACTGTAGTCATTATGTACATTACGTCCCCAGGACTTCTTTTATAACTAGAAGTTTGTACCTTTTGACCATCTTTACCCATTTCATCGATTCCCAGCCTCCAACCCTGGCAACAACCAATCTGTTCTGTGTATCTATGAGTTTGGTTTTTTGTTTTTATTTTTTCAGATTCCACTTTTTCTTTAATTAGAGTTAAAATAATTTTAAAAATTATATATAATAGTGAAATATGTTCTTTTTATACATGAATCAAACAACATAGAAGCACATGGAGCAAAAACATAATTTCCCTTCATTCTCTTCCATTCATCTCTCTAAAGGAATCTTTGTCATTCTTCCAGCTCTTTTCTGTTTTTCTTTCTTTCTTTTTTTAATTGAATTATAGGTGATTTTTTCTTTTACTCTAAATAAAATCATGCTGTATTATTCTGTGACTTTCTTTTTTTCCCTATTTAAAAAAAAAGAAAAACTTAATGGTATGGTTTGGAGATTTTGCCATTTACATAGAGGTCTTTATCACATTTTTAATGGCTGTAAAATATTTCATAGTATATGTATACCATGACTTATTTAACTACTTTCCTCTTAATGTACACTTAGGTGTTTCCAGTTTTTAATCATTAAAATTATGCTGTAAGGACATCTTTGGATATATATGTTTGTACACATGTGCTAAGATTTCTTTAGGATTCTTAGGAGTAGAATTATTGGGTCAAAGGATATAGGCAACTGATGTCTGTAAAGGCTTCACTGATTAATCAAACAACAGTGAATGTGTTTGTTTCCCCACATTTTTGCCTACTCTTGATATTCTCAGTCTCTGAATACGTCTTTTAATACATCAGGAAGTCAGCAGTCTTATCTCAGGCCTTGAGTTTTAATTTGCTTTTTGAAAAACTTCCTTTTTATTAAAAAAAAAATAATAGCAGTGACATAGGTCCTTATTTTCCCCCAGCCTGTTGAAATGGAATTTGCCAAATGATGGCCACGATAGTTAACATTTTAAACTCTTTTCTGAATATATTTTCCTTTACTTCCCAAAATATCATGAGGCATACCCTAACAGTCAAATGCCTATCTTGATCAACCATTATAAAGCTACTTTGTGCTGATTGATTTTTCTCCCCCAGGGAAAAATTGCCTATCTTGCTGGCTTTTGGGTGGTGCATATGATAGGCACACTGGATCTGGTCAGTATTAGAAGGAAACAGTGATTTCATGGTTTTATATTACCCGAATCTCACATTCAAATAAAAGGAAAAGTAAAGTCACAATTTTTTGTGTTTAAAAGTAAAATAACTATTTGTCCTTGGTTTATTGAATAAACTGGTAAAGATCAGCCTGCTAGGGCCACCAGTCTTATTTTTGTACTGGTAAAGAATGAGCCCATGGGACTTCCTTGGTGGTCCAGTGGTTAAGAATTGGTCTTGCAAAGCAGGGGATGCCGGTTCAATCCCTGGTCGGGGAACTAGGATCCCACATGCCGCAGGGCAACTAAGCCCATGCACTGCAACTGCTGAGCCTGCGCACCACAACTAGAGAGCCCGTGTGTTCTGGAGCCCTCACGCCACCAACTACAGAGCCCATGCGCTGCAACTACTGAGCCTGTGTGCCACAGCTATCGAGAAGCCTGCACAAAATAAAATAAATAAATATCTATTAAAAAAAGAAAGTTTTGGGACTTCCCTGGTGGCGCAGTGGTTGAGAGTACGCCTGCCGATGCAGGGGATGCGGGTTCGTGCCCCGGTCTGGGAAGATCCCACATGCCGCGGAGCGGCTGGGCCTGTGAGCCATGGCCGCTGAGCCTGTGCGTCCGGAGCCTGTGCTCCGCAATGGGAGAGGCCACAAGAGTGAGAGGCCCGCGTACCGCAAAAAAAAAAAAGAAAGAAAGAAAGAAAAAAGAATGAGCCTAGTTGTTCTTCTACTTTAATTACCTACTTGCATATTTCTGATATGGAAAAATGACCAAGGTGCATATTTCTGATAGGGAGAATATCAGAATCCTGATGAACAGGCTCCTGATCAACAGGGCTGTGTAGTGATAAGAGAGGAAAGGTCTGTGAATAATTGTATGTTAAGTTAGAAATGTTGAAACTAAGTATTTAACATGAGGTTACTACAGTTTTGTAAGTTGAAGTTACATGCGTTATATTTTCTTTTTAAAGTAAGAAAATCATTTTTGAGTTATAACAAAACTATATGGGGCCCTTTGGAACTGGTGGAGAAGCTGTACCCAGAAGCAGAGGAAATAGGAGCTAGTGTCCGGGATTTACCTGGTCTTAAGTAAGTAATCTTATTACTTGTTCCTCCCTCACCGTAGAAGTATATTTACTATTCCTTAAAAGTACCTCACAGTCTAGTTTATTATCTTCTCGCAGCCTTATGTAGCCTTCTTGCATTCTCTTCTAATAAACTTCTGTTTATTCTTTATGGCTCAGCTCAAATTTCATTTCCGTTATGAAATTTTTCTTAGCCCCTTCAATAAGAATTAAGTACTGTTTCTTTTATACTGCTATCATTATAATCAGTCTTATATCACTTACTTAAATTCTGCATTGTATTGCAGGAAATAGGCAAGTTCTTTTAAGATAGGATGTATCAATTATGCATTACTGTTTCCTAAGTATTAAGCTAGTTTGCAGTAGTAGGCAATTGTACTGTTTGAAGACTGATTTAAGCTAAATCCAGGGCAAAGTATCAGGAGATTTGAGTTCTCTGATAAGCCATTTATGTACCACAGGACTTGTGCAAATTACTTTTTTTTATTCTTAAAATTGGGATCTATATTGTCATCTGCCTGTTTGACTAGATGAAGGTGCAGCCAGCCCTCGATATCTGTGGGTTTTGCATCTGCAGATACAACCAACTTTGGATCAAAAATATTCAAAAAAATTTTTTCAGAAGGTTTCAAAAAGCAAAACTTGAATTTGCCACACCCTGGCAACTATTTACATAGTATTTATTTTGTATTAGGTATTATAAGTAATCTAGAGATGATTTAAAGTATATGGGAGGATGCGCATAGGTTATATGCAAAATACTATGCCATTTTATTTAAGGGACTTGAGTATCTATGGATTTTGGTATCTGAGGGGGTCCTGGAACCAATCCCCCACAAATACTGAGGAAAAACTGTATATGAAATGTCCTAAAAGCTGAATGTTCTAGCTAGTGACTCATGAGTGTTGAAAATTTTTTGCAGGTTTTTTGCTGTTAAGGCTAAGGTCTTATGTTCTTCAGGGTGTGATTAAAATAGAAGAGCTTACTTTAGTTTATCTTAATTCTTGAGAATGAGATAACTTTTTTTTTATGCTTACCATTTTTGTCAGATTATCAGTTTGCTTTCTCTTAGCTTTACAATTTAGGGTTTTGTATGTTATAGGGAATATGGTAGTGTCTTCTGTTATCACAACATCCAAATGTTTGCAAGTTGTACTTAATTGAGTGATAAAAGTAAATAGCTCTTCATTGAGTACTGTATCAGGGTAACAGGATAATTGTTTTACATGAATTATCTCATTAAGCGCTTAAATCAACCTTAGGGTAGAGATTATTATCATGATAATTGTATAGATGTGAAAAGTAAAGATCAAAGAAGTAACAGTTAATAAGTGGCAGAGCCAGGATTTAAACCCAGTTTTTAGAATTAAATAGCAAGTGATGTTCACACTTCATATTTCTTATAATGGTATATAAGGTGTAGCAATTTTTAATAAAGAGAGGAAAAGGGGAATTTAACTCTCAAAAAGAGAAATATAAGATTTGGTTTCATTTTAATATGAAAATACATGTTCATATTGTTTTTAAAAAGCCAAACTCTGCAAGAGTAAAAAAATGATTTCTGAAAAATAGTATTCATTAAAATGCTAAGCCCGAGGTGGGTGGGTGATAAAAATAAATAAAATAAAATAAAATAAATAAAATGCTAAGCCATAAGAAATTTGTTAGCTGTTTGAAGTGAAGATTAAGTTTCCTCCCACATTACCTGCCAAAATGTTCTCTGCATAAGAAAACATAAAAGTGTGAATGATGTATTTCTCTTTAAAAAAGTCATACATGTTCTGTAAAACTTGGTTTTATTTTTACAAAATGATAAGAATTTGGATAAGAGAGATATGAGATTAAATTTTTTTTAGCAAGAGAACAAATCCACACTTTTATTTATTTACTTTTCAATAAGTTTAAATCCTTGAGGGGTATAGCATCACACCGATTCTGTGTCCAATGACCTTAGCAGGAAGGTTGCTTCAGAATTTGGTGCAAACCATGCCACTGTTACCATGAGCACAGGTCACCTTTCCCCAGATGGCTGGTTTTGTTCAGTTTGCCATAAGGAGTTACTGTGTTGTTTTTTGCTTTGTACACATCAGCACATCTCTTGCCTAGGTAGAATTAGTTTTCATCTTGAGCACAAACACCTTCAGGTTTTTTTTACATCTTTATTAGAGTATAAATGCTTTACAATGTTGTGTTAGTTTCTGCTGTACAACAAAGTGAATCAGCTATATGTATACATATATCCACATGTCCCCTCCCTCTTGAGCTTCCCTCCTACCCTCCCTATCCCACCACTCTTGGTGGTCACAAAGCATCCAGCTGATCTCCCTGTGCTATGCAGCAGCCTCCCACTAGCCATCCATTTTACATTTGGTAGTGTATATATGTCAGTGGTACTCTCTCACTTTGTCCCAACTTCCCCTTCCCCTCCGTGCCCTCAAGTCTGTTCTCTACATCTGCATCTTTATTCCTGCCCTGCCACTAGGTTCATCCATACTGCTTTTTAAAATTCCATATACATGCGTTAGCATACGGTGTTTGTTTTTCTCTTTCTGACTTACTTCACTCTGTATGACAAATTCTAGGTCCATCCACCTCACTACAAATACTCAATTTTGTTCCTTTTTATGGCTGAGTAATATTCCATTGTATATATGTGCCACATCTTCTTTATCCATTCATCTGTTGATGGACACTTAGGTTGCTTCCATGTCCTGGCTGTTGTAAATAGTGCTGCAGTGAACATTGTAGTTCATGACTCTTTTTGAATTATGGTTTTCTCAGGGTATATGCCCAGTAGTGGGATTGCTGGGTTGTATGGTAGTTCTGTTTTTAGTTTTTTAAGGAACCTCCATACTGTTCTCCATAGTGGCTGTAACAATTTACATTCCCACCAACAGTGCAAGAGGGTTCCCTTTTCTCCACACCCTCTCCAGCATTTATTGTTTGTAGATTTTTTGATGATGGCCATTCTGACTGGTGTGAGGTAATACTTCATTGTGGTTTTGATTTGCATTTCTCTTCTGATTAGTGATGTTGAGCATCTTTTCATGTATTTGCTGGCCATCTGTATATCTTCTTTGGAGAAATGTCTGTTTAGGTCTTCTGCCCATTTTTGGATTAGGTTGTTTGTTTTTTGTGATATTGAGCTGCGTGAGCTGCTTGTATATTTTGGAGATTAATCCTTTGCCAGTTATTTTGTTTGCAAATATTTTCTCCCATTCTGAGAGTTGTCTTTTCGTCTTGTTTATGGTTTCCTTTGCTGTCTAAAAGCTTTTAAGTTTCATTAGGTCCCATTTATTTATTTTTGTTTTTATTTCCCTTACTCTAGGAGGTGGGTCAAAAAGGATCTTGCTGTGATGTATGTCATAGAGTGTTCCGCCTATGTTTTCCTCTAAGAGTTTGATAGTGTCTGGCCTTACATTTAGTTCTTTAATCCATTTTGAGTTTATTTTTGTGTATGGTGTTATGGTGTGTTCTAATTTCATTCTTTTACATGTATCTATCTGTTTTTACCAGCACCACTTATTGAAGAGGCTGTCTTTTCTCCATTGTACATTCTTCCCTCCTTTGTCAAAGATAAGGTGACCATATGTGCGTGGGTTTATCTCTGGGCTTTCTATCCTATTCCATTGATCTATATTTCTGTTTTTGTGCCAGTACCATACTGTCTTGATTACTGTAGCTTTGTAGTATAGTCTGAAGTCAGGGAGCTTGATTCCTCCAGCTCCATTTTTCTTTTCCAAGATTGCTTTGGCTATTCGGGGTCTTTTGTGTTTCCATACAAGTTGTAAAATTTTTTGTTCTAATTCTGTGAAAAATGCCATTGGTAATTTGATAGGGATTGCACTGAGTCTGTAGATTGCTTTGGGTAGTATAGTCATTTTCACAGTATTGATTCTTCCAATCTAGCAGAATGGTATATCTCTCCATCTGTTTATGTTATCTTTGTTTTCTTTCATCAGTGTTTTATAGTTTTCTGAGTACAGGTCTTTTGCCTCCTTAGGTAGGTTTATTCCTAGGTATTTTATTCTTTTATTGTTTCCTTAATTTCTCTTTCTCATCTTTCATTGTTAACCATAAGATCATCTCAATAGATGCAGAAAAAGCTTTTGACAGAATTCAACACCCATTTATGATAAAAACTCCAGAAAGTGGGCATAGAGGGAACCTACCTCAACATAATAAAAACCGTATATGACAAACCCACAGTAAACATCATTCTCAGTGGTGAAAAACTGAAAGCATTTCCTCTATGATCAGTAACAAGACAAGGATGTCCACTCTCACCACTATTATTCAACGTAGTATTAGAAGTCCTAGCCACAGCAATCAGAGAAGGAAAAGATATAAAAGGAATACAAATGGAAAAGAAGAAGTAAAACTGTCACTGTTTGCTGATGACTTGATACTATACATAGAAAATCCTAAAGATGCCACAAGAAAACTACTAGAACTAATCAACGTATTTGGTAAGGTTGCAGGGTTCCTTCAGTTTTAAGAAGAGCTGTGTGCTCCCTCTGTCCCAGAGACACTGCTTATAGCCAGCAAAAATGGCCTGGTCCACAGCATTTCAGACAAATTTGTTGTTTTAAAAGTTCTGTTCCCATCAGGCCTCCACATTAAAGAGAAGATTTAATGTTTTAAACGACAACTGGATAAAAGAAACATTTGAAAAATAGCAAGCAGTGATTCTTTCTAATTAATTAACATCTAGATACCTTCTTAGCTTTGTCATGATTTTTAAAATTCAGATATAATATCAGTTATTTTTTGAGAGCATTATATTGCATTTATTTATGCATTTTGCATAATCATATTTAGAGGGCTAAGCCTATTCTGATAAAATATTTCTTGTGGAAATATCCTCACTATTTAGAGAGTCATTTTTTCCAAGGCATAAATGGTACCTAGATGTCCTGTAGGTGCAGATTTATCTTAGAGACTTAAAAAGCTCCCAGGGATTGGTTTGCATGCTCAAAGAGCTGACTTGAAGCTCTAGAAACTAAGATGAAACCATGATAAATTGCCTTTTTTCTTTTTTAATGTGTACTTCAACAAAAATAGAAGATGTAGTCTATAATCTTTGGGCTGGGGCTCTTTTCTGACTGTTGGGTTTTGCTTTTCAGGACCCCCCTGGGTCGTGCAAGAGCGTGGCTTCGATTAGCCCTCATGCAAAAAAAAATGGCTGACTACCTGCGTTGCTTAATTATTCAAAGGGATCTCTTGAGGTATTACCATTAAATCATGTTTATTTTCATTTTTTATTTCATTTATATCCTGTTTCCCAAAAAGGATTGAAAATATAGTATGAAAGGATATGATGGCATAAAATAAAAGGAGGAGCAAAATGAGATAGAGAAGCATGGTAGGGACATAATGTGGATCAAGAACTAACCTAAAAAATGAATACTGTAAGATTTTTATTGGCTGACAAGGTGGAAATTTATATGTCATATTTCTAAGTTTTAATTTTTTCCTAAATTACAGTTAATTCTATGAATAAAAATTTGTATTGGAATTTGGGACTTTAATTCAGGAGGTTTCTTTTTAGATCTTGAATGTCCAAACTACTGCTTTGACTGTATTGTGGGCGCTTTTTAAACTGTCAGTTTAAATTGAAGACCAAATGTTTAAGACAGACTTTCAAAGCAAGGATATCAGTTCTCAAAAGGAGTGGGCCCATGGCAGCCCCTCTCTTCGCCCTTGTTCTCTTAGAGTGCCTCTGTGATATTTTGGAGAATCTGGTCTTTTTTTTTTTTTTTAATGTTTTCTTCTTTTAAATTTATTGATTGATTTTTATTTTTGGCTCCATCGGGTCTTCATTGTGGAATGAGGGATCTTTTTTTTTTTTTTTTTTTTTGTGGTACGCGGGCCTCTCACTGTTGTGGCCTCCCCTGTTGCGGAGCACAGGCTCCGGACGCTCAGGCTCAGCGGCCATGGTTCACAGGCCCAGCCGCTCCGTGGCATGTGGGATCCTCCCAGACCGGGGCACGAACCCGTGTCCCCTGCGTCGGCAGGCGGACTGTCAACAATTGCGCTACCAGGGAAGCCCTGAGGGATCTTTTTTATTGTGGTGCTAAGGCTCTTCGTTGCAGCGTGTGGGCTTCTCTCTAGTTGTGGCGTGTGGGTTTTCTCTCTGTAGTTATGGCACGTGAGCTCCAGAGCACGTGGGCTCTGTAGTTGTGGTGTGCAGGCTCCAGAGTGTGTGGGCTGTGTAGTGTGCAGCACGTGGCTCTCTAGTTGAGGCACACGGGCTTAGTAGTTGTGGCTTGTGGGCTTAGTTGCCCCTCGGCACGTGGGATCTTAGTTCCCCAACCAGGGATCAAACCCTCATCCCCTGCACTGGAACGTGGATTTCTTACTACTGGACCACCAGGGAAGTCCCTGGTCGTTTTTTATTTTACTTGTGACTCCAGTTGTACATCTTGGTTTTCCCATTTGTTAAATGAGAATAACCATGCTTTAAACACCTTCAATTTCTCAACGATATTCTGAAGGTTAATTAAGGTGATTAAGTAATATACATGGGATTTCTTGAGGAAGGCATGAGACAGTGATAAATCGTTTTCTGAGTATTAGTTGTCAAGTCTTAGTTTTTAGGCTGTCCTATTTCTTTCACAAGTCTCTTGTTTGAACATTTTTTGGGATCTAGATATCCATAAATATCTTTACTGCTTATCTATTAAGAGCACTTGCAATAGATATACCAAATGCATTGACTTGAAAATGGACTTGAAATGTTTCTTATGTTCGTTTCCCCACATTAGTCTTTATCCTAAGCGTCTTAATAAATCCTGGGATGAAAATTCAACTGTACTAAAAAGTATCGTAATCAGATCAGCAGCAGTCACTGTATCTTTTGAGAGTCACAAACATTCCAGGCCTCAATGCTGCCCCCCCCTTTTTTTTTAATCTCTGTTTGCTTCTCTTTTCTCTCTCTCAAAATTCCTTTTCCTCTTTTATCTCCTTCAGTCTGTTTCTTCTACGTTTTCTTTATAGACATTTAAATCTCAAAAATTTTAAGTTATTTGCATATAGAAAGGCTAATTTCAAGTTACCTAATTTATATTGGTTCCATTCTTGTAATAAGGTATTGAGATTTTAAAATTTAGTTTTCGAAATAAATTTGTAATTTAAGATTTTTATTATTTTAATTTTCACAGTGAATTCTATGAGTATCATGCACTAATGATGGAAGAAGAAGGAGCAGTAATTGTTGGGCTGCTGGTTGGCCTGAATGTGATAGACGCTAATCTGTGTGTAAAGGGAGAGGATTTAGACTCACAAGTAAGTGAGAATGACTAGTGCCAAATGCAGAGTGTTTTCAGTTTGTACTGTTCCTCTTTGATCCAGGTATTACTCTAAGTTGTAAACAGTGCTGTTAAACACCAGAGGAAAATTAGGGATGAAAGTCAGTTGTATGTTAAAGGTACTTCTAGAATTTTCACCCTCTAAATAAGAATAACTTTATTTACTTTAGGTTGGAGTGATTGATTTTTCCATGTATTTAAAGAATGAAGAAGATATTGGAAATAAAGAAAGGTATGATTTTCCTAAGTTATTTCACATGTTGTATTTTATATGTAGCTCTTTACAAATCAGTATGAGGTCCATCTATTTGCAATGTGGTTTTTATTTCCTTTTTTTCTGTGTAGTTCCTGCTTTGTTTTGTTTTCACTTCCATTTACAAGGTTTACAAAGCAAAAATCACTTAGAAGGAGGTTTTAATCTGAAGTATGACTTTTGGTCATACCAGTAGTTTAGAGACCCATTTTATTTTTTATTTATTTATTTTTTGGTTGTGCTGCACGGCTTATGGGATTTTAGTTCCCTGACCAGGGATTGAACCTAGGCCCTTGGCACTGAGAGCGTGGAGTCCTAACCACTGGACTGCCAGGGAATTCCCCGGAGACCCATTTTAATAGTCAGCTCTGTTTCTGTGATAAAAAGAAATGAAAGCTTATTATTCATAAGCTTACAAATGCTGGTTTATTTTAAGACATAACATCAATCATTTCACAATATTAAATGTATTATATTAACATGTTGTACACCTTAAATTTACAAAATGTTATATGTCAAATATATTTCTTAAAAAAATAAATGCAAAAATATTTAAAAACAGGGCTTCCCTGGTGGTACAGTGGTTGAGAGTCCTCCTGCCGATGCAGGGGACACGGGTTCGTGCCCTGGTCCAGGAGGATCCCACATGCCGCGGAGCAACTAGGCCCGTGAGCCATGGCCGCTGAGCCTGTGCGTCCGGAGCCTGTGCTCCGCAACGGGAGAGGCCACAACAGTGAGAGGCCCGTGTACCGCAAAAAAAAAAAAAAAAAAAATTAAAAACATACTAATGGTATTGTTTAATATTAGCAAGTAATTTATTTAACAAAAGTTATAGTTATTTAGTACACAGCTTGCTGCTATATGATTATAAAGATTCTTGAATTTTATTTTAAAGGCAAGATAACGTTGTGTTACCATTATGGTTTAACAACAATTTTAGATAATTTAGATCTTTTGTGTGGTTTTTTTTTTTTTTGGTCACCCAGTAAATACCTTTCCAGTTAGCACAAAGCTACTTTTTCCCCTCCTCTAGGAATGTTCAAATTGCTGCCATATTAGACCAGAAGAATTATGTTGAAGAATTAAATAGACAACTGAAGTAAGTATTATGGACACATGGATACTTAGAACATTTTGGATGTTGTCTTAGGGTTTTTTCCCCCCCCTTCAGGTCATCTTAAGCCTATTCCTTTTTTCTAAGCATCTTTGAAAAGGGGTTGAGCAGATAGAGAGTGAATGGAAATTGAGAATACAGAGAATTATTGGAAATAATTGATTTTCAGCAGAAAATGAGAGTCATATTTTTAAATAGAATCTTCAGAGACATTTAAAAATAGAATTTCAGGGCTTCCCTGGTGGCGCAGTGGTTAAGAATCTGCCTGCCAATGCAGGGGACATGGGTTTGAGCCCTGGCCCGGGAAGATCCCACATGCTGTGGAGCAGCTAAGCCCATGTGCCACAAGTACTGAGCCCGCATGCCACAACTACTGAAGCCTTTGTGCCTAGAGCCCATGCTCTGCAATAAGAAGCCACCGCAATGAGAAGCCCGCGCACTGCAACGAAGAGTAGCCCCCGCTCACCGTAACTAGAGAAAGCCCAGGAGCAGCAATGAAGACCCAATGCAGCCAAAAATAAAAAGAAATAAAATAAATAAATTTAAAAAAAAATAGAATTTCAGACTTATCCTTCTACCCTTGAGAAAAAAAGGCTAGATAGGGTGAAAGTTTATATCATTTTGGTGGAAATGAAGTAGGAAAAAAATTCATTTTTCCTACTTCAAAGGACTTCACGTGTCAGTGTGACTGTCATCTTCCATGGTGGAAGTTTTCTCCTTACAATGTCACCTGGTCATTGAAGCTGTTAGTGAATACTCTATCTGGGAAGAATTTCTGAGATCTTGTGTGTAAAATAGTGTAGTATAGTTCTGTCTAGTAGAAATATAATGTGAGTCACAAAGGTAATTTAAAATATCTAGTAACCACATTAAAAAAAATAAAAAAGAAACATGAAATATGAGATATTTTATATATTTTGTTGTACTGTTTTCAAAATTCAATGTGCATTTTACACTTACAGCACATTTCAATTCAGAGAAGCCACATGTGGCTTATGGCTGCCATACCAGATAGCACAGGTATAGTGAATAATATTTACTACATTGTTAGAAACAGACTGTTCTCATTAACTAAGATGAATAATTCAAAAATGGCTATCTCTGGGTGATATTATGAATAATAAAAAATAATTTTAAAAAATTTTAAATTTCTTTATACTTTTCTGTATTTTCTGAGTTTCACTCAATAAACATGCATTACAATCAGAAAATACAGTTAAACATTTTCCCATTTTAGAAAAAGAAACTAATAAGTTGTAACTCTTGCTTTCTCTCTGAAGTTGGAGAGAGAAGAAAGATCTTATATCAGTGTCTTTTCTTTTTTTTATCATGGAGTTTTAATAATTGGTATCGGGCTTCCCTGGTGGCACAGTGGTTGAGAGTCCGCCTGCCGATGCAGGGGACACGGGTTCATGCCCCGGTCCGGGAAGATCCCACATGCCGCAGAGCAGCTGGGCTCGTGAGCCATGGCTGCTGGGCCTGCGCGTCCGGAGTCTGTGCTCCACAACAGGAGAGGGGCTACAATAGAGAGAGGCCCGCGTACTGCCAAAAAAAAAAAAAAAAAAAAAAAAAATTGGTATCATAGGAAATATATGCATATATATATGTATTTTGTAATTTGTATTTCTGAGATTGTATATATGAATGCAACCTTGTACTGCTTATTTATTTACTTTTAAATTTTTATTCACTATTTGGGAATAGTGAATATATTCACATGGTTCGAACTTCAAAAGGAACATAAAATGAAAAATTTCCCTCTTCCCTGATCTCCAACCATCTGGTTTCCCTCTTTGGGAGTAGTTAATACACTAGGTTCTTGTATATGCCTCCAGAGATACATAGGGTAGCATACTTTTTACACTAGTCTGTACTTTACTATTCTTACTCAACTGTTTATCTTTAGAGTTTATTTCATTCAGTTCAGAGGAGCTTTCTCATTCCCTTTTCAATTATGTGTATTATTCAGTTACAGCAATACTGGTACCTTACTTTTGTATATTTTATGTATTAACTTTTTTATTGTTTGTCTCTTTAGAAAGTAGTTCTTGTACATTTAGAATATTTCAAAAGTATAGAAAACAGAAAAAATAGAACTCACTTATTATCCTTCACTTAAAGAAAACAACTGTTGAGCGTTTATTGTTTTTAAGTGCTTTTTGATTATTATTTTATTGATTCCCACATAAAAGTAGGGCAAATATCATTGTCTGATTTTATAGATAAGGAAACTGAAGCTCAGAAAGGTTTTACAGCTTTGAAGTTGAAACAGTTAGAAAGTAGAAAAGCAGGGACTATAAACTTGGTCTTCCATCTCCTAGTCCTGTACTTATTACATATCACCATCAGGATACCCTTGTGCTGTTTGTGAAAAATTCAAGTTGTTTACCTAAGAATGATTGTATTTTAAAAATGATTTAATGTGAGTAGAAAAACATTTTTCTTGTTTCATCAGTTAAACTAATATGCCATTACTTACTTCTGAGGCTAGTATAAAATTTGTTGAATCTATTATAGATTTTACTGTAACGTATACAGCATATTTCATTTTATTAGAGAAAGTTTGAGATGGTAGAATCAAGCAGGCCTTGAAAAACGACTCAGTAAAATGTACAATAATGTCCAATCTTGATCGATTTAAGTAAAAATTCACAGAACAAATTTGTTCATATACTGTAACCTGACTTTTGACTCTATCCTTGAAAGACGGGTGATTGCTTAGCTGCAGGCTGATTGGATACCTGATGCTGGGTGTCTCATATTCACATTTCCCAAACCATGGGTGACTTGGGAGGTCTTTAAGTTATTATGAAAGTGGAGAGGGTGACCAGAGGGAGCTTGTGTTGAAGACCACTATTTACAAGCTTCATTAAGCCACTTAATTATAAAGTGGACATTTAAAATTCATCCTAAATTTAAAATAATTTTGAATTTAGTTTTTAACAATATTTAGTAATCTTTGTGTGGAATTTTAATTCCTAAATGTTATAAGTTAAATATAAGAAGGACCCTAAGAAGACAGCAAAATATAATGAGCAGCATCAAATGGAATTTTAATAGAAAATTTTATTCTTTTGCTACAGATTTTATTGCTGTTAGTCAGCTCAAGTTCTCCAACTTAATGAAATTTCCCACAATCAAAAATTTAGACAGGGGGCTTCCCTGGTGGCGCAGTGGTTGAGAGTCCGCCTGCCGATGCAGGGGACGCGGGTTCATGCCCCGGTCTGGGAAGATCCCACATGCCGCGGAGCAGCTGGGCTCGTGAGCCATGACTGCTGAGCCTGCACGTCCGGAGCCTGTGCTCTGCAACGGGAGAGGCCGCAACAGTGAGAGGCCCGCATACCGCAAAAAGAAAAAAAAAAAAAAAAAAAAATTCAGACAGGGCAGTTGGTGCATGTCAGTCAACATGATGAGTCCAGGATAACATACTTTTTCTTGCCTCTGTGAGTTTGTGTGATTCTGAATGAGTTTTTTCTTTATTAATTTCAGCAGCACAGTCAGCAGTCTCCATTCAAGAGTTGACTCTTTAGAAAAGTCAAATACTAAGCTGATTGAAGAGGTATTGTCACCTAGCCATGGATAATTGCCTTTCATGGACCTAGTATTGGTGATCCTTTTCCATTTTAAGTATGAATGCATTAAACGTGCACGCACACACACACACAAACACATTTTCATCATTATGATGGAATACTTATAGTATAGTTGTAATTGATGATCATAAGTTCTAAAGAAACCATGTATTCTCTGGCAAATTCTTAGGTGAATCTGTGAATTGTTTGAGATACTCAGCTTCTAGAAATGAGCCCCAAAGATGAAATGCATACAACTCTTCTATAAATAAACCATGAGTCTCATTTTTTAATCTGGATGACCTGTATCACCTATAGTTAGAAATTACCATTAAAATGATCCTGTCCCTCGTGTTCTCCTATTCAGATTACTTTTCCTTACAAGCATCACTCCATGATCATGTACGCCCTTTTTCCACCCTCCCATGTGTAAAACTCATCCCATGTGCTCTGGTTTCCTGCATTGTCGAAGTAGTTGTCTGGTGGTTGCAGAACCAGAAATTTACCTCAGCTCTCTTCTTTAACTTTTTTAAAAAACTTCAAAAAAAAATATTTTGGCCATGCCGCACAGCTTGTGGGATCTCAGTTCCCCAGCCAGGCGTTGAACCCGGGCCACAGCTGTGACAGTGCCGAATCCTAACCTCTAGGCCACCAGGGAACTCCCTCAGATCTCTTTTTAATACTATTTGTAAAGTTGCTTTTGAGATAAGTTTTTTTTTTTTTTAATCTATCTAACCATAGAATTATTGCTTTCCGCACTTCCTTGGTGGCTCAGTGGTTAAGAATCTGCCTGCCATGCAGGGGACACGGGGTCAAGCCCTGGTCCAGGAAGATCCCACATGCCGCGAAGCAACTAAGCCCGTGCGCCACAACTACTGAGCCTGCACTCTAGAGCCCACGAGCCTAGAGCCCATCCTCCGCATCAAGAGAAGCCACTGCAGTGAGAAGCCTGCGCACCGCAACAAAGAGTAGCCGGCACTCGCTGCAACTAGAGAAAGCCCGCGCAGCAATGAAGACCCAATGCAGCCAAAAATAAATAATAAAAATAAAATAAATTTTTTAAAAAATTATTGCTTTCCATTTTCAGAATTATTTAGGCTAGAGGAAGAAATCTGTTATTAGTGCTATGAACCCTACTTTACATGTTAATTAAAATTCATATTTCTTTGAGAACTGGCCTAATTTTCCCAAACCAGGAAGCACATGACTGTTTGCATGACTGCATTTTCATATAGTTTAGGACCATTTGATAGTTTGATAGATTGGGACCCTTAGAGAGAGCTCCTCACTAGTTTGTGCCTCTTCTTGACCATAATAGGCACACTGTGAAGTTCGAGTTGCCTTTCTGACCAAGTGTTCAGAAATTTATTTGCAAGCCAACATTGGGGAGTAGTTCCTGCTTTCCTTTCCTAGGATCCCTCTTTTCATTCTAGGCTTCAGAGCCAAATCACTTAGTCATTCATATTTAACTCTGAGAGTGAGAGCTGTCTCATATTTGTGATCATCAGTCACTCAGCATGCCCAGATTTCACAAGGGTGTCCTATTTGATTATCATGAATGTCTGTGTTACATTTTCAATAATAACAGAACTTTCCTTACAGATGTTTTTGTCTTTACACAAGTCTTTACAGTCTTAACTGTTTACCATATAATTCTTCATATGCTTACTCATGCACTTTGTGTTCAGGACATATTATAAATCAGATAAGCAATATGTTTCTACTAACATACGATTTGACTGGCTAATAAAAGGAAATAGAAATAAGAGTATAATTTCTTTAATTGGTATCGGGATAATAGGAGCACATTTTTCTTATGAAAATTTCTGTAGATGTGAGAGATATTTTACAAGTTTTCAAATTTTATTTTCTGTTGTTATAGTCATGAACATAACCTGTAAAGCAAGTATAAATAAAGATGTGTAAAATCTTTTTTTCTTGCCCCTGTTTTATTTTTAGTTAGCAATAGCAAAGAATAATATCATTAAACTCCAAGAAGAAAATCATCAATTACGAAGTGAAAATAAATTGATTTTAATGAAAACACAGCAGCACCTAGAAGTAAGTATAGATTGATTGCAGACAGATTGTCTTGCATCAGAAATAGCCCTTTTGGGGACCTTTGCATAGACTGGATATATCTGTGCTGTATTAATTAATAGTAGTGATTATAGAAATTAAAAGTTTTATGTTTTCTTCCTAGGTTACCAAAGTAGATGTGGAAACTGAGCTTCAAACATATAAGCATTCTAGGCAGGGGCTAGATGAAATGTACAATGAAGCCAGAAGGCAGCTTCGAGATGAATCTCAGTTAAGACAAGTAGGTTACATTACAGTTACATTAGTAAAAATGATAATTTACCCTTAAGCACCACTTAAAATCTCTATCAGCCTTATCTTCCTTGGTGTGGGATAGCAATCTGATCCCCTTAGTCCCTTCAAATTCTTTTAAACTCCTGTTGTGTCAGTGTTTTTTAAACAGTGGTTTTAAACTATGTTACAGTCTGTGTTTGTGAAATGAGTAGGTTGTGACCAGCATTATGAAAAATAGAATAGAATGATGTATTCAGATATCAATATTCAAATAGTAAAGTCATATTTAAAATTAACTTATTTTTTAACCTTTCTAAATTATGAAATACTGACAGAAAAATACAAATATGTAGCTTGATGGATTATAACATAAATACCTGTGTAACCAAACCAGGTCAAGAAGAGAGTATTGCCAGCCTTTCCATCCCTTTTGCTCTTTGTCTTTAATGTTAGGATCCTTCTGATGTAAAATTCTTGAAGAGAAGAAATTAAAACTTTGTGAAATGGGATTTTTGATTTATCTTTGGCCTTTACTGATATGGACTACTTCATTTCTTTGTTTAAGGAAAATTAATACTGAGTTTATGAGGCATAAGAATACATAATTCTCTAGCCATTAAAATAGTGATAATTAATATAATGTGGAAAATGCTTTCATTTTACAAAATGTGCATTTGAAAATATTTAGAATGTTCTTATAGGGCCTAGTTAATTCTCTATAATGGGGCTTATAACTCAAAAGGAGTAGTCTGCATAATAAATAGTAACTCCTTTTTGTTGTCATTAACTGTTGTGTATCTGACTTTGACATCCTGAAGCAGTGTGTGAATTGAGGCTGTTATTGAATTGCAGGATGTGGAGAATGAGCTGGCGGTACAAGTTAGTATGAAACATGAGATTGAACTTGCCATGAAGTTGTTGGAGAAAGATATACATGAGAAACAAGATACTCTGATAGGCCTTCGACAACAACTAGAGGAAGTTAAAGCAATTAACATAGAGATGTATCAAAAGTTGCAGGTAAGGAATGTTCTCAAATTCTTGGAACTTCTTGTTATATAAATTGAAAATGAGGGACTTCCCTGGTGGTCTAGTGGTAAAGAATCCACCTTCCAATGCAGGGGATGCGGTTCCGTCCCTGGTCGGGGAACTAGGTTCCCACATGCAGTGGGGCAGCTAAGCCCTCGCGCCACAAATACTGGACTTAACGTGCCTCAACTAGAGAGACTGTGTGCCGCAAACTACAGAGCCCGTGCACCCTGGAGCCTGCGCATCACAGCTAGAGAAGAGAAAACCAGTACCCCACAACTAGAGAGAAGCCCACGCGCTGCAACGAAAGATCCCATGTGCTGCAACTAAGACCTAATGCAGCCAAAAATATATATATAAATAAAAAATAAATTGAAATGAATGTTTGTATGAAAATTCGGTTTTTAAGAGATATGAGCCCATTTTAATTGTGCCATGTCGGTAGTAAAAACCAGTGACTTCCTAAATGGAAGCTGAAGAAATGTAGCAATGTCAAAGAACAAACAAAAAAATTACCTGAGTTTGTTTCTTAATGCTGAAAGATTAACAGATGAAGCTTAAATCTTTTGGGAAAATTCAGTCAAAATGTGCAAGACATTTTTGTAAACTTATTTACACAGTATAGTCCTAAGAGATTTAATTTTGATTGAAATGCTTTACTATAATTGTTACAAATTTTCTAATAAAGTGACATTGCTGTTAAGTAGATTTGTTGCCAAAAGCCCTTTACAATTTAATTTGAAAAAATAGCGTATTTTACATGAGTTTATTCTGTCATCTTCTGAAAATATTGAAGGCTGAGGGTTTTTTTTTCCTTTATTACTTTTTTTTTTTTTTTTTTGACCTTGCTGCACAGCTTGTGGGAGCTTAGTTTCCCGATCAGGGATTGAACCAGCACCCTCGGCAGTGAAAGCTCAGAGTCTTAACCACTGGACCACCAGGGAATTCTCCCTTTATTACATTTTAAATGAAGACTAGTTGTAGTAGTACTGCTTTATTATATCTAGGAGTATTTTATTTTTAATTTATTTTTTATTGAAGTATAGTTGATTTACAATGTTGTGTTAATTTCTGCTGTATAGCAAAGTGACTCAGTTATACACACATATACATTCTTTTTAATATTTTTTTCATTATGGTTTATCCCAGGATATTGAACATAGTTCCCTGTGCTATACAGTAGGACCTTGTTGTTCATCCATTCTATATGTAATACGTTGCATCTACTAACCCCAAACTCCCAGTCTCTCCCTCCCCCACTCCCCCTCCCCCTCGGCAACAACAGGTCTGTTCTCTGTGAGTCTGTTTCTGTTTCATAGATAGTTTTCATTTGTGCCATATTTTAGATTCCACATATAAGCGATATAATATGGTATTTGTCTTTCTCCTTCTGACTTACTTCACTTAGTATGATAATCTCTGGTTGCATCCATGTTGCTGCAAATGGCATTCTTTCTTTTTTATGGCTGAGTAGTATTCCATTGTATATATGTACCACATATTCCTTATCCATTCATCTGTTGATGGACAGTTAGGTTGTTTCCATGTCTTGGCTATTGTGAATAGTGCTGCTATGAACATAGGGGTGCATCTAGGAGTATTTTAATCAACAAATAAACTCTGCTCATTTCAAAGAACAATCCCATAGCAAAATGGTATACAAAGCTTATAGATATTCAGGTTTAAAAATCAAAACCGGGCTTCCCTGGTGGTGCAGTGGTTGAGAGTCCGCCTGCTGTGCCCCAGTCTGGGAGGACCCCACATGCCGCGGAGCGGCTGGGCCCGTGAGCCATGGCCGCTGAGCCTGCGCATCCAGAGCCTGTGCTCCGCAACGGGAGAGGCCGCAGCAGTGAGAGGCCCACATACCAAAAAAAAAAAAAAAAAAAAAAAAAAAAATCAAAACCACTGTAGCTTTTATGTTTTTCTAAATAGGGCTCTGAAGCTGATTTGAAAGAAAAAAATGAAATAATTGCCCGACTAGAAGAAAAAACCAATAAAATTACTGCAGCCATGAGGCAGCTGGAACAAAGGTACAGCATTTCCAGTCTTAGTTTCTTTTTTCCTTTCTTTACCCCCCTTTTCTTTATTCAACTCTGACACCTGCCACAAAGACCATTAGGAAAATTTAGATTAGGAATTTTTTTTAAAGCCCAGCAGAATTTTGCCTTTTTTGTTTTGGTTGTTGCATGGAATCAAGTTGCTTTATATTAGCCTGATTCATTTGAACTTGCCATTTTGTAGATTATTTAGAAAGGCCTAATATCGGCAGTTTCATTTGGTCCAATGTATTACATAAAACAAATACACAAAAAAAAAACCTCGAAAAAGTGAAAAATGAACAAAATCCATGGTGGAATTATCCCTGATTGATTTCCATGCATATTGATTGTCATATCCCTTGTCATTCACCATCCCTTTATGTGAAATCAAGCTTTCTGAGTTGGCAGTTTAGTGGTGTTTCTTTGAGCTAGGACCCTCAACCTAACCCAGGAAATAATTTTGTTTAAATTGAATTGTTTTATATTGGCATTTTTCACTTTTATTGTTGGAAAGTGTAATGTATTTCCATTGACCTGTCATGTTGGTGTCAACATATGTCTTATCATTGCTTTCTTTGAATCTACTTATGAAAAACATAACTATTAATGCTTTATTGACATGAATATTCTTTTATTGACATCCTCTTTCTTCTTTTTTCTTTTTTGTTTTCTTTATCCCCATTTTTACATTTTGGACATCTTTATTACCTTTTTCTGTTTTTGATTTCTGTCCATTCCATTATGAAGTGACAATGATTTGTTAACTCAAACTAGAACAATTGCAATGTCATTGGTGAAATGTGCCAGCAGTGACACTCAGGACCAGTACAAGCTGGTCAAAGATATATCTTTCTGAAAACCACTTGTATTCAAACAGACTAAAAGAGAACCAACAATTTTATAATATATTAAATTGAAAAAGAATTTATGCTATTATGTGTTCTGAAAGGGTATTAGGAACCCTGTACACTTCTTGATCAGCTGCTGTGGTAATACACTGCCATAAAGCAGAGTGGGTGCACTTGGATTTCCAAAAATTCCTCATACCTTGTGCACAAGGGCTTATTTGAGTATTGACCCTTTGAAGGTCAGAATTTTCGAATGCAGTTTTATCTTTTTAGCTACTTTTTGATGGAAAATATAAAAATTGTTTAATAATAAGTTAATCTTTGGTTTCACAATGTGTTGGCACAGACCTTTTTCCCCATTGGCCCACTCTTTGCCTACTAGCTCCTTTACTGGTTTTTTACTATGTTTTAAAATAGTTTATAACCCAGATTGGCCATCATCTTATGCTTTAGCTCCTTGATTTTCCAGTTCCCCTTAGCCCTCTTCTGTGATAGCACAACTTCAAGGCCTACCTCACTCTGACTTTTATTTTCATTTCTGTACCCTTAGAGAAAAGCTTGGGTCTCCCATCTCTCCATCTTAATATTTTAAATTTAAATTTAGATTTAGAGATAACTTGAATGTTACATTACTCTCTTTTTTTGGAAGTGGCCTTTATACTTTTGAAATGTGTGAGGGTCGCGCCATTGGCATGGTTTTAAGGAAGAAAAGAAGAGGTAATTTTTTTGGTTAGTTGAATAGAAATTTCTCTTTTGATTCCCTACAAGGACTTAATGTCCCTTGAATACTTGGGAGATGTTTTCTTATAAAAGTAGTGACGTTAAATCTAAGAAATCCTAGATGGCCATAGGAGGCAGGGAGTGGAGCTAAGCACAGGGAGAAGCAATGACTTACAAATAAAAACAGAAAAAAAGAATTCACATTTTAAGCTAATTTTAAAAATTCAGTGATGAGGAACAAACATGATCTCTAGAGAATGTTGCCAACTAGTAATAAATTCTTTTGAATCTTAAAACATATATACACACACACAGAACATTGGCATAATTTAGTAAATGTATAAAGATTCTATAGGGAGGACTTGGCTGTTATTTGAAGTAATTGCAGGTCTTTGCTCTTGGCCTTGTAGCACACTTGATTCCTAGCATACACATCCTAGCATAATATATAACAATGTGGCTCCTTCACCTAGTGTGGACATAAGTACTATACTTTTCATGGTTTTGTAAAAAGGCAGTAACACACGTATTATACTTTGAAAGTTAACTCATTATGCTTTACGTAAGTGGTAAAGGCTATATTGCTTTGCATTGTTAATTATCAACAAGAAATAAAGCACATTTGAAGATAGTATTCTGGGTATATTATGTTATATTGAAAAAAATCACAAAACAATTTCTAGACATTGTGTGGCTCTTTCACGTTTGAGTTTGTGAGTTTTCCCCCAAACTTTGTTTTCATTTAGAAATGTTTCTATTTCCCCATTTTTCTTTTATTTGTCTTCTTCACCCTTTTACACCCTAGTTCTAGCCTCAGTTTTACCCAAAGTTGATTTGAATTACACCAGATTGCAGCAAGCAGAGAAGGCGCAAATGGACACTGAAGATGAGGACAAGAAATATCTACAAGAATGCCAGAGTAAATTCGATGGTCTGCAGAAACAAATCTCCCAAAAGGAGAAACAGCTGTGAGTATACTTGGAAATAAATACTTGTATTAACATAATTTCCCCCTCTTCCCCCCCCCAATTTTTTTGCACATAATGGTAGACAACCTATATTTTTATTTATTTAATGATGCTGGCTAGGTTGTGGAGTTCTCCTTCCAAAAAAAAAAAAAAAAGAGAAAAAAGAAAAAAAAGAAAACTAGAAAGCATAATTGTGATAAAACTTATGTTTTTGCTCCCTTTATTGTTTATAGAGTACTTTCAACTGTCTTGCTATCTTCTTGCTCAAGGAGAGTTTTATTCTTTTTGCTGTTGTTCAGCATTAAACTGATGGCCATTATGTTTCTAGATACTGAGTATAATAGGCCTTTGTAACTCAAAGGAACTTATGTTATCAAAGAAAGTGATACTTTCTGAAAACATTTTTATTAATACTTCATATGATAGATCTATATATTACCAGCTAGGAAAGATGTCAGTATATGTCACTGAATTGAAAAAAGTAAGTTGCAGACAGTATGCTAAGTATTATCTCATTTTTTATAAAATTAAAACTGTATATGTGTATATTTACATATACATAGAAAAGAGTTTAAAGAATACAGATTCTGGAAAATGATTATCTCAAGCGAGTGATGGTAAATTGACAGGGGTATTTTACTTTTTACTTTATAAACATCAGTATTTTTTTCCCCAATAAATATGTACCACTTTGTTATTAAAGAAAACAGCAAAACAACAATAGAAAATAAAGAGTTATATATTGGGTTGGCCCAAAAATTCATTATATATTGGGTTGGCCAATAGAAAATAAAGAGTTATATATTGGGTTGGCCAAAAAATTCGTTATATATTGGGTTGGCCAATAGAAAATAAAGAGTTATATATTGGGTTGGCCAAAAAATTAGATGCTCCAAGTTTCCTTCTTTGTGTCTGAAGAACTTCATTTAGCCATTCTTCTAAGGTAGGTCTGTTGGCAACAAATTCCCTTAGTTCTCTTTCATCTGAGAATGTCTTGATTTCACCTTATTTCTGAAGGATATTTTCAGAATATCCTTAAAATTCTGAGTTGACAGTTCTTTTTTTTCAGCATTTGAAAAGTGTTGTGCCACTTTCTTTTGGTCTTCGTAGTTTCTGATGAAAGGTAGACTGTCATTTGAATCATTGTTCCTCTAGTTACCCTCAAGATTCTTTCTTTGGATTTATCCTTTTTTGCCTTTGGTCAGCTTCTTGGGTCATTAGGCTTATCTTTGCCAAATCTGGAAAAATTTCAGCCATTATTTCTTCAGATATTTTTTTTCAGTTCCACCTGCTTTCTCCTCTTCTTCTGGGACTCTCATATCATGAATGTTAGATCTTTTTTTTAGTAGTCCCATAGGACCCTGACACTATTTTTTTTTTTTTCGGTCAGTTTTCTTTCTGTGTTCAGATCGGGTAATCTCTGTTGTTCTGTTTTGAAATTCATTCATTCTTTCCTCATCATCTTCATTCTCCTGTTGAGACCATACAGTGAGATTATTTTATTTTTCAGTTCTAAGATTTCCGTTTGACTGTTCTTCCCTTCTAAAATTGCCTTTCTTCCTTTCAAAACTTCCTATTTATGAATTTGTTTCAAGCATATTCTTTTTTTTTCAGAGGAGGTAAAATATAAACTATTTTAAATGATACCCAAGAGTCTGAGTCACTATCTGGGCAGGAGAGGGAATTTCCAGGTAGAGGAAATGACATTTTGGGAGTTTTTTGTTTTGTTGTTTTAGTTGAACTATAGGTGATTTACAATGTTGTGTTAGTTTCAGGGGTACAGCAGAGTGATTCAGTTATACATACATCTATATATATTTTTCAGATTATTTTCCCTTATAGGTTATTATAGGTAATTACAAAATACTGAGTATACTTCCCTGTGCTAGACAGTAGGACCTGTTGGTTATCTATTTTATATATAGTAGTGTGTATATGTTAATCCCAAACTCCCCCCTTTCCCCTTTGGTAACCATAAGTTTGTTTTCTATGTCTGTGACTCTATTTCTGTTTTGTAAATAAGTTCATTTATCTCATTTTTTTTAGATTCTACAAGTAAGTGATATCATATGATGTCTGTCTTTCTCTGTCTGACTTACTTCACTTAGTATGATAATCTCTAAGTCCGTCTGTGTTGCTGCAAATGGCATTTTATGGCTGACTGATATTCCATTGTATAAATATAACGCATCTTTATTTAGTCATCTGTCGATGGACATTTAGGTTGCTTCCATGTCTTGGCTATTGTAAATAGTGCTGCAGTGAACATTGGGGTGCATGTATCTTTTCGAATTACTGTTTTCTGCAGGTATATGCCCAGGAGTGGGATTGCAGGATTGTATGGTAGCTCTATTTTTAGTTTTTAAAGGAGCCTCCATACTGTTCTCCATAGTGGTTTTACCAATTTACATACCCACCAACAGTGTAGGAGGGTTCCTCAAGCATATTCTTAATTGGTCATGGGAATATTTTTATGATGGCTGCTTTAAAATTCTTATTAGTTAAATCCAACATCTTGAATTATCTGACATGTTGCCATCTGTTGATTTTTCCTGGAATCTGTTGATTTTTCCTGGGTCTTGGTATGACAGGTATTCTTCAACTGCATTCTGGACATTTTGGGAACTATGTTATGAGACTGCATCTTACTTAAATCTTACATTTTAGCAGTCCTCTACTGAAACCACACCAGCAGGGGAACGTGGACACTGACTCTTCATACCAAGTGGGGATAGAAGCCCAGGACCATCCTGGATGGAATGGAGAAGGGTGCCTAACTAGTGGGCAGGGATTGAAATCTGTGTTTTCCACTCAGTCTCCATTGACACTGTGGAGAGGGAGAGTGGTGCCTTGTTACCATCAAGTGGGAGTGGAGTCCATGCTTCCCTCTTGGTCTCTGCTGACACCATCCTGGAGGGGAGTGGGAGAGGTACCTCACTAACCCCAGGCCAGGGTTGAAATCTAAGCTCCCCACTTGGCCTTTGCTGACACTGTGGGGAGGGTGGGAAATGCCTTGTTACTGATGCATAAGGATAAAGGTCCACGCTCTCCATGTGACTTCCACTAATACCGTAGAGGTGGATGGGGAGAGATACCTCATTACTGCTGGATGGTGGTAAAAAAGTCCGCACTTGGCTCTTTCTCTGAATCTACAACAGTGGGAATTGGGAGGGATGCCTCATTATTGCCAGGTGAGGGTAGAAACTAGGCTCCCCATTTGGCTTTTGCTGACAGTGGTTGGGGTGGGCATGGTTTTTTCCTCTGGTGTTTTTTTTTTGGAATAGGACATTTATCGTACAAAAGGTTTCTATCACGCTAGGCTACTTCTTCCTAGCTCTTTGGCAGGAGAGAGTAGGCTTTTCTTGGGGCTTTTTTTGTCTGTGCCCATTGCTGTTTGTGGGTTGTGGGCTTCTTCTACATCCAGTCAGAGCTATAAAGAAGGCAAAAAGAAGCCTCAGGGAACTCATCACCATGTTATTCCTTGAATCCTGGCGTTCCTAGCTGGTCTGCTTTCTTCTCTCCCCCTTTCAGAATATTCTTATGTTTGTTTATATATAATGTCTAGGGATTTTAACTGTACTTAGTTGGAGGGATAGGTAGAAATGTGTTTACTCCACCTTGTTCAGAACCGAATTAAGTTCCTTTTAAATCTACCACAAAAATAACATTTTGAGAAATTGGTATATAGAATAAGGCTTTAGGCCAGGGAGTATTACCTTGGTTGGAAACTTACATCATTTGTAAATTGTGAAACTAAAACTCACACGCACCACGCCCCCCCCACCAAAAAAATCCCACCACTTGGCAAACGAACATTTTCTCTTAATTTTAAGACTTCCACAAAAGCACTTTCAGGACTCCCTTGGCAACAGAAATCACAAAGAACATTTAAGTCATCAAGTTTATTAATGGTGCCAAGGGTTTTGTTGTTTAAGTCCCTATACCCTGAAATATGGAAAAATGTGAAAAGCAAGACTGGGATACTTTGCCAGTCAATAGAATACAATCTTGAAACTTCAGTACTCTGTGTTACTGAATAATTTTTCTAGAGCTTGACAAAAGGGTAGGTAAGACAAGTCTGATATTAATTCTACAATGATGCCTCTATTTGATCCCTGCCTAAAGGATGACCCAAATAATGCTCCAGGGACCTGGTCCTTCCCTGTAGGGCTAACCTACTCAATAGGTCTTGGGTACAGCTGTGGAGAGAAGATGTTTGTCCCTGCTGAAACTGTGAAAGTAATTTCATTTCTCATTGGGTGCCATTTTGGTAGAGCATAAACATGTTAATTTGGAGATCAAGGGGGTCCATCAGAAAAATTGGAACTGTTTCTGTAGAAATAGGCAGTTGGGACCTTGTCCAAGAAAAACAAATTCCAATTTTTCACCTAAAAGGGAAATAACTTTCTTTGGTTTCTGATTATGAAAACATTACATGCTGTTGACCAAATGTAAGAAAATATGGAAAAAAGTGAAGAAAATAAATATGGGAGATACCTTTTTTTTTTGGCTGCTCTCGTGGCATGAGGAATCTTAGTTCCCCAACCAGGGATCAAACCCAAGCCCCCTGCAGTGGAAGTGTGGTGTCCTAACCACTGGACCGCCAGGGGATTCCCTGGATATACCTTTTTCTCACATTTTGATGAACATTCTTTTTGGGTATGCATAGATATTTTTTGCTTTTTATCAATAGAAAGAGGATCATGCTACATGCTCTTTAGTAGCTTGTTTATTGTATTTACTACATTATGGACATTGTATCATATCAGTTACTATAGGTCTACACTACCGTATCTCAGTTAACCTAAAGGAATCATTTAGCCTGAAAAATTGTGCTTTATTGTTTGAGTTTGCATATCTTTGATTACTAGTAATAGCCTTTTGTATTTCTTTATTTTGTGAATTGCCAGTTCATAGCCTCTAGTTTTTCCTCTGTGGTGTTCAGTTTTTTAATATTTATTTATATAAGAGCTCTTTATGTGTTTACTGTGGGTTTTTCACATACAGTGAAAATGTTTTCTAAGTTTATAGTTTTTTGTGTGTTTTTTTTTTTAATTAATTAATTAATTTATTATTTTTGGCTGCGGTGGGTCTTCGTTGCTGGGTGCGGGGTTTTTCTTTAGTTGCGGCAGTGGGGGCTGCTCTTCCTGTGGTGCTCGGGCTTCTCATTGCAGCGGCTTCTCTTGTTCTGGAGCACAGGCTCTAGGCGCGTGGGCTTCATTAGTTGCAGCACACGGGCTCAAGCTGCTCCGTGGCATGTGGGATCTTCCAGGTGCAGGGCTCGAACCCGTGTCCCCTGCATTGGCAGGCAGAGGCTTAACCACTGTGCCACCAGGGAAGCCTGTGTGTGTTTTTAAAAAATTAATTAATTAATTTATTTTTGGCTGCGTTGGGTCTTAGTTGCTGCTCACAGGCTTTCTCTAGTTGTGGCTAGTGGGGGCTACTCCTCTTTGCGGTGCGGGGGCTTCTCATTGCGGTGGCTTCTCTTGTTGCGGAGCACGGGCTATAGGCATGCAGGCTTCAGTAGTTGTGGCTCGTGGGCTCTAGAGTACAGGCTCAGTAGTTGTGGTGTATGGGCTTAGTTGCTCCGCAGCATGTGGGATCTTCCCGGACCAGGGCTTGAACCCGTGTCCCCTGCATTGGCAGGCGGATTCTTAACCACTGCGCCACCAGGGAAGCCCTATAGTTTATTTTTAAACTTTGTTCATAGTGGTTTTTTTCATTTAGACGTTTTACATTTTTATATAGTTCTATTTTCCCTTTTTTTTCCCTTTATGGTTTCTGCCCTTGGTGGTCAACATGTGTTTTGACAATATATTTAAAATAACTTAAAAACAGAATTTTTCCTTTGCTTTTTCACTCAGTTTTTTCTGATTCTGGATGATGCGGCCACTCAACAATGCACTCACTCTGTACTTTGCTTACTTCAGTGTTAGTAACATATACCTGTTCCTCTGTATCCCTTTTAAATTTGTGGTGAAATGGTATTTATCAACAATTTGTAAATTCCATTTTGAGGTATCTTGTCTCTTCAACCTTAATTATAAAATCTAAAATTGCTTCACTGAAAATAATTTGGCTGTAGATGGAAATGCTAACTTTATGAGGAAACAAAAGTAATCATATTAACACAAAAAATATAATGTAATACGGTGATATTCTCAATATTATGACATAACATTATAATTTAAAATGTATAGTATTAGGAACTATTGTATTATTAGTATATACCTCACCTGTTACAACTACTTATGAGCCATAATTATTGGAATTATTTTGGGGGGGGTTCCTAAAATGTAAGAATACTACTTTTGTTTTTCCAGCTAGCACCTGTTGTTTGAATGATGAAATAGAGCTTTCAAATGTGAACTGGCATTTTCAGGCAGTGTGGATTTTCCTCTAGTGTCTCCCTGGTCTTAGCTCTGCACTGTAATGGGTCAGCTTCCAACAGTAATCTGCAAAGTAGCACTTGGCACCAGGGCTGATTTTTCTGTTTCTGATGTTGAATTGATTTTGTGGTTGCTGTAATCCTTATATCAGAACAATACTTTTCATTAGTTTGTGGTAAAAATTTTCTCATGGCCCAGAACATGGTTCCATTTCTAAGATATAACCAGTCTTAATAGCATGGTGTGCCCTTCCAGGCATTTTCCATGCTTATACAGCATTTATGTATACAGAGTTAATAAATGACAAATTGTCATTTAGCAAGAGGTTTTTGTGACTGACAAATTAACTGAGACTTTGAGATCTGAAAACCCTGT
The DNA here is from genome assembly GCF_025265405.1 of Mesoplodon densirostris. Taxonomy (NCBI): domain Eukaryota; kingdom Metazoa; phylum Chordata; class Mammalia; order Artiodactyla; family Ziphiidae; genus Mesoplodon; species Mesoplodon densirostris. Next base: position 180,588,461 of record NC_082661.1, read on the forward strand.
GCTACTGAACTTGTTTTCTAAAAAATATTTGTGAAAGAAACTACCTGAAGAATTGCATTACAAAGGTGAAAGTAATCAACCAAAGAGATGCTGTTAATGAAGAATACGTACAAATGTCATGTGAGAAATAACACTGAACTTCTCTGTATTATTTGTCATTTAAGGGTGCAACTGGAAACCGATCTGAAGATTGAGAAGGAATGGAGGCAAACTTTGCAAGAAGATCTTCAAAAGGAGAAAGACACCTTATCTCATCTTAGAAATGAGACCCAACAAATCATTAGTCTTAAAAAAGTAAATAATGGTGGTAAAACTTTAGAAATTCTATCTTGATGACAGTTAAGTTATTTAAAAAGAGAATCAAATAGTAATTTACATTTATACCAAGGAAACAGAGTATACTGGTCATCTTTAAAAATATCAGTAAGGAGATTAAATGAATGGAAAATAGCTGATAGTTGATAGAGCAGCTTTTTTTTTTTTTTTTAGAGCAGCTATTTTTTATGAAAAGCTGAAGGATACATTCCTATCCTTTAATTGTATGTATGCAGTGTGGAGTTTGTTTCTTTTAAATTGCATTTTCTGTCTTTTATTGTTTTGAAGGAGTTCCTTCACCTCCAGGATGAAAATCACCAGTTGAAAAAAATATATCACGAACAGGAGCAAGCTCTTCAAGAACTTGGCAACAAACTTAGCGAGTAATTTCTCTTTTTTTCCTCCAACTAAGTAGTCATTGACCCTTATTAAGTTATGAGTGTGCCAAACCAAGTAGACAGAAGAGTTTAAATATAAAATAGAAAGATATGAACTATTAAAAACAAAGCCAAACAACAACTTTAAAGATTAACAAATAAGGGTGTGGATTGGAGAGATTTTTTTTAAAGTTATGTTCATTTTAGTAAGTGTTAGCTCTAAACATTTTCCAGTAGATGAAATCTAAGACTCTTGTTTAATTTCTTCCAGTCAGAGAATTCAGAAGTTCATTTAATATATTTTTCTCAGAACAAAAGTCAAATTTTCAAAATATCTGGAGAGAGCTTTTTGAGACTGTTCTGAGAAGAAGCCAGCATTGTGAAAAGTGAATGGTGTTTGATGTTGTCTGGAGTTGAGGCTTGACTTCATGCATTGTGGTTGTTTCTGTCACAATGAAGTGTTACTGGGTTTCTGTGAAGACAAGAAGGAGAAATGGCGTTCTGTCGTTCTCACATTTTCCTCCTTAGTCCACATGGTCTGTGTTTTGGATTAGCTTCATCTTTGTGCCCTGATTGAACATATTGTCAACTATCTAGGGGAAACTCTGGAGGGTTTAATTTAGTATCAAATGTACCACTGTGATGTTAAAAAAAATAGTGTCATTTTTTTTTAATACAGAAAAGTAAAAGAAAGCCACAATGACCCATAAGCCTATCACCTATATAAATCCCTTTGATGTTTTATATGGTTAGAAAATTCAGAGAGCACCAAAAGGGGACTTCCCTGGCGGTCCAGTGGTTAAGACTCTGCACTTCCACTGCAGGGCACGTGGGTTCGATCCCTGGTCAGGGAATTAAGATCCCACATGCCATGAGCAGCATGGCCAAAAAAAGACAAAGAGCACCAAAAGGTATAAAATAAACAGTTGCCTCCCTCCTCCCAAGTATCAATCCCCAAAGTTAGCTAACCTCAGAACAAATCTATATATGAGGATTTCATTATATATATGGATATGATTAGCTATATATATATGTCATATATATCTTTTGTAATCATTAAACTGAATAGAAATCATACTGGAATGGAGAATTAATTGTTAAAGTTGGGATTCCATTAGGAAGTTTTGAGAACAATTACCAAGGGCGTAGTAAAGAGTAGTTCCCTGGGACTTCCCTGGTAATCCAGTGGTTAAGAGTCTGTGCTTCCAATGCAGGGGATGCAGGTACGATCCCTGGTCAGGGAACTAAGATCCCGCATGCTGTGAGGCTCAGCCAAAAAAGAGTAGTTCCCTAAAACCACAAAAGGAAATACCAGCTCTCAAAAAGATAAAGATGTTTTTGTTTCTACAAAGAACAATTTGCATTGTGATTTCAATAAGCAAGATTTTTATTCTAATCTGGCAGCCATTCATTGATCATTTTGAGCCAGACCAGGTGTTCATTTTCCATTTATTCATCCAACAAATACTATGTTCCAGGCACTATTCTAAGTGCTAGGGACTCAACAGTGAACAATCCCCACAACAAAATATATATTTACATTTATTTAAGATCATAAAGGTTTAATATTAAAACAGGTTAGAATAGTAAAACAAGGAATGTGTATGACTTTTCACCCATCTCCCACTCAATACTAGAGACTTTATAGTTGTATTAAAGGCATGATCATTTAGATGTCCAGATAGCTGAATTCAGAATTTCATTGTTTTCCTTTTTCCTTTATTCTGGTTCATTGATTCTCAAATTATAGTTTGCATGAAAATTACTGCTCAATGTTATTTTGAGCAGTGATTTTCAAGGTTTTTTTTGACTACTAAATTTTTCCCTTGTATACTGACCGCATACCTAATCCCTGTGTAACGGCACTGTATGCATGTTCTTTTGAAGTTTGCTGGTTTGTGTGTGTGTGTGTGTGGTAGGATTTTTTTGTTTGTTTGTTTGTTTTTTACTTAAGAATATGAGTTAAAAAAAATGAGTTAGAGGTTTTTCCATATCATTACATAAAGATATTCCGTAGGATGAATGTGCTTTAATTGACATTGTTTATCATTTTTTTCTTTTATAACATGCTTCTGTGTCCTTGTACATGTGTGTTGATATATCTTGATATACTTTCTTTTTAAAAATATTTATTTATTTATTTTATTTTTGGATGTGTTGGGTCTTAGTTGCAGCAGGCGGGATCTTCCTTGTGGCATGCGGGATACTCTGCTGTGGTGCACGAGCTCCTCATTGCAGCATGTGGGCTTCTCTCTAGTTGTGGCACGTGGTCTCAGTAGTTGCAGTGCACAGGCTCTCTAGTTGTGGCGTGCAGGCTCCAGAGCATGTGGGCTCTGTAGTTGTAGCATGTAGGCTCTCTAGTTGTGGCCCACATGCTCAGTAGTTGTGTCGTGAGGGCTTAGTTGCCCCATGGCATGTGGGATCTTAGTTCCCCGACCAGAGATCGAACCCGTGTCCCCTGCATTGGAAGGCAGATTCTTAACCACTGGACCACAAGGGAAGTCCCTTGATATACTTTAATGTGTATATCTGAAGAGTAAGTTCCTAGAGGTGATTGCTGCCCAAAAGAATTTAAATTTTTTGATTATAGCAATGGATGGTAACTAGACTTTTGGTGGTGATCACTCTGGAATGTGTACAGGTTTTGAAATATAATGCTATATACCTGAGACTTACATAATAAAAACATAAAAATAAATTTAAAAAGGGGCTTCCCTGATGGCACAGTGATTAAGAATCCGCCTGCCAATGCAGGAGACACGGGATCAAGCCCTGGTCCTGGAAGATCCCACATGCCACGGAGCAACTAAGCCAGTGTGCCACAACTACTGAGCCTGCACTCTAGAGCCCATGAGCCACAGCTACTGAAGCCCACGCACCTAGAGCCTGTGCTCCACAACAAGAGAAGCCACCGCACCGCAACTAGAGAAAGCTGCACACAGCAACAAAGAACCAACGCAGCCATAAATAAATAAATAAATTAAAAATAAATAAATAAATAAATTTAAAAAGATTTTGTTAGTGCCAGATTACCTACCGTCTCTGCTGTTAGACCCCCTCCAGTAGTAGGAGAGAGTGCCTGTTTCTGCCAGTCTGACCGGTGAAAATCTTAAGTGTTTTGATTTGTATTTCTTTAACTATGAGCAGGGTTAAGCATCTAAATTTGTGTTCCATTTGTATTTGTATTTTATTTTCTGTAAAGTGCCTGTTCGTATCCTTTGCACATTTTTTGGTTTTGGTTGATTGCTCATCTTTTTCTTATGGGGTCTTTGTAAATTATTTGTTCTACAAGTGTACATCTTTTTTTCCCAGTTTGTCTGTTGTCTTTTAGTTTCATTTTATATATATATATATATGTTTTTTAATTAATTAACATATTTTTTGGCTGCATTGGGTCTTCGTTGCTGCATGTGGGCTTTCTCTAATTGCAGCGAGCGGGGGCTACTTGTCATTGTGGTGTGCGGGCTTCTCATTGCGGTGGCTTCTCTTGTTGCAGAGCACAGGCTCTAGGTGCGCGGGCTTCAGTAGTTGTGGTTTGTGGGCTCTAGAGCACAGGCTCAGTAGTTGTGGCACATGGGCTTAGTTGCTCCACGGCATGTGGGATCTTCTCGGACCAGGGCTTGAACCCGTGTCCCCTTCATTGGCAGGCAGCTTCTTAACCATTGTGCCATCACGGAAGCCCTAGTTTCAATTTTGATATGTATGTTTTTTCCTTGCTGATGTTTGAATTTTTATGTTTCAGATTTATTAGCTTTCCTTTACTGTTTCTGAAACCATAGTCTCTAAGACATGGATAGGGCCACTTTTGAGTCAGAACATATTTTATCCTTCCTCAACTCTGGTTCTCTTCTGTTGTGCTAAGAATTTAATCAGGGCTGGAGAAGGGACCATTGGCCCCTAAGAGTATTTGTACCTGTTTATCTGCTGAAACACTTTTGGCCTTCCTCTTTATCCTCCTACTCCTATGACTGTTTTCAGGTTGAAATTAAGTAAAAACAAATTCTTCCCTAATACACAGAATGATGTTATCTCTTTAATTTTTTTGCCACACGGCCGCATGTGGGATCTTAGTTCCCTGACCAGGGATCGAACCCGCACCCCCCTGAAGTGGAAGTGCAGAGTCTTAACCACTGGACCACTCCCAGGGAAGTCCCTGATGATCTCTTTAAAAATCTGTTGTGTGCGCATTTCATTGTCTTTTTTCTTTATGTCAAGAGAAAAGATATTTCTGAGGTGCTAAATAAACCTTTGGAGGTAAATTAGCAGCATGACTAATTTAGCCATTGCTGTGAGTCACCTTCAGACAAAAAGAGGAAAGAAAAATTTGTTGATGATGAGGGACAGAGTTGGGACCAGTACTTTAACCTTTGCTCCTTATTTAACAGAATTGGCTTTATGTAGACCACTTGGGTGTTATTTTAAATGGGGTTGGGGGAACTTCCTGGTGGTCCAGTGGTTAGGACGCCACGTTTCCACTGCTGTGGGCACGGATTCCATCCCTGGTCAGGGAAATAAGATCCTGCGTGCCACACGGTGCAGTAAAAAAAAAATTTTTTTTTAATAAAATGGGGTTGGGAGGGGGAAGGTCATACAGAATAATATGAAACATTTAATTTTGTTAAAAGGGAAAATTAATATTTCAGAAAATAGTTTTCAAGCTTACCATTCAAGATCTGCATTTTAAGCAATGACTAGGAACTTCACTGGTGGTGCAGTGGTTAAGACTCGGCACTCCCAATGCAGGGAGCTCAGGTTTGATCCCTGGTCAGGGAACTAGATCCCACCTGCATGCCACAACTGAGATTTCACATGCCACAACTAAGGAGCCAGCTGGCCGTGACTAAAGAGCACACATGCTGCAACCAAGACCTGGCACAACCAAATAAATAAAATGAATAAATAAAACAAATATTTTTTAAAAATCTATGACTAAATTCAAAAATTAGTATTCATTAACATCACTCACAGGAAAAAGTATCCCTCCTACGGTTTATCAGCTATGTGACTTAGGGCTGTTTATTTAACGGCTTTAGGCCCATTTCTCCATTTGTAAAATGGAGAGTTATAAAATCCGTATAGGGCTCTTTTTCTGATTAACAGAATAAGTATGGGAAGGCACCTAGCCCAGTGCCTTTCCTCATCACAAGCAGAATATCAGTTTTCGTGTCTGTAAGATGAGCAGGATGGATCTGAAAGTTACTTTCCCATGCTTACTTTCTGAACCAGCAATTTTAAATGTAAATGATTACTTTTAATTAGAAAATACTTTTTTTTCTTCATTGTTTTTTTTTTTTTTGCTGTACGTGGGCCTCTCACTGCTGTGGCCTCTTCCCGTTGCGGAGCACAGGCTCCGGACACGCAGGTTCAGCGGCCATGGCTCACGGACCCAGCCGCTCCGCGGCATGTGGGATCCTCCCAGACCGGGGCACGAACCCACGTCCCCTGCATCGGCAGGCGGACTCTCAACCACTGCGCCACCAGGGAAGCCCCTAGAAAAATACTTTTAATAATGAAATATTTACTCTTAATTGGTTTCTTATTGAAGGATTCTTATAAAGAGAAATTTTGGTAGATTTTAAAAGGCTTTATTTTTTTATTTTAGTTTTTTATAAGAGCACTTTTTTTTTTTGGTTCCGTTGGGTCTTTGTTGCTCTGCACGGGCTTTCTCTAGTTGCGTCGAGCGGGGTCTACTCTTCATTGCCGTGCATGGGCTTCTCATTGCAGTGGCTTCTGTTGTTGCGGAGCACGGACTCTAGGTGTGCCGGCTTCAGTAGTTGTGGCACGTGGGCTTCAGTAGTTGCGGCTCGCAGGCTCTAGAGCGCAGGCTCATTAGTTGTGGCTCACGGGCTTAGTTGCTCCGTGGCATGTGGGATCTTCCTGGACCAGGGCTTGAACCCGTGTCCCAAGAATTGGCAGGCGGATTCTTAACCACTACGCCACCAGGGAAGTCCCTTAAAAGGCCTTAAATGTTAATTATTATTCTGAATAAGTTATAATTGTAGTAGATAGACTGTCTAATTTGAGGATTAAAGAAATGAAATAAACTTGAACTATTCATATTTGAAGAAAACATGGAATATATGAAATATTAGGATGAAATATTCAAGTAAGAAAATCTAGACTAATCTGTGTCATAATGACTGACAGTTTAGAATACCTGAAGGAGGAAAACCAGCTTTTCCCTTATCCTCATTGAGGCTTAAATTCCAAGGAGAAAAACTTTTAGTTTAAAAAAGAAATTACCAGGACTCTTCCAAATGTAGTATTCTGTAAATGCTATTCTTTCCATATAAAGAAACTTACAGATTTTTTTCCTCAAAGGAGGGGTTTCAGGATTATCAGAGGCTTTGTATAATTTATGGATGTTTTCCTATAGTGTCATAATTGTATCACATTTATTACATTCTCATGTTTTATTTTGACCCTTCTATATGCTGTTTTTATGCTGTGGAAATATTTTCACAAACAAATACATATTTCTAAATAGAATTTAATTAAAATGAATAATATAGACATCTGTTCCTTGTCTAGGACAAGGAAAAGGTGTTCTTGTACATTGTGTTTATTGGAACTGTAACTGATACTCTTTTTCTTTAGGTACTTTGGCAATTCTTATCAGAAGGGGGCAAGCTTTTTAGAGTCCATATTTATGAATAGAGGCATTTTAACCAGAAATATATCAATACCAGTAAATTTTCATATAGAAAGTATTTCTGTAGTGAATGCCATTAAGTAAGCTCTTTTATTCCATACTCAGTTTTTCTATATAGCAGTTACTGTTTTGGCCAAAATTCCCACCAGCATCAATTTTCCTTGGATACATTTTGTACATGTGAATTCAGCCAAGAAAATTTGATTACTCTATTAATATTTTTTTTTTCTTTCTTTTTTTTTTTTTGCGGTATGCGGGCCTCTCACTGTTGTGGCCTCCCCCGTTGCGGAGCACAGGCTCCGGACGCGCAGGCTCCGGACGCGCAGGCTCAGCGGCCATGGCTCACGGGCCCAGCCGCTCCGCGGCATATGGGATCCTCCCAGACCGGGGCACGAACCCGTATCCCCTGCATCGGCAGGCGGACTCTCAACCACTTGCGCCACCAGGGAGGCCCTGATTACTCTATTAATATTTTTATACTGTGTAATTTTACATTGATTATTCCCACTATAAGAGTCATTATGCACCAGATAAAAGACTAACACTTTGTGTTTTTTTTTTTTTTTTGGATTTTTTTCCTTCCAGTTTTATTAAGGTATAATTGACATACAGCACTGTATAAGTTTAAGGTGTACATTATAATGATTTGAGTTACATACACCATGAAATGATTACCACAGTAAATTTAGTGACCATCCATCACCTCATATAAATACAAAATAAAAGAAATAGAAAAAAAAAATTTTCTTCCTTGTGATGAGAACTCTTAGGATTTACTCTCTTAACTTTCATATGTAACATACAGCAGCGTTAATTATATTTATCCTGTTGTATTTTACATCTCTAATACTTATTTATCTTATAACTGGAAATTTGTACATTTTGACCACCTTCATCCAATCCCCCTTCCCCTAACCCCCACCTCCAGTAACCACAAATCTGATCTGTTTTTCTATGAGTTTGTTTGTTTGATTTTTTTTCTGCTTTATAACAAATTTAATCAGTTATACATATACATATGTTCCCATATCCCCTCCCTTTTTCGTCTCCCTCCCACCCTCCCTATCCCACCCCTCCAGGCGGTCACAAAGCACCGAGCTGATCTCCCTGTGCTATGCAGCTGCTTCCCACTAGCTATCTACCTTACGTTTGGTAGTAACACTTTGTTTTTATGTCTTGGAACAAAGAGCATTTGTAGGACAAAGCAAGTTTCCTAATGTTCTGCTTCAGTAGCAGAGACTTTAGTATTTTATGTACCTTTTGATCCAGTAATTTTATTTCTAAGTTGTTATCCTAAGAAAAATAATACAAATGTTTTGGTCGTTTCAACTTTAATGAACAGTTTTGTGGCAAAAAACTTGAAACAAGTTGAAAGTTCAGCACTGGATAATTATATAAACTACATACTTCATATTCTTTTTCATGGTATACCATGTAACCATTTAATATAATGATGTGGCAGATAGTTAATAACAAGTCAGTAGTTCTAAGCCTATCAGGATATGTTGTTAAGTCATGTGGGAAACTGTGTAAATAATTTTTCCATTTGAAATACACATACTCATTGATATTTAGAGATTATCATCTCTGGGTAGTGGGATCACAGATAATTAAATATTGTTATTTATAGTCTGTATGTTAATATGTATTTTCAAAAGGTGAAAAACTATCACAATTATATCTTCCTTAATATTTCCGCTCTCACTTACCACTCTTTTGCATCTGCTAGAGAAATAGTGTTCATAATGGTTAACCTGTCAGCTTTGGGGTCTTAGAGAACCAGGGTATGAATTGTGGCTTCCCCAGTTACCACCTAAACTTCAGCAGGCCTCACTTTTTTCATCTTTGTAAGTGTTTTTGAAGACTAAATGACATTATGCATGCAAAGTTTATAGCATAGTGTCTGGTACATCATAAGCCTACAGTAAATGATAGCTGTCATTAGTAGTCATAACCGCATGAAAACACCAATATGCTTTCTTTTTTTTTTTTAATTTATAAATTTATTTATTTATTTTTGGCTGCGTTGGGTCTTCATTACTTCACACAGGCTTTCTCTAGTTGCGTCAAGCGGGGGCTACTCTTTGTTGCAGTGCCTGGGCTTCTCATTATGGTGGCTTCTCTTGTTGCAGAGCACGGGCTCTAGACGCGTGGGCTTCAGTAGTTGTGGCTTAGTTGCTCCGCGGCATGTGGGATCTTCCCAAACCAGGGCTCGAACCCACGTCCCCTGCATTGGCAGGCTGATTTTTAACCACTGCGCCACCAGGGAAGCCCAATATTGTTACTTTAAAAAAGCAAATTTTAAATCTCAAAACTATTTTTGCTTTAGGACATTTTGGAAATATCGGAAAATATTAAATATAATCCCACTAGCCAAAGAAGGTCATTAGAATAATATAGTATATACAATTTTATATTCTATGAAAATTCAATACCTTTCTAATGAATTACTAGATGGTCTATATTTTAAAATGTGTACTGAAATTTGGACCTATTTATAATCTTTTTAGATCAAAACTTAAAATAGAAGATATAAAAGAAGCCAACAAAGCATTGCAGGTGAGTGTAAGTATTTTCCTCAAGTAGGAAGGTATGGATATATGTGAGTCTCCAGTAAAGGTAAGGCCCTGTGTACTATTATTGAATCCTGGGATATATAGAAGCAGAAGCAGTGAATGGGGAGCTTGTATGATGGGGTCCATCTCTTCCCTATACCTCTAGAACACATTATTAAAATTCCTCATGTTGGAAATGACCTTGGAAATAATTTTGTCCACTTTCCTACAAAGTGTGGCATGATAGAGTGAAATTGCCTTTGAATTTGATAATACTTAGATTCCTGTGCTAGTCTATTACTTACTAGTTTTTGACCTTCATCAAGTCAAATATCCCCTTGGAGTCTCAGTTTTCTCTTCTGAAATTGGCTTATGATTTTGCATAGGGTTGCTTTGAATATTGAGTAAGTTAATGTATGTGAAAGTGATTTGGTACAATTTGTTAGTATATGGTTCTGAATGTATCTGGATGCAAGAATCTCTTTACAACACAGGAGAAAATACAGTCCCTGTGTGAGTACTTCAGTGACAGATGGCTTCCTACTACACAAGCTACCCATTTGGTTTATCAAAGTGTTACATGAAAGTAATTTAAAAAGTCAAATTGTACTAGGAAGACTTAAAAAAAAAAAAGGAAGCAGTCTCTTGTTTTCACCCTCTTGTGCCTTATCCACCCCAGCTCCTGCCACCAGAAGGAGGCTACTTTTAATTCCTTTAGTTGCTTCTTATGGTATTTATTCCTCTTTTTCTTAAGTACTATTTAGACCTATCTATTGCCTCATTAGCATGGTGGATGAGGAATTGTGTTCAGTCTCACCCTGGTCTGTCTTCTCTTCACTGCCCTCCCAGTATAATTAAGTAAAAGTTTTTGTGACATTTATTTACTGTGTATTCTTTATTATGACTATTTAAATATTGTTCCTTGCTGGACCAGGTAGTATATTGCAATTATATTTTCTTTCTTGAACTACTTTTTATTTTCTCTGGAGTTAATATTTACTCTCCCCCTACCCACCCCTTTAAGTTTTGTTGTATTTGAGCATCAGAGTTTTCTTATACTTTCAAACAATTCTGTAAAGTGCTTCTTGATAAAAGGTTTTCACATGGTAAAATGAATCGGGTAACTGGTTAGTTTTCTTTTTCCATCGGAGTCATCCCTCCTGGAGTCTCTGCTTTCCTGCTCCTGTCTGGTCTGGTCACTCTTTTTCTTTCTTTTTTTTTTTTTAATAAATTAATTTATTTTATTTATTTTTGGCTGCATTGGGTCTTCGTTGCTGCGCGTGGGCTTTCTCTAGTTGAGGCTAGTGGGGGCTACTCTTTGTTGCGGTGCACGGGCTTCTTTTTGCGGTGGCTTCTCTTGTTGTGGAGCACGGGCTCTAGGCGTGCAGGCTTCAGTAGTTGTGGCGCACGGGTTTAGTTGTTCCGCGGCATGTGGGATCTTCCCAGACCAGGGATTGAACCTGTGTCCCCTGAATTGGCAGACAGATTCTTTTTTTTTTTTTTTTTTTTTTTTTTTCTTTTTGCGGTATGTGGGCCTCTCACTGTTGTGGCCTCTCCCGTTGCGGAGCACAGGCTCCGGACGCGCAGGCCCAGCGGCCATGGCTCACGGGCCCAGCCGCTCCGCGGCATATGGGATCCTCCCAGACCGGGGCACGAACCCGTATCCCCTGCATCGGCAGGCGGACTCTTAACCACTGCGCCACCAGGGAGGCCCGGCAGACAGATTCTTAACCACTGCACCACCAAGGAAGTCCCTGGTCTGGTCACTCTTGTCTTGGTATTTCCCTTTGCTTCCATTCGTTCTTTCAACTGTTTTTGGTTTTTTTTTTGGCCATGTCACACGGCTTGTGGGATTTTAGTTCCCCGACCAGGGATTGAACCCTGGCCCTCTGCAGTGACAGTGTGGAGTCCTAACCACTGGACTGCCAGGGAATCCCCACTGGGCAATGCTTCCTTTAGTAGCCTCCTAGGAAATGGTGAATGAAGATAAAGATTTTATGAATCTGTATGCCTTTATTCTGCTTTCACACTTTTTTTAGGAGATATGTAGGGATGTCTGCCCAACTGTCATTTTTTAAAACTCTGTAAAATTTTTTCACTGTTAAATATATATCATATATGCAAAAGAGGACACACATAGTATAACTTAAAAACACTGGCATACTCTGTTTTAGCTTATAATAGAACATGTGTGCTCCCTGATTGTATTCCCCTCCCTATAGTAACAGTCCTCTATTTTTTGTTAATCATTATGTTGTTTTTCTTATAGTCTTATCATTCATGTCTAGCTTTAACAAAATATTATCCAGATTTCCCTGTTTTTTTTTTTTGTTTTTTTTTTTTTTGCTGTACGCGGGCCTCTCCCTGCTGTGGCCTCTCCCGTTGCGGAGCTCAGGCTCCGGACGCGCAGGCTCAGCAGCCACGGCTCACGGGCCCAGCCGCTCCGCGGCATGTGGGATCTTCCCGGACCGGGGCACGAACCCGTGTCCCCTGCATCGGCAGGCGGACTCTCCCACTGCGCCACCAGGGAAGCCCCTCCCGGTTTTTTTATGTATGAAAATGGATTTATATGTGACTTTGTCTTTTTTTTTTTTGGTCCTTGCTATTGTCCAGTTGATGGGTCTGGAACAGCTGTCCTACAGTTTCTCACATTTCAGATTTTATCTGATTGCTTGTTCATAGTAGTCTTAAATTTGTTACTCTATCCCCTTATTTAAGCCTGTAAACTGGAAATTAAATCTAAAGGCTTGGTTGGATTCAGGTTCAGCCTTCTGTGAGACTTTTTTATTTCTGCTACCATATTTTTAATATTCAGCAGGCTCTTTTTAAAATTAATTTATTTATTTTTGGCTCTGTTGGGTCTTTGTTGCTGTGTGCGGGCTTTCTCTAGTTATGGTGAGTGGGGGCTACTCTTAGTTGTGGTGCGCAGGCTTACTGCAGTGGCTTGTCTTGTTGCAGAGCGTGGGCTCTAGGCGCACACGGGCTTCAGTAGTTGTGGCTCGCGGGCTCTAGAGTGCAGGCTCAGTAGTTGTGGCGCATGGGCTTAGTTGCTCCGCGGCACGTGGGACCTTCCCGGACCAGGGATCGAACCCGTGTCCCCTGCATTGGTAGGTGGACTCTTAACCACTGTGCCACCAGGGAAGTCCCTCAGCAGGCTTTTATTCACTCATTTTTCCTTTTTAAACTAGCATCCTGGGCTTCCCTGGTGGCGCAGTGGTTGAGAGTCCGCCTGCTGATGCAGGGGACGCAGGTTCGTGCCCCGGTCCAGGAGGATCCCACATGCCACGGAGCGGCTGGGCCCGTGAGCCATGGCTGCTGAGCCTGCGCATCCGGAGCCTGTGCTCCGCAATGGGAGAGGCCACAACAGTGAGAGGCCCGCGTACCGCAAAAAAAAATAAATAAAATAACATCCTGTTATTTCATCTCTGAGGATATTCATTATAGTTTCTTTAAAGTTTTCTTTTGCTACTGCCATTCTGTTTCTTCTGAATTCCATTCTTGGGTTTGTTCTTTGGTTGGAGTACCTCATGCCCCAATCTTTCCTCAAATAAATGTTGGGTAATCTCCCAATTTCAATAAAAGACACAAAAAAAGTCTTGAAAGCCCTGTGTGTGTTGGTTAGGTGGATGGGGGTGGGTTGTAATAGACTGGTAGGCCTCAAGCATAGAGAAATCTGTTAACTACCAAACTGATGTGTATCCTTTCTCAATGTTAGTACCTACACGACTTCTCTCTGGGGCAGTTGACTTTCTCTAGAGAAGGATCCTCTAATATTCCTGTTTGGAGGATTTAAGCTGGGTGGCTGACATTCTGGAACTGGGCAGAGAAAAATAGCCATTTGTTTGCCGAGCAGTAGTTTCCTCCCTTCTAGTTTGGGCTCTGCTTGTAAACAGCTTTGTTTCATTGAGGAAGCTCCTTCAGCTGTCTGGGTCTCAAGTTTTCTTATCTGTAAAATGAAAGCTTGAAGGTGCTGATCTCTGAGGTCCCTTCCAGCTAATACACTAGGCTTACCCTACAGTGTACAGCTTTTCTCTTTGGGAGAGGGGCAGGGTAAGTTCAGTCAAATTAAAATTAAAATAAGTCTGGAAATAAGGTTGGAAGCTCAACCCTGATGTCAGAAGGTTACTTCTGAACCAAATGATACTGCTTGGAAATCTGCTTCACATCAGGCTCTCCATCCCTTACAAATATAGCTGGGCAGGAAGCAAAGTTGCTTCCACTAGGTGGCTTTGGGACATTTGGCAAATCACTTTCCTTTTTATGGTGTTCTTCAAGTTGGATTGAATTATCTTTACGGCCCCATCTTGCTTTAAAAAAAAATTCCACGATTCAAGTCATATGACTCTGCTGGTGTGTCTGATATGAGCTGTCTAGGTTTTCCCTTTTTTTTTTTTTAAACCTTCACTTCTTACAATCCTGTGTTCTAAGGAGCCTTAGACTGCCTGAAGTGCAGTAACCCAACACCATTAGTCTTACCTCTGCTATATCAGATAATAGCTGCTGGTTAAGACTGAAATAAAAACAGCTGATATTAACCTTGTGACCTTGATCTGTGAATACTTAGTCCTCGTCTCACTTTCTTCAAAGAATTCTGTCAGGTAGAAAAGGCTTTCAAGACAACTCAGGCTTTTGAGAAATATGTCTGTGGGCTCTTCTGCTTGGAAGATTTTTCTCTCATTAGCTGGTAAAGGTCTTATGCCTTAGAGGTACACTGTTGTAGGTGGCACTTGTTCCATCTCCCAAGTGGTAATCAGATATACTTGGTTCTTTGGAAGCAGTGGCAATGTAGCTTAGCCTGGGCTGTTTCTGAAAGGGGGATGTGATGAGATTAATCAGAAGCAGAGGACTCTTCTTTCACTTAGGTCTTCTTGAAATAAAATGGGCACCACCTAACAAAGTTGCTTTCATAGGGGAAAAAAATGCTTTTTCTAGCCAAGAGCTTGGGTAGTTAAGAATGGGTCAAAATTTTCCCTCCATATTCTTCAATAATTGTTTTCAATTTAAATCAACAACAATTTAAATCAACAAATTTCAAGTTAGAAATTTTAGGTATCAAGTTAACTTCCACCTGTTCAACACTACTTATATTTGCCACTAAAGTTTACATAGTAACTATTAAATTTGTGAGTTACAGAAGGTGAAGGAAATTAATAGCAGTGTAGAACTGAATTTAAGGTGAAGTCTTACCTAAAATAACGAACTCAATCATCTGATTTCCAAAATCTCTTCAAATTTTGTGGATTTGCTGTATATAAGGTATATATACATAATGCCAGATTCATGCATTTCACATAATGAAAATTTATCCTTAAGTGTTTTTGGACTGGATATTCTTTAGGGTTCTTTCCTTTTTTGTGTGTGTGTAAAGGGTTTTTTTTTTTAAATTATGTGTAACACAGACTAAGTTATTTAAGTCAATAAATTTTTAAGGAATTTCACATGTTCTGATTCTTTCCCCAGTCAATCACCTTAGTTCCTCCAAACTCATAATCTTCAAGATAAAATAGCCCCTTCAAAAAGAAGTTATCATGTGAGTCAGCCCACAATTCTTTTAGTTAGGCTTCTTTGATCTCCAGTGAAATATGGACACACTTCAAAATTCCCCGCCTGTAATCTTTGGGATCCAATTTCCTCAAGCGATTTACTTTAGGACCATGTTTAGTGTCAGGAGATCAATCTGCCTGGTTCTGAATTTGACACCCTCTAAAAGTGTATTAGGTTCAAATCATATTCACTCCTTAGCCATCACACCCTAGAACAGTACAGATCATTGGGATATGCCAATACCTAAGATAAAAAGTTTTGACTGTTACGTTTTTCATAGTTTACTTGGCAGCTCTGTCTTGTAGTTCTTTCCCACAGATCTAACAGGTAGTTCTGAGTAAAGGAAACCACACAGTTAATCTATGAGGCATTTCCAACGATGTAGGTTTACTAGGGTTCTTTCCTTAAAGAGAATTACTATCCATAATAGATTTTTGTTAAAAACACTTGTCATGGAAATGTTCAAATATTCTGTTGTAAAGAGAAGAATAAAATGAACCATGACCCACTTTCACTATTTATCAATATATGGCCAACCTTGCTTTATTTATATTCAACCCACATCCCTTCTTCCTCACCCAGATTATTTTGAAGCAAATTCCACACTTGTTAAATATACAACTATTTCAGTATATCTCTCAAAGGACAGGACTCATTTTTGGCTAATCTACGTATCTATTCCTATAAAATGCTCTTGGTTGAAAATATTTTCACATGTAAGTTTGTTACCAACTTGAGCATTAATATTTGTATTTTTCCTCCTACTAGGGACTGGTTTGGTTGAAAGACAAAGAAGCAACACATTGTAAACTTTGTGAAAAGGAATTCTCACTCTCTAAGAGAAAGGTAAGGGAGATAGGAAGTGAGTCCAAAAGTTACGTTGCAAATATGGCTAATTTTACTCAAAATTTTTTTCTCTGATTTTTCCATTTAATAGCACCATTGTAGAAACTGTGGGGAAATTTTCTGTAATGCTTGCTCTGACAACGAACTGCCTTTGCCTTCTTCACCAAAGCCAGTACGGGTCTGTGATTCCTGTCACGCGTTACTGATTCAAAGATGCTCATCTAACTTGCCATAATACTCCAGAACTAAATTCTTATGTATGAAAAGTACCTACGATGAATGTTATGTATGAACGTGTATACAGCGTATTCAGACAGTCCTTCTTAAGCAGCTTTCAGACAGCATTGGTACCAGTTTTACTTTCCACATATTCAACTCACGGGAATTATAAATTGTATAATTTGACATTTCCTCCCCACTGTAATTCAGAAAGAATTTGATAGGGCATGCTTTACAATAACTTTATTCTAATTCCTGATGTAGTAATCATGTAACTCTTTTCTTAATGCCATTGAGAGGTCAGATAGCATAGCTAACACATTTGCCTTATTTTGTAAAGACCTTAAAAATAGGGCTTCAGATTGTTTTATTCTCCAGATTGTCAAACTGATATTTGATGGTGCCTGTAATTTTCTTAATGCACTTTAAAGCTTCACAGTTCTGAAAGATTGGAAATGCACATTTTAGAAGTATTTATATTTCAACACATTTTTCATTACCTTGGTAAGATTTCAGTATTTATTTGCTCTGCCTTCCTCTGCCCATTTTGCATTAGAAAAGGCCTTCCTTCTCTAAAAAGTCAATGTGACATTTGCTGATAACTTTCAGATAACAGTGCATTAGAGGTATTATTTTGCCTGAAAACTTATTTTGAAAGTAAGTTAAAATTCCATATGCATTTCTTAGGGAGGACTCACACCCCCTTTGCAAGTCAAAACATAAACCCTTCCCCAGAAAAAAATGTAGGATAGCAGGGATTACAGGCTACTGATTTGATTCTCCCCTAAGCATTTAAGAAGAAATCTAAAATGCAATCAAACTTTGCTTTTAATATGACAGTCTTGAGTAAAAAAATTCTGTATTACGTTTCCATTCCAGTAACTTTTAGGAAGCACTACACTGTAGCAGTCTACTACTACAGCATATATACAGAATAACATATTTACCATTTACTGAGCACCTCCAAGCCAGGGCCTGGAGTAAAGATGTAGTTTCAGCCCTGCCATTAAATTCATACTTGAACTATTTCAAGCATGAAAGTCAATAAACACTAATCCCTGCCATAGCAAGAATTTAATCCAGTTACCCTTGTATAATTAACCATTTGAACAGCCTCACCACTTGGGGTTCTACTTTTAAGCCTAATTTAAATCACACACTTTAAGTCTGAGAACCTTTTAAACATGTCATAGGTATCTACATTACTCCTAAGAGCATTAATGAATCATGGCTACCTCCCTCCCCGCTAGGATATGGTTGCTTATTCTACAGGATTGTTTCCTGAGTACATTCTTCCATTGAAGTTTAAAATTATTTAATTTTTTTAATTGCCAAAGTATGAAACCATTGTTTTACTTTCAGATTTATCTTCTCCCTAATCCAGTTTTCGGTGTTGTTAGAACTGACATACCAATTTATAGGTGGTCAATGCTCTGATAGGAATATTTGAGACATGAATTATATTCTTGGAACTATTTTGTACTGATGGGATTGGATTAACATTTTTATGATTGCTGAAAATGAGAATAAGCAAAAATGAAAAGTTTCAAATACTGTTTTTTATAACTGCTTAAATTTAAAATGTGATTTTCTTAAATTCCAAGGCTGGTTTCATTCAACAAATAAACCATGATTTTTAGTCCCCCTTTAAATTCTTTGCCACTCAAAACTCATGTCATCGCCATTGATTTGGGCTTTTTGTAGGCAGGCTTTTATGACCGTAATACAAGTTGCTCCATTTTGTTTTGACTTTTATCTAGAAACCATTCTACTAATTTTGGATTTTATGTTACAGAACTGTCAATTTGTACTTTGTGAACTTCACATACCATTCCCTCATCTAGGAGTACTACCACAGTGATGCTATCATGGTGCCAAGGAATTGTGATTGTAATTCTATTCAGTTTTAAAATGTGAATTTTATATAACAAATAAAAGATTTGAAAAATTAGCCCACTTTAGAAGGTGTACGTTTTAATAGGTAATCCTGGGGAAATAAAAGCACGTCATCTTTTTTTAAAAAGTGGTATGAGCCTAGTACTTAAATAGGTAATTAAGGGAGTACAGGCAGTAAGATGAATCACTGCTCCAGTTGATAGGCTCCACTTATGTTATCAAGCTGCCTTCTCTAACAAGCAGAAATCATTCCTTAGTCACTCTGTCTAATCTTCAATTAGACATAGTACCTTCTACCAATTTGATTTATAATCAGTAACTGACACAAAGCATTCTAGGACAGACGCCATTACTCTTATCTCCCACAATATTTATTAATAACATTTCTAGCAAAAACAAGTAACAAGTTCAATAACTGAATTCACATTGACAGGTTTCATTTTGATCCATTAGCCAATTTGGAAAAAAGCCATATTGATCAAAGGGATTAAAAGTAAAAAAGCACCTTTTCCTTGCTACATTAATAATTTTTTAACATAATGGCTCTAAAACTCCAAACATATCAGATGCAAAATCCAATCGCAAGACTCTCAAGACATGGACTTGTGTCTTACATTTTTTTAAAGTAGTCATCTATACAGTTATTAAAAAACCATATGCTTTAACTATTGGGCTGGAAACTGAAAAATACATCTGTGAGAATTATACTCCATGGTAAATATCTTTGTACTTGCACTGAATTCTCATGTCACTGAGAACCTTAACTTAGTCAAGACATTTTGAGAACTTACAACTATCACTTTTGGGAAACATTTTTTTGGTATGTCAGTCAAGTGCTGAGGGGATTTATTCTAAAATCTAGGGCTAGAATTTAAACTTTCAACACTCCCATCTGCAGGTAACATAATTATGAATATTCATATAGCCAGATACCTCCTCTTAGATCATTAACATTTCAGAGCTATGCCTGATAAATGACTTTTGAAAAAGAATAATATAGAATTAACTGAATTTATACTCCTGAAGCCACCTAAACTCACCTTTAAGGTTTTATATTTACAGTATTGTCAAGGAGAAATTATTAAAGAGTTACACTAATTATTTTCCAAGCTCTATTCTAGATGTCTGCTTGTTAAGACTTGTAGTTTATGCAGAGGTGAACCACTGTCCTCTAAGATTACACTAAACTACTTCTTGTAGAGCTAATAGTAAAATACATCAACCCAAATCTTATGAAAGCAGCACATCCTCAGGAGTAGCTAGTATATAAAAAGTATCAACATCAGTGGTTTGAATATAAAAATTTATTTTTTTAAGTCAAAGTATGCAACAAATAAAACCTACAGAAAACAGATTTTCCCATCACAATCTGTTGCTTTACCAAATAATAGTTTGAAAACACATTCCTTCAGTCATTATAAAGTTCTTAAAATACAAAAGAAATTAAATCTGTAAGAAAGTCTAGTAGACCAGATGCTGTTGTCAGGACTTTTATATCAGTGGTTACGCTTCAGTACATCCCACGCCATCCACCTCCACTCATGCCACCTTGCCCATAGTAACCGCCACTGCCTCCACCACCACGGCCTTAGGGAAAAAAAGACATTAAGAACCGTTTAGAAGATATAAAAAACATATACAACATTGTAAATCAACTATACTCCAATTAAAAAACAAAACAACAAAAAAAGGGACTTCCCTGGTGGCACAGTAAGACTCCGTGCTCCCAACAGCGGGGGCCCAGGTTCAATCCCGGGTCAGGGAACTAGATCCCACATGCATGCTGCAACTAAGAGTTCGCATGCTGCAATTAAGGAGCTGGTGAACCACAACTAAGGAGCCCGCCTGCTGCAACTAGTAAGGCCCAGTGCAACCAAATAAGTAAATAAATATTTAAAAACAAAAAGAACAATAAATGAACTTTAACTCTGCACCACATAAGGGGACTAACACAAACTGAACCAGAGTAACCAGACACTTACCATAACCACCCAGGCCATCAGGAGTACCATATCCTCCACTGTAATTGTTCCCCATTCCCATTCTTCCAACAGATCCATAGCCTCCCTGATTATCTTTAAAGAAAAGAAAAAAAGTTTGAGACTGATTGCTAAGTGTCTAAGTCAGCTTATTTTAAAAACTTTACATACCCATTCCATCTCTGCCATAGGCTCCCATTCCAGAACCTCCCATTCCAGAGCCGCCTCCAGGAGTTGAATTCAAGAAGAGTTCAATGTATCGATGTTCTTTAGGGGAAAAAAAGTAATATGGGAGGAAGGAATGATGGATCAAATTTATCGTAAGTGTGAAAAGGTTGACTGGCTAATATTAACTTGAAAAAGTATGCTTGCAAATTCCTAGTGGAGTGACAAAGTGAAGGCCAGATAGGACTAAAATCTAAGTTTTGTTCAAACTGTTCAAGCTTGAACAAGTAACAAGTGTTTGACGCCTCAGTTTCCTCATCTATAAAAGGGCTGACTCATTATTTTAGAATGTGCTGGTATACGTCTTAAAAATATATTCCAGGCCCATTCATAGTACTGAATTAGAATATTGAGGGTAGCTTGAGGGTAGGGTCTGGAACAACTTATTAAGTATCAAGTGACTGATATGTGGCCAGATTTGATGACATGCAGGAATAACTTACCCAAGTTATCAATGAATACGTTAAGAAACAATTTGCAAACGGCATAGAAACTCAGGCAAGTACAAGAAACATACTTTTTTTTCCTCTTTAGTAACTTAAACTCTAATAATCTGTCAAGTATTAAGAGTCTGAGTAAACTTCAATAGAAAGCCCCCTAGAAAGCCACTGAAGTCTTAACTTATTAGAGGCCACATGGTTTCAGGCCCCAGACTGCTAAGAGTTACCTACAGATTCCAGAACCTCTTACATTTGAGGAATTACAAATGAGAAAGTTATACCACTTACGCATGTTATTCTTATCTTTAGACATGGCAGCTACTGCATCTTCATGTGTCACAAACTCTACATCTGCTTCTCCTGTTGCTCTGCCATCAGCTCCAATATCAATATGCACTCGGATTGGATTTAGTGGTGAGAAGAACTAAAGAAAACACTTATTTTACTTTTCTATTTAGATTACTGAAAGCCAATTACCACACACTTTGGTTTTAAGTATATTAAAACAAATGCAAAGAAGAGATCTCTTTTAAAATAAGCCAGGGGATATTAAATTTAAAAAACATTTCTAAGCTAGAGAACAGTTTACCTTAAACAAATGAAAAAGCCATATTTTCCTTACTATACTGAGGAGAAGAATAAGCTCCCTTGGCCCACTCCCAAGAAAGGTATTTCAAAACTGTTTGAAAAAAGTCACCTGACACTGACATATGCAGAGAAATTGGGTGTTAAATGACTCAGAACAATGGAGTTTGATAAACCTACCCACTGTATATGCAGAGCTCCCAACATACATCATTTAGTTCTAATCACAAGTTAACCAGATTTAAGTGACCCCAAAAGGCACCTGGAACTTAGTCCAATTGGTTCCCAGTAAGATCAACAGCAAAATTTTTCTTTAAGTGCTAGCTGATAAATAAGTACCCTCAGCTTTGTAGGCCACTGGGTCTCTATCACAACTACTCAGTGACTGACTTGGCCCCATGGGCTGAAATTTGCTGATTCTCTAACCAATTTGAAACAAACCAGTTTCAAATCAGTAATAGCGTCTACCACCATTATTTTCAGTTCAATTTCTGATCACCACATAAGCCTAGAAAGCTAAACCACACCACTAAAACTTACTGACTTGTCACATATTTACAACACTTTCAAAACTTGACACAACAAGGAAATAATCTTCCAGTCATCACCACTCTGCTCGTCAGTCTTTCACGAAATTATTAACTGGACTTTATAAATGTAGCTTTTAACTTGCTTGAATCCTATGTAGGCTGGCACACAACGGACACATAAATATTCATCAACTAGTGAAGGTAAGGACATAAGTATTTTCATATTAAAGGGATTTTTAACATTAAAACTAAAAAGACAAAGATGAGTACATTAAAGAGTTTTCAAAATTTAGAGACTATGATTATGCATAAAGTCACTAATGAATTACTAAAATTACTCACATTAGCGATGTCATTTTCAGTTGCACGGAAAGGTAATCCCCTCATATGTACAAAATGACCACCATGAAAACCTGAGCTTGCATCAGCAGCTCCACCATAGCCATGTCCTCCCATACCTAGAGAATAAAATTTCCAAAGATTATTTCTTCCCTATACACACCTTTTCCTATTTACACCCCCTTTTTTGACAATCCCAAGAAATCTTAATACTTATAGTTGTTCTAAATATCAAATGGAGAATTTTCCTGTAAGTATACATCTGTATAAAGCCCTATGCATGAATGCACTGAAATATGCCTGAGTTGACTTTTATATACAAGTCACCTATATTACCACTAAGTGCATGTAAAGCAAATACTGAAATTCACCTAAAAATGACTATGTCTTTAATATTTATGTTACCTCTTCCATCTCTCATTCTGTCATCAAAGCCATCATTTCCATAGCCATAATTATTATAGCCACCATAGTCATCAAAACCTCCATAACCTGTGTAATTTAAGGAGAAATACATGAATAAGCTTTGAAGAGACAAATTGTATAATCCAGTTTACAAAAGCATGTTTTGTGGCAAGCAGTCTGGCAACTCCGCCCTCCCACAAAGTTTGCAACTTCCAACTTAGTGCATATGAAAAAATCAGTTAACACTTGGTGGAAATTAAAAATATGAAAAGGATACAGTTAGACATCAAAATTAATTTTCACTCTGATGCCAAACAGAAAATGTCAAAACGTAACAATCTTTTAAAAATTTTTGTGTAAGTAAACCAGGTGCCAATATGTGCATCAATCAAGTCCCATAGCTGGCCATGGGAATCCATCTTTTCATGAACAGGTTTTAAAACCTAGTAGGTACTGAATTACTGCCATTTCTGTATTTCTTGACAAAGTGTCAGGAACATTAAGAAAATGACAACAGAACCTTTGTTCATTAGATACACATACCACCATCATATCCATCACCTCCTCGTCGCATTCTGTCATACATACTTCCACGCCCAGCTCCATAATAACCCCCTCTTCCTCCTATTGGTCTATCATATGGTCCCGGTCGCTGGCCCAGCAATCTTCTTGGTGGATCATAAAATCCTTTGATTTCACTCCTGCTACTTCTGAAGATCTCAATATACCTATTCGAAAACGGTTTAAGGTACAGGTTTCAGCATAAACGTACTAGAGTAAATAAAATATTGGGCAAAATGCAGTAAGTTTTTCTACATCTAAATATAACCCAATTTAAATTGCCTAAATACACCAAAAGTTAACATTTTTTACACCTACAAACTTAAATAATTAATATTTAAGTTTTACATACAAATCGTTTGAAAACAATTCACAAAATATAATTTTAAGCTTGTTTCCTTTAGTATGTAATAGGTGTTTAGAGAAAACAGGTGATTATACAAAAACATTTATCAACAACATCCTACAAAAAATGGAAACAATCTAATTTTAATTTAAGCAAACTATTATAGCATTAATTCCCCACCCAAATCTGTAGTTTCCAAGTTAAATTTAGATAATTATCAATTCTTTTAAACTACCCCAGAAAAATGTTACTGTTACCCCCCCATTTAAGCAATAGTGACCCACAACCCCCAAAAATAAAAATTTAACACCATCCCAAACTCTCCATCCCCACCTGTGCCCTATTCTTTCCTTGTGTTTCCCCAGAGCATTTTCTGCTATCTCCTTTGAAGCAAACTGCACGAAGGCCTCCCCTGTGCTTCTCCCCTGGTAGTCCATCGTCAATGTTATCCCATTTGGCACGATTTCCAACCCTTTAACCCAAGGACAAATAACCCCATCAAGGGGAACAGTGTTAAAGGCTGAAACATTCCCATCTGAATCAAATATTTAAAACAAGTCTAAACAAAACAAAACAAAAAAGCTTAGTTTTCCCATCACCCCATAATATAAAAGGAAGATTTTTTCAAATATTATTGGATTACATAAAAATTTTTCTGCGACCAATGTCTTTTAAAATTACACACACTCTAAAAGCCCACCTAATATTACATGGAAAAAAAAAAAAAGAAAGCAAACTTAACTATGCTCCATATGCTACTTCATGATTCATCACATATAATTACTCAATTAAGTTTATTGCCTATTAGTTAGGTTTCATATATTTTTACACATTCTGTATTGAATATTAACTGGAGCACATTTTGTAACTTAATACATTAACCCAGATATACTCAAATCAAAAAGTCCCCCAAACAAATGGGTTTTACAAATTAAAAACTGAGTAATAGAAATATAAAATTAAAATACTACTAAACTTTGACTAATACTAGAGGTACCTTGAAAGAACTGAACTATTTCCTCTTTGCTGCAACCAAATGGCAGTCCACGAAGTCGTACTGTCCCATCACTAGCGTCATTTGGACCATTATGTTTCATAACCCAATCCATCTCAATACCGTTTGATTTAAATGCTATAAAAAATAAACAAGCACATAAAGCAGTCAATCAAAATATACTCTTGCCAGAGGTACTGAAGAAACACCTCTCAGTGGTGCACAACAGGAAATGTTAACTATGGTTCAGTGACAGCGTCACGATACAACGGTACAACACCTTTCTATTTGGGGGTAGGCAAAAAGACTGGGAAAAGGCAGTGAAACCTGACCCCCCTCCCAAAGTACTGAATTTCTAAGTATCAAATATTATATATTAACCAATTTTAAGAAAACTTACATAATTCCACCATCAGTCTTCAAACTCTATTTCTTCACCCTGTCATCTTAATGTCAACTCTAGCCTCTTCCTCACATCTCAAAATTTCCAGGTTTTATTATTCACTTGAATAGCTATGCAAATTCTTTAAAACTTAGTTACCCAAAAGTTGTACATAGTACCATCATTCATTCACAGTAAGAGCCTAAGTCACAAGTACAATGAGTATTCTCCTTTGATGTTGGAAAAATGGTATTAAAAGTCTCAACTTAATAGATGCACTATAATTCTGAACACAGCAAATTGTTTTCGAAGGGGGAAAAATTCCTATCTGTGTTTAAACCTGATTTAAACACTCCCCAAAAGCAAGTTTTACAATTACTGAGTTAATTAGGCTGAGTTTTAAAATTGAGATAAAAGGGCACTCAAAAGTGAATGGCTTTCAATCAGTTTTTTGAAGCCACCTGTTTGGAAATTATTGAAGATAGTAATATTAAAAACCAGTTTACTCACTACTTTAAACATAAGTTTTAAAAAAGTAATGCAATCACATTCAAAAAGTATTAAAAACGGTACGAGACACCCTCCTTCCCCCCCCCCGAAAGAACCCATCCACCAAATTCCCTTCCCAAGAGACAATCATCCTTTCTTTTAAAATTCCCGAACATTTTAAAGAGGTTAATGCAGAAGTCCTTCAGCTGCAGAAACTTACCACATCTTATAAATTTCACTATGCAGCTGTAGGAATCCTACTCACCTGAATATTTCAAACCTTTCCCTCACCACCTCCTCCCCTGTAAACAAAACAATTTGTTCACTTGATTCCTTTAAGCTTGAGGATTATATTTCATATAAACAGTATTCACTAATATTTAATTTCACACAATCTAATTATCAGTGCAACTGTTAGGGGTAGCATCTCAAAAGAGTAAAATTTTTTCCCCTAGAATCCACACATTTAAAATAAGCTAATGTAGAAATTATCCAAATGTGATTAAGCAAATACCTCTGGCATACGAATCACATGAATCACATTTGGTACTTGTTTTGCTGTTTTTTTTAAACGCTAAGTGCCACTTAGACACAGATGTTCAAAATAGGAATACAAATTTTTATCTGACATTACAACTAATTATTATACACACAAATAACTGGGAAGAACTTTTAAGAGAAAGGAAACCCTGGGTTTGAATCCCTAGTCTGCCACTCACTGGCTACTTAATTTAAGCAAACTACTTAACCTCTGCATTTAACTGTGAAGTGCAGCAGTGGTACTTATACCTCACTGGACTGTTAAGGAATCCGTGCTTGGTCTGCAACATGGTAATCATTCAATGGTGGCCATTGTTATTGGATTTTAAGGGGCCCTGTAAAACTAATGAAATAACCCACAAACAAAATAACTGAACCTTAAAGGATAGAAAACCATCCTGAATCTTGAAAGGAAATAAGGACTGTTACAAGTCTTTCAAAGTCAACAAAGGCTTAAGTTTTCAAGTGTCCTTAGGAACTGTCTAAAGCAAAGAGAAAGAGGAAAAAAAAGGGGTCTCTGGAAATGTTTACTAGGATATGTGATTAGCTAGACAATTAAAAAAATAGCTCTAGAGTCACCCTGAAAGTGGGCTTTGAGAAAAAAGTTGAGACATTTTGGAGATCTTTATCATTTTCTTAACAAAAACAGGCAGCAACCTAAAAACTGTTTTCTACAAAGGGGAATTGAAGAACAGAATGGGAAAAAATAGGGAGACTCTAACCTCAAATGTTAACTTCCTCATGAAAAACTTAAGAACTTTGCAAAGCCAATCTAATCTGTTGTGAAAAGACCGTAAATGTGGTGGCTTTATTTCATTTAGAACATTCCTTTTTTTCAATGTAAAGGTACTGTTTCAGGAACAAATACCAAAAAAAAAAAAAAAAAAAAAAAAGAAAGAAAAGAAACCTGACGTATCTTTACTATAAATCTTATTAGCACTTTCCAAGAAATACTTGGCAAGCAAACTAGTTCTGATTTTTGGATCAGCTTATATCAATGAGACCTATATAAAAACAACAAACATAGCCTATAAAAAAATACCAAGCTGTTATCACAAGTTTAAATCAGGATAAGTAAAGCAGATTCGGAAGACAAACTATTTTATAGGGTGACTCTCCATCCCATGTGTATGAAGAGTACACAATAAAGAAAGCCATACTCTAATCTCTCCAAAACTCAAAATTTGAACCTAGAATTCTATTTATAAAACAAAACCAAGACGAACTCTAAACACATAAAGACAATCTGTTCTAATACCTTAATAAAGCTGTCTCGGCAACTACCTAAATGGCATTTCCTAATTATTCAGGATAATCACCTCAACCCTTCTTTGCAAGTGTCACAGCTGATCACAATGCTTTTTAAAGAATTCCTAGTGTTAGCACCAATTAAAATACCAGCAGTTGAAATACTAAAATAACTTTAGTCAGTTCTGTATGAGATTTTAAATATAATTTCCTAAACATTATGCCAAGTGAAAAAAGCCAGTCACAAAAGACCACATGTTGTGTGATTTTAAATGGGTGAAGTCTATGGTATGTGAACTGTATCCCAAAGCTGTTAAGAAAACGCATCTAACAGAGGCCAAGAGATAAAATTCCTTTTAACATAGAGGCATATACTATTTTCCGGAGTATAATACATTCAGTAAGGGTTTGATGCATTAATAACTTTTAAAATGGTAGTCCACTGCTGCTAAAAAAAATGAGAAGGAACTTCAAAATTTGGTCAATATGTGGTGATGAAATGCTTAACATGATAATTTTACATCACTTCCCTTTCACTGTGCTTGCTCCTTAACTGAATTTTTTATTTTTTTGGCCGCACCATGAGGCATGTGGGATCTTAGTTCCCCGACTAGGGATGGAACCCGTGCCCCCTGCATTAGGAGCGCGGCGTCTTAACCACTGGACCTCCAGGGAAGTCCCATCATTAATTTTAAATAAAAACAAAATTAGAAACACCTCTAGTACCTAAAGGTGGTGAGGTCTCTAAAATGATCAAGTTCTTCTCTAGAACAATGTTACCAGCCACTGCAGTTCAGCCAAGAACACCAGAAGAACAGTTATTAAAAATATAAAAGCAATTAGATGGATTTCCAGATGATGATGGAGATGAAAAAGAGGGCAGAAAAAAAAGGTTTCTAGAGTAATCCAATCAGAGAAACTGTTACATCACATACTAGGAAACTAGTATAGGCAACTCTGGGCTGTCTTCTCAAAGTACACAAGAATCATAAAACATCTTCAACAGGAAGAGTTTTTTGTTTTTAAAGCTGGAAAAATAGACAGCCTGCCTGTCCCTTTTGTACGGTCTTCAGTGAAAATTACAGAACCAGTCCTCCGACTGTTCTAAGGACCGAAAATCATCACAGCATCACATGACTGAACTTGCAGTTTGTCTTTCTGTTGAACAGGCTTATTTTCTTGGTCAAAACGTTACTACAGTCCTACACCAAATAGAAAACATGCTTAGCTACCAAAGTAAACTCTAACTGTATTTTGAAGTATCTTACTTCTACAGCCTTAATGCCCAAACAATCTCTGCACAAAATACAACCCTTGGAGATTTAATAATTCCTATACACACAGTTTTGCCATCACTGGTTGTGTTTTAACAACCGTTTCCCCAAAATAAAACTCCTACTTAAATTCTAACCCAATCAATATTTACCAAACTACACAAAACCATTGCTAAACCATCCCACCCCCACCCACAGGTTCCAAAAGCCTAGTTCCACAGTTCACTGGATCCAGACGACCTATTTGAAATAAGTTCGTTTCACATTCCTATCTGGTAAGTCACCCGCTTTTCTGCTTACAAAACAATTACCCACAAAGTATTTCGATACGTTTAAGAGAAGCGTGGAAAAAAAAACCCTTTGGAAAATGAGTACGTACTCTTTTCGAAGTTCCAAATCTGGACTATAAGGGCCAGCTAAGCGTCCTTTATTCCGCCCCGGAGACTTTTCGTTTATCTAGCTGCCCTAGAGACCAAAGAGCTAGGGAGAGTACGCCCCTTCCCCCCCTCCCCGCCCGGCAGCCAAGCCTGGCTTAAAAACCTTCGCCACCGGGCGGCGGAATTACAAAGGAGGCCGTCTGGCTCCTTTGTCCTGGATTTGGGAGTTGAGCGCCTTCGTCGCCATTGGCTTTCCTCCCCCAGCTCCAGCCTCTCTCATCTTGGGAATCTGCGTCAGAAGTCACTCGCAGTCCCGCCGGCCCAGGTAGCCCAGCCGAGACTGCGGAGGAAGGGAGGCCGCGGTGGGAGACCAGGCCCATCTGGCGCCATTTCCATCGGGAGCGCGCCCGACGGCCCAGATCCTCCCGCCACCCAAGTGCCCAGCCTTTCCGTGCTCGCTTCCTTCCCCACCCTCATCCCTTCCACGGACCTTTAACCACCCCCCGGACTTCTAAATCAGTTTTCGGAAGCTGAGGGACAAAAAACAGAAAGAGAGGAGAAGGGCGGGAAGCTGAGGTGGCCGCGCCGCCGTACCCAAAATGGCGGAGGCCAAACCAGCAGGGAAAGGAGGGGAAGTGCTGGATGACCCCCACTTCGGGGCTCGGTTTCGTTCACTGAATCCCACCTGAGTAAATCCTCCCCCCGGCAGGCCGCCCTCCTTGAAGTGGGAGATCGCCTGGGAGGCGCAGCCTGGCCGCCTCCGAGCGGCGACCTCCACACTTCCCCCCCCCGCAGCCCCACCCCCTCCCAGTCGCTCTTTCGTCCTTCTCCCGACTCCGCTCTCGAAACCACCAGCCCAACCTACCCCCTTTTACTTCAGATACCCTGTCGGGCGACAGTAGCGCCGACTCCGGTGCTCGGGGGGTCCGGTTGTGAGCAGGGAGAAGTCGCCCGCCTAGTGCAACGCTCCCACACGGTTCTTCCAACCGTCTCCGGCGGCAGCAACCGCTAAGGGAGCTGCGCAGCAGAGCGACTGGCTTGGGGGGATGGGAGAGAGCGAGCGAGGAGGAGGGGGTGGAGCGAGAGCAAGGAAGACCGGCCGGCCCCACTCACGCGAGACAAGAGAGTCGGCCCAGCCTTGGCGCGGACGGCAGGAAGTGCGCTTGCGCGTTGGTGAGAAGCCCGGTTGTTGGGGGGAGAGGTGGAGAAGAGCCCGGAGCTAGTCCAGTTAAAGAGGTTGCGAACTCCACTTTTTTGCTTCCCATAAAACTGTCAGATCCTCAGAGATCACCTTTCTGCTCTCTCGGGGAGGATGTGAAGAGGCAATAGTGGTCCTATGTTGCAGGAACCGTGACGTCGGGGTGTGGAAAAGTTGTCTGCTGCTCTGCCGCACCAAGAACAAGTTCGGTAAAGGCCCCGCCCTTACCTCAGCGTCACCTGCGTGGAAAGGGAGCCACGTGGTTCGGCCGCCAAGCGCGGGGAGGGCTTTTCTTGTCCACCATGTTTGTATTATGCGGTAAAAATAAGGCTTCTCAGCCGGGAAGATACAAGTGTCCACCAGGCCCTGATTTGGGTTCTCGGGCTGGGGCTCCTTCCCCCGGCTTTGGCACTGCTGGGCCAGCCGCCCCAACGTGGGCCTCGTTGGGGGCGAGGAGGAGGATGTTCATGATTGAAGTTTCCCTGCAGATCACTCCTCGTTTCCTCTTCTCGCTTTCGCATTCTCTTTTAATGTCTCCCATTTTGTAATCTCAGTGACCCATCAGCCGCTTGCGGCACCCGATTTCGGGTTGTTTTCTGAATAGTGGTTTGCATTCTTGAAAACCGCGCGAACAAGTGACGCCTAATAAATAATTTTTGGTTGTGCTGGCTCGCATACCACCGAGGTTCCTAGTGACAGCTTTTAGGGAAAAACGAAAACAAACCCCAAAAAACAAGCAAGCCTAATTTCTGTAAGAAGAATGGAGGGCAGTCCTGGTACCGAGATCAATGCAAGTTAAAGTGCAAAAGAAGGAACGTACGTCAAATGCGAGGGAGAGAAGGAAATGTGTTCGAGTACACGGATGTTCCCGAAGGTTGCAAATGTGGACGAACCTAAGTTGTACACCTTCAGTATCCAAAGACTTTTTACTTTGTACTACAGGCACTAGGAAGCCCGTCGAGAGTGGGATGAGGGGGCGCAAGGAGTATTAGCAGTAGAGAAGCTTGAATAATTTTTCCTTCATGAGGTTTGCAGTGTGTAGGGTGGAGACAGGAGGCCAGTTACCGTCATATAATGGAAACTTCCATTTCGTGGCTTTAATTCATCCTCAAACCTGCGTAAGACAAGTGTGCGACAGTAAGAATTGTCTGGGTCATAATGCCCTACTGTCTTTCTTGAGACCACTCCCTCAAAATAACCCTTAGAGAAAGGGGGAAGGGACAATGTCATCATTTACAAGAGATAGAAAAACGAAACTAGATAATGTAATAACGATAGCTCACAATTATTGAGAGCTTGCTTGAGCTAGGTGCTGTGCTCAATTCACTGACTCTTTATAACCCTGAAAAATAATAATTATTATCCCCATTTTACAGATGGTGTGCCTGAGTTCTAGAGAAATGTAAAAAGTTGCCCAAGGTCACACACTTAGTGGCAGAAGCTAGGATTTAAACCCAAGTGGTTTTTACTCCAGGGGCTTAGGGCCTTAAAGCACTATGTACCTACCTGGAGATGTAAATAACCTTTAAGGGAACAAACATCATTTTAGGCAAATTGAAGTTACTTCTTTTTTTTAAGATTTTTTTTTGATGGGGGCCGTTTTTAAAGTATTGAATTTGTTACAATATTGCTTCTGTTTTATGTTTTGGTTTTTTGGCCCCAAGTCGTGTGGGATCTCAGCTCCCTGATCAGGGATCGAACCCGCACCCCTTGTATTGGAAGGCGAAGTCTTAACCACTGGACTGCCAGGGAAGTCCCCAAATTGAAGTTATTTCTAACTAACACTGCAGTTAGCATCTCTGGAGACCTGCAGTTAACGGTTTATTGGCTGGCGACTTTTGAACAGGACTGAAACTTGATATCTTGGTGTCTGACACTGTGAGGCGGTCGGGGGAGCTTTCTTTCTTTTTTTTTTTTTTTTCTCTAATAATTGCTGTATTAGTAAGACTCCAAGCTCCCGCTTCAGATGGTGTTCTTCCCTGGATTCAAATTACATCACTACTTTATCCTTTCTGTCTTTCAACCTGATTTGGTAGATGGGATTCTGTAATCCCTTTTAGCCCTTGTGTGAATTCAAACAATCTGTTTACTGCCTGAATGAGTTTGGCATTCTCTCCACATACTTTTATTGTTACAGGCCATAATCCTAAAATCATTCTTAAGACTTTTCACCACCAAACTGCAATGATTTCTTTTTTTTTTTTTGGCCACATTTCGTTGTATTGGGCATTCTGCTGTTTGCCAGTGTGAATGCTTGGGAAGGACTTGAAATTAGCACATGCATGCCTTTGGCTTTTTTATTATTATAGCAAGTAGGAAGTTTTGAGTTTAAAAAAAAGTACGTTATATAGGGGTAAACTTAATTTTTATTTGGCTTCCTATTTTATTGCTTTTCTCAAAAAAAAAATGTCTATCAACTATTCTGATTTGCAAGTTGAATCCTGTAAGGCTTGGTGAGATTGGCTCACCATTGCTCCAGTGGTCCGTACTGAATTGTTTCCAAATTGGTCTCTGTGGAATTGTTTCCATAGAGATGGTTAGAACTAAGGACTCCCAGTTGCTTTTTTTTTTTTTCTCTTTGTCTTCCATTTCGTCATTTCAGTGCTTTCCTATTAGTACAGAGATCAGAGGGACCCCGCAGAGAGGGTCTTGTTAGAGGCCAAAATGAGAGAAGAGATGAAAAAGGAGAAGGAAATAGAAGTACCCACACGGCCCAGAGGAAAACAAGACAGCTAACACGTGATCCTGATTATACCACCAGGATGAAGGGAGCAGGAAAATTCCATGCAGAGCCTGAAAAAGAAAGAAAGAGAAATTGAAAGAAACTGTACTCTTTTGGGGGAGGGAAGGCATATTAACTAAAAATTGGCTAAGATAGTTGTTCACATACCCCCCACTGGCATTCTGAAATAACGTAAAAACTGGATTACAATATTTTTGTCTACAGGAAAATAAAATAAGCTAAAAACGTAACAAACCCACAAATAAGTTTCTAGGAGTGTGTCTAATTAAGGTAGTTAATGCCTTTTGAACACTAAATGTCTTACTAAGGTTTTGTGAAATGCTTGTTCTTTGATTTATACCATATATATCTACTCTCTTTAGAAAGCAGTAGTCTTCTCCATCATAATTCAAAATTATTTCTCAAGACAAGACTTAATTACAGTTTACATTCTTTTTTTTTTTTTCTTTTTTCTTTTTTGCGGTACGCGGGCCTCTCACTGTTGTGGCCTCTCCCGTTGCGGAGCACAGGCTCCGGACGCGCAGGCTCAGCGGCCATGGCTCACGGGCCCAGCCGCTCCACGGCATGTGGGATCTTCCCGGACCGGGGCACGAACCTGCGTCCCCTGCATTGGCAGGCGGACTCAACCACTGCGCCACCAGGGAAGCCCACAGTTTACATTCTTGATACTTTTTTTTGTATCTTCAAGTCACCCTAGTGTTCATTCTGGGATTAGGGAAGCCAAAAGGTGTCATCCAATTGGAATAATTATACACTAAGTAAACCAATTGCAACTTAAAAGGAAAAAAGCACCTAGCACACTTTCTCTAATTTTTGAAAATTAAAAGTGTTGAACATTATTTCTGTCCCAGTGGATTACTGTGAAGAACAGGGAAAGCAGCTACAAAAGATAGCTACTTAAGGAATTTAAATCAAACTATTGTACTGCTTTTCATATTTTATAAACACATTGATAACTTAGAAAACACTATACCGTTAAGAGTAACAGACCATTCCCCTCTCCCCCCACACATGATTTTAAGCTTCTGAGTGGTAGATAAAAATATGTTTCTTCACATATGTACCTATGCCTCTTAGTGTACAAATAACTATGGTTATATTGGGGTGGAGGCACTTTAAGTAACTAATTTTCACCACAGTCTAGCAAAGAAGGCCCAGCAGAGATGATGAGCTCTTAAACTGGAACAATGGTACTGGGATAGATATAAGAGGATGTCTTTGAGATATTTAGGAGCCATTATCAGCAGGATTTACTGATTGATTAGAGAAGCTGTGGATGGATGAGTAAAAAGTCAAGGATGAGTTATTTTTGGTTTAGGGTTTGATGGTGGGGATAGTAACTGACATAGGGAATATAGGACTTGAGTATACTGATTTTGAGGTGCCAAATACAATCCAAGTGGATGTGTCTAGTAGGAAATTAATATGTGCTAGGTTATATAGCTGGCATTCACCAACGTATATTTTGCTTTTACATTCTGATAGTTTAGGGAGGTAGGCTCAGGCTAGGTACATTTGGTCTAGAATCTCTTGTAAAAACTGGAATGAGAACTTATTAACTTACAATGAGGAATAATGAGAAATATAAGTCAAACAGATTGACTGCATCTTGTCCCTATGTTTTGCAGTGGCTGCTTCTGAATATTATATATAAAAAAATTATACTTTACAAGCTAAGTACTGGGGTTGTAATATACAGCATGATGACTATAATATACAGCATGATGACTATAATTAACACTACTATATGATGTATGAAAGTTGTTAAGAGAGTAAATCCTAAAAGTTCTCATTACAAGGAAACATTTTTCTTTTTTTGCTTTCTCTTTTAATGTATTTATAAGCGGTGATGGATGCTAACTAAACTTACTGCAGTAATCATCTCAGAATATATGTAAGTCAAACTATTATGCTATATACCTTAATCTTACACAGTAATGTATGCCAATTATATCTCAGTAAAACTGAGGAAAAAAAGAAATCATACTGTATTACTTAGTATTGCTGTTAACAAATTACCCTAAAACTTAGCAGCTTAAAACAACAGACTTTTATTATTTCATTGTTTCTGTGGGTCTGAAACCTGAGGACAGCTTAGATGGGTGCCTCTGGCTCAGGGTCTCATATAAAGCTGCAATCAGAAGTGTCAACTGGGGGCTTCCCTGGTGGCGCAGTGGTTCAGAATCCGCCTGCCAATGCAGGGGACATGGGTTTGAGCCCTGGTACGGGAAGATCCTACATGCCGCGGAGCAACAAAGCCCATGAGCCACAACTACTGAGCCTGTGCTCTAGAGCCCGTGAGCCACAACTACTGAGCTGGTGTGCCACAACTACTGAAGCCTGTGCACCTAGAGCCCATGCTCTGCAACAAGAGAAGCCACCGCAATGAGAAGCCCACGCACTGCAACGAAGAGTAGCCCCCGCTCGCCGCAACTAGAGAAAGCCCATGCGCAGCACCAAAGACCGAACGTGGCCAAAGATAATAAATAAATAAATAAATAAAAATTTTAAAAAAAGTGTCAGCTGGGCCTGCAGTTACTCAAGGCTCAACTGATGGAAGATCTGCTTCCAAGCGCCCTTACATGGTTATTGGCAGGTCTCCGTTTTTTTTTTTTTTTTTTTTTAATGATTTAAACATTTTAGAATAGTTGTAGGTTTACAAAAAAGTTGCAAAGATAGTACGAAGAGTTCCTGAATACCTCTCACTCAGTTTCCTTTGTTGTTAACATCTTACATTCTACGGTGTGTTTGTCACAAGTAATGAACCAGCACTGGTCCATTGCTATTAACTAAACTCTGCACTTTATTTGGGCTCACTTGTTTTTCTGTAACATCCTTTTTGTGTTCCAGTATCTGATCTGGGATGCTAAATTACATTAGTCAACATTCTCCTTAGCATCCTCTAGTCAAGTATTTTGTAGAATATCCTTCAGTTGGAATTCCTCTGATGTCTTTGCCATGATGAGACAAGAGTAATGTGTTCTTGGGAAGAAGACTACAGAAGTAAAGTGCCATGCCCATCACACCATATCAAAAGTATATGCTGTCAACATGACTTATCACTGATGGTGTTAACCTTTAATCACCTGGGTGAGGTAGTGTTTGCCAGATTTCTCCACTGTGAAGTTGCTTTTCATCCTCTTCCTATGGTCTACTCTTTTGGAAACAAGTCACTGAGTGCACCCACACTCAAGGGGTATTTAAACTCCATCTCCTGGAAGCCACCGCAAAGAGAAGTCCGCGCACATCGACAGAGTAGCCCCCACTCTGCAACTAGAGAAAGCCCCCGCGCAGCAGCGAAGACCCAATGCAGCCAAAAATAAAAATAAATAAATTTATATAAATAAATAAACTCCATCTCCTGGAAGAGAGAGTAGCTAGATAAATTATTTGATATTATTCTGTAAGGTTTTTCTTTCTTTCATTCTTTCATCTTTTATATATGTCAGTACAGACTCATGATATTCATTTTGTATTTTGGGTTATAATCTACTACTACATTACTAACTTTGTTGCTCAAATTGTTCTTGCTTAGGCCACTGGGAGCACTTTGAGGTTGGCTTCTATATCCCTTTGACATGCCCCTATCCTTTTTAGTTTTTGAGACTGCCTTACTTTCTGGTACTAGAAGGTGCTGCAGGCTCATCTGGTATTTTCTTTACCCTGGCCCTAGAATGGGCCATTTCTCCAGGGAGCTTCACTTCCTTTTATTATTGGGGAATGATGTTTAGTTTCCACATTTCCCAAATTTCCTTTTTCTTTTGTTATTAAAATGTAATTTTATTCTATTGTGGTTGAAGGACACACTTTGTATGATTCCAGGCCTTTAAATTTATTGAGACTTGTTTTATGGGCTACCTAACATATGGTCTATTCTGGAGAATGCTTCATGTGCACTTGAGAAGGATGTGCTGTTTACTGCTATTATGGGGTGTACTAGAGATGTCTGATAGGTCTAGTTGGTTTACAGTGTTGTTAAATCTTGTTGATCTTCTGTCTAGTTGTTCTATCCATTATTGAAACTAGGCATTGAAGTCTCCAACTATTATTGTTGATTTGTCTATTTCTTCTATTCTGTCCGTTTTTGCTTCATGTGTTTTGGGGTTCTGTTGTTAGGTGCATATATGTTTATAACTGTCATATATTCCAGATAGATTGATACTTTTATCATTATAAAATGTCATTCTTTGTCTATAGTAACAAATATTGTCTTAAAGTCTATTTTGTTTGTTACTAGTATAGTCACTCCAGCTCTCTTTTGGTTATAATTTGCATGGCATATCTTTTCCCCATTTTTTTACTTTCAACCTATTTGTGTCTTTGAATTTAAAGTTTGTCTCTTATAGAAAGCATATAGTTAGATCATGTCTTTAAAAAAATCCCTTTGATGTGAATTTAGTCCATTTACATTTAATGTAATTAAGGTGGGGTTTAAGTCTGCCATTTTGCTATTTGTTTTCTATATATGTCATGTCTTTATTGTTTCTCTATTCCTCCATTACTGCTTGCTTTTGTATTAACTAGATATTATATATATGAATATGAATATCTATAAAGAACATATGTATATGGCTATTATCAAAAAGAATACAAATAACAAGTGTTGGCAAGGATGTGGAGAAAAGGGAACCCTCATACACTGTTGGTGGGAATGTAAATTGGTGCAGCCACTGTGGGAAACAGTATGGAGGTTTCTCAAAAAACTAGAAATAGAACTACCATATGACTCAGCAATTCAACTTCTGGGTATGTATCTGAAAAAAACCAAAAATACTAATTTGAAAAGATACATGCACCTCAGTGTTCGTAGCAGTATTATTTACAATTGGCAAAATATGGAAGCAACCTAAGTGTCCATCAACAGATGAATGGATAAAGAAGATATGGTATATTTATACAATGGAATACTACTCAGTCATAAAAAAGAATGAAGTTTTGCATTTGCAACTATGTGGGTGGACTTGGAGGGTATTATGCTAAGTGAAATAAGTCAGACAAAGACAAATACTGTATGTTATAGCTTATATGTGGAATCTAAAAAATACAACAAACTAGTGAATATAACAAAAAAGAAACGGACTCACAAATATAGAGAACAAACTAGTGGTTACTAGTGGGGAGAGGAAGCGGGGGACAATAATTTGGTTGATAAGTGGTAAGTCATGATGATAAGATGATAACAGTAAACTTTAACAGAAAAGTGAAAAATTTCCATCCAAAACAGTGGGTATTCAAACATAAATGTAGTTGAAGAAATCAGAGCGAGTCTAAAAATATTTGAACAAAGGAAGTGTTTCTGAGCTTCTGTTAAGTCTAGGAAATATGGGTAAAAGTAAACACAAAGTAGTTGAATGCCGTGTGTGTGTGTGTGTGTGTGTGTGTGTGTGTATGGTCTTAGTAGCTAAATGAAACTAATTTAAAAATAGATTTTCTTCCAAATTTTTATTTAAAAACTTATTTTACTTATAATTTGTAATTCTTTTTTATACTCATTTTCTTTTCACCAGCAAGTAGACAGTGTTCAAGTACACTTTGAATGCCAGTCAGTGCTCTATTAGTTAGTATTTACATTTTCAAAGAACTAAACTGGCATTTATTAATGAGTATCCTTGTTTTGAGGCAGTAGTCATAAGCAAAAGCTAAGTGGATTCTTTTATGCTAACAGCTACAGAATAGCAGAAATCAACTTTCTGTTGTCTGTAGCCACAGGAGACTGTAAACAAGCTAAGACAGTTACAGAGAGACAAATAAGCCTCAGTGTTCCCAGGCATACCCATGGGCAGGTTTAATGACTAAGCTATATGAACAAGGGAGGTTTATGATTTCCCTACATTTACATGGTAAATGGAACCAAGATTAGAATTCAGGAAGGTGTCTACTGTGTTCTCAGAAACAAACCCAGTGGAACTCCGGGGAAGGTAGTGGGACAGGGAATTGTGAAATGGGATTTTAGTTTTTTCCGTACTATTTTATTGTTTATAAAAGGATTATATTCATATACTAATTTGATGATTAAAAACTAAAGAGTTAAAAAAGAAGTATGAATAGTTGGGAAGTCATATGAATTTATAAATTTATTTTATGTATTTATTTTTGGCTGCGTTGGGTCTTCGTTGCTGCATGCGGGCTTTCTCTAGTGGCGGCGAGTGGGGGCTACTCTTCGTTGTGGTGCGCGGGCTTCTCATTGCGGTGGCTTCTCTGTTGTGGAGCACGGGCTCTAGGCACGCGAGCTTCAGTAGTTGTGGCTCACGGGCTCTAGAGCCTGGGCTCTAGAGCACAGGCTCAGTAATTCTGGTGCATGGGATGCTCCACAGCATGTGGGATCTTTCCCGGCCAGGGATCAATCACGTGTCCCCAGCACTGGCAGGCAGATTCTTAACCACTGCGCCACCAGGGAAGTCCCGAAATCATATGAATTTAGATTTATGAGCTTGTACCCTCTGGGGGTAATTTATTTATTTTTAAACAGCATATTTGCTTGGCATTATTGAGGGGCATGTAAAGTCACTCTAGGTGTCCAAACGGAATGTCAATGAAACTAGAGAAGGATAATTTAAATTATTTGGATCATTTGAAAAACACCGTGCTGGATAGTTGCTCAGAGCCCTGTCTGATAGCTGCACCTGAGGACCAGCCATTTGACTGGATGCCAAAATTTGTGCAAGCCCATTTACTGGGTGAATAAAGGCAAGTTGCTCAAACTTTACCTGCCTCAAATTTTCTCTGAGCAATTCAGGGGGACGTTAAACCTGCCTCTTCCTTATAGGAATGAAACCAAAACTAATTTTAAGGAGAGAGAGAGAGGAAAAAAAAAAAGACATCTTCAAAAATAAATTCTAGGGCCTCCCTGGTGGCGCAGTGGTTGAGAGTCCGCCTGCCGATGCAGGGGATGCGGGTTCGTGCCCCGGTCTGGGAGGATCCCATGTGCCGCGGAGCGGCTGGGCCCGTGAGCCATGGCCGCTGAGCCTGCGCGTCCGGAGCCTGTGCTCCGCAACGGGAGAGGCCACAACGGTGAGAGGCCCGCGTACGGCAAAAAAAAAATAAATAAATAAATAAAAAATAAATTCTAGATTAGATCCTCAGGGTAGAGGTGTATGGCTCATTCATGAGATTCTCCTCTCCCTAGTGCCTAGCATTGGAGTCTGCCTGCCACACAGTAGCTGTTG
Source organism: Mesoplodon densirostris (assembly GCF_025265405.1). Lineage (NCBI taxonomy): Eukaryota > Metazoa > Chordata > Mammalia > Artiodactyla > Ziphiidae > Mesoplodon > Mesoplodon densirostris. The sequence goes on from NC_082661.1 coordinate 180,628,686, forward strand.
AACTGAACTTTGGATTTCTGAACCCACAAAGATAAAGAACAAATCATGAACATTGGCTCCAGCAGATCTTTATAGCCTTATCTCCACCCTCTCCTATCCTCTTGCCACATCTATTTCCATATTGAATTGCTTACCCTGGGATTAATCCATGCACTCTGCCCAAGAAGCCTGTTCCCACCTTATGGAACTGCTGGACATATTTTTGTGTATGTTTTTGGACCCATTCAAATGTCACCTCGTCTCTGGAGCTCCCTCTGACTGTCTCCTGGGCAGAGTTATTGCTCTCTCCTTGTGTTCATAAGCATTGTATCTTTATCTTTTTCTTTTATATTTTATAATTTTTACATTGGTCTCCTCACTGACTGAGAATACCTTGACAGAGAGTTAGTGACTTGTTCATCATTTTATCCCCCAAATCTAGCATGTGCCTGGTGTTTAGGAAATACACAGTAACTTTTGAAAATTAAATTGTTAATGTTAACCCTATGTTAAGCATAATTGGTTACCATAGAGCACAAACAGGAATATTAATCAAATTAAATGAATAAAAATACTTTGTCTACCCTTTGAGAACAAAAATTAAATTTATAAAATACATTTTATTTTATTTTATTTTATTTTATTTTTTTTGCGGTACGTGGGCCTCTCACTGTTGTGGCCTCTCCCCGTTGCGGAGCACAGGCTCCGGACGTGCAGGCTCAGCGGCCATGGCTCACGGGCCCAGCCGCTCGGCGGCATGTGGGATCTTCCCGGACCGGGGCACGAACCCGTGTCCCCTGCATCGGCAGGCGGACTCTCAACCACTGCGCCACCAGGGAAGCCCTATAAAATACATTTTAGAAAGATAGTTTTAATACATCTATGGTGCTAGAAACTTCATGCTCTTTTTGTAGTGATTCTCCAGGTACAGCATCAGCATCACTTGGGAACTTGTTAGAAATGTAAATTCTTGGGCCCCACCTTAGACTTACGAAATAAAAAATTCTGGGCATGGAGTCCAGCAATTTGTGTTTTAATACATCCCCACAGATGATTCTGATGAATGCTAAAATCTGAAAAGCACTGTTCTAGAACAAATAAAAATGCTTAAGAAACTATCACACTTGACCAAGAACTCTTTTTACTTAATCAGAAATCTTGCTTAGTTTTCATACATAGTACAATTGTTTAGTGTTTCTTATACCAGGGTCCTTTGTATTCTTGAGTGTCTGCAAATTCTAAGAGAATTTTTAAACTCTTGAGTTTTCATTTCAGAGATGGTCTAAAGTATTTTAACATTTAAGACAGAATTTCTCTTATGCAGTGGTAGTTTACAGTTTCATGGAATTAAGATTTTAGTTCCTTAAGTAAGAGTTCCTCAAATTCTGGTCCTGGGATATATTCTAAGGCATGGTGGTTAACAACATGGACTCTGGAGTTAGACTATTTGGATTCAAATTTAGGCATTGTCTAAATGTGTGACCTTGGGCAGTTACTTAAAATTTCTGAGCCTCTGTTTATTCACCTGTAAAATGGAAATGGAGATTATAATAAGGATCTATCTCATGAGATGCTCTGAGGATTAAATGCTCTTAGAACCATGTCTAGCACATAATAAGTGCTCAGTAAGTATTTATTATTATTGTTCTTGGAAATTTGTGCAGCAGTTAGGATTTTGCTGGGCTGCAAGTAACAGAATACTGGATTGTGTTCATTTGCTATTGCTGCTATAACAAATTATCACAAATTTAGTGAGTAACAATAACACAAATTTATTATTTTATAATTCTGAAAGTCACAAATCCAAAATAGGTCTCACTGGGATAAAATCAATCTTGATCTGGGACTTCCCAGCCTCCAGCTTGTGAGAAAAGAAATTCTGTTGTTTAAGCCACTCAGTCTGTGGTTTGTTATGGCATCCTCAACTGACTAATCCAGATTTGTTCCTTCTAGAGGTTCTAGGGGAGAATTTGTTTCCTTGCCTTGTTCAATTTTTTTGGCCATGCTCCATGGCATGGGGTTGGGGAACTTCCCTGACCAGGGATCAAACCCATGCCCCCTACATTGGGAGCACGGATTCTTAACCACTGGACCACCAGGTAAGTCCCACCTTATTCAATTTCTAGAGGCTACCTATATTTCTTGGCTTGTGTCTCCTTCCTCTGTCTTTAACCCAGCAGCACAGCATATTCAAATCACTGCCTTGAACTTTTTTGCCTCCCTCTTCCACTTTTAAAGACCCCTGTGACTTTTAGTCCACTGGGATAATCCAAAATAATCTTATTTTAAGGTCAGTTGGAACTTCCCTGGTGGTGCAGTGGTTAAGAATCCACCTGCCAATGCAGGGGACCCGAGTTTGATCCCTGGTCTGGGAAGATCCCACATGCTGCGGAGCAACTAAGCCTGTGCGCCACAACTACTGAGCCTGTGCTCTAGAGCCCACAAGCCACAACTACTGAGGCCAGGTGCCACAACTACTGAAGCTCGCATGCCCAAGAGCCCGAGCGCCACAACTACCGAACCCGCGTGCTGCAACCACTGAAGCCTGTGCACCTAGAGCTCATGCTCCGCAACAAGAGAAGCCACCACAATGAGAAGCCCATGCACCGCAACGAAGAGTAGCTCCCACTCACCACAACTAGAGAAAACCCACGCATAGCAAGGAAGACCCAATGCAGCCAAAGATAAAAATAAAATTTAAAAAAAAAGTCCTGCCTTCAAATGTTAAAAAAAAAAATCAGTTGATTAGCAACCTTAATCCCATATGCAACCTTAATTCCCTGCTGCCATGCAGCATAGCACATTAACAAGTTCTTGGAATTAGAATCTGGACACCTTTGGCTACTTTGGCCATTATTTTGGCTACTCCATGGACTGACAATAGTTTGAACCTTAAGGATGTTTGCAGTTTACTTAAGAAGTCTGGAAGTAGGGGGGTCTAACATTGATTTAGCAGGTTAACTACATTGTAAAGAACCTATACTATTTCTTCCTTACCTAGTTTGTTAGCTTTTCCTCTTCGTATTTGTCACCTCATGGTCAAAACATGATCGTTGCATTTCCAGGCATCAGCAACATATTCAAGGCAGAAAAAAGAGGAGGGGGAAAAAGAGGCTGTCCATTTTCCTTTCCCGTCCGCCCCTTTTATCAGAAAGCCAAAGATTGTCCCTAGAATCTCTCCAGCAATCTTGCTCTGAATGGGTCCTATGGCCATCTCTAGCTGCAAGAGGATCTGGAAGAGGGAGCATCTGGCACAGGAGAATGAAATCATACAGATTGGCTTAGACCATTTATGATACATTGTTGGGGCTGGGCGCATTGCCTCCCCAAACAAAATCAGAGTTATTTTAGAAAAAGAGAAGTGCAAGTGTGTGTGTGGGAGGGGTGGGGTGGAGAGGGGTTGTTGTCAAACAGGCAAATGATATTGGATGTTAGAGTCTTGGAGGATTTTTCCCTTTAAAGAAATGTTTTCTCTTGAGAAGCCATGCAGTATTTCTAGAAGCCTGATAAAGTACTTAGTTGTAGAATTTTATTTTTCTGTACCAAATTAGAGCAGGAAAACAAGACTATCTAAAGAAACATTTTAAAAACATAAACATGTAATTTGTGATCTCTATAGAAAAGTTAGACAGTCCTTTCAATATAAATTTTCTCATCCAATTGAACACGTAGCTGATGGCTGAGACAAACGGGGCTGTAGTTCAATGGGGCTAAAAACTTGCTCCTTTTGGCAATACCTATGATTTCTGTAACAGTGTCAATTCTATTTACGAAAACTATGCTTCATTTTCAGAACTTTAATTTGTTTCTGGTCTCTATTCAATTTTTCTAAAATAATAAAGGCACTCTATAATAAAATTTCCAAATAATTACATTAACAACTGCAATGTACTGTCAGTAATGGTGATGCTACTGAAACTGAAATGTTGGCTGGCAGATGATACCATGTTGAGAAGCCCTGAGTATTTGCCAGTCAATGTATGAAAGTTCAGTTGTGATGCATGCTCAGTGTATTATTTACTTAATTCAATAAACATTTATTGTGTCAGGCACTGTTCTAGAAACTGAGATTTTAGTAGCAAAGAAAAACACGAAGAGGTTCTGACTTTATGCTCTTTGCAGTCTGGTTAGAATAATCCAAGAAACACAAATGAAAATTCAAGGAATTTAAAAATCTATCAGATCACCAATGGTGGGACATTCTCATATGCTAAGTTGATACACTCTCTGAAAATAAATTTTTTTAATAATTTATTTATTTTTTAATTTTTGGCTGTGTTGGGTCTTCATTGCTGTGTGCAGGCTTTCTCTGGTTGCTGCGAACGGGGGCTACTCTTCTTTGTGGTGCGTGGGCTTCCCATTGTGGTGGCTTCTCTTGTTGCGGAGCACGGGCTCTAGGTGCGTGGGCTTCAGTAGTTGTGGCACACGGGCTCAGTAGTTGTGGCTCACGGGCTCTAGAGCGCAGGCTCAGTAGTTGTGACGCACAGGCTAAGTTGCTCCGTGGCATGTGGGATCTTCCTGGACCAGGGCTTGAACCCGTGTCCCCTGCATTAGTAGGCGGATTCTTAACCACTGCACCACCAGGGAAACCCTGAAGATAAATTTAAGTGTATGTGTAAGTTAAGATGTCTGTACACTTTGACCCAGAGATTTGGTTTTTGGGAATCTATTTAAAGAATCAGAAATGCAGACCAAGATTTACAGTCAAAAAATTTGATCACTACATTATCTTTATAAGTGAAAAATTAGAAATAAATACTCACCAAAGGGGAAATAGTTAAATAATTTATAGCATATGCATGAGCCTATTGTAAATCGATTAAAATGATGTTTTTGAAGCATTTATACTCATGCTATACTCTTAAAAGGGTAAAAATTATGATTAAAAACTGTATATCTAAAATATTAATAATGTTATTGCTTGGAGGTCAAAAGGTGCAACCTTACTGAAGTTATTGAAGGGGGTCAAAAGATACAGATTTCCAGCTGTAAAATAAATAAGTCCTGGGAATGTCATGTACAGCATGGTGACTATAGTTAACAATAATGTATTGCATATTTGAAAGCTGCTAAGAGAGTAGATCGTCAAAATTTCATCACACACAAAAAACCCCCTTTTTTTTGTAACTTTGTATGGTGATGGATTAACTAGGTAGTTAATGATTGTGGTAGATCATTTCCCAATATATAAAAATATCAGATCAGTATGTTGTACACCTGAAAGTAATACATCAACTATACCTCAAAAAAAAAAAAAAAGGCAGAAAAAAGTAGGCATTTGGCAAGATAGTTAAGCAAAACACTTGTATAATAAATTAAACACAAAGAAAAGAAAAAGAAACCTGTAGGCTTGGGAGCTGCCTAGTGGGCTGGTGCCAGGTGTGGCTGCCAGCAAGGCGTCCCACTGTTATTTATCTTAATCTTGAGAACAAGAAATACATGTTAGGATAGGTTCGTTTCTTTTAGATTTAAACAAAGCACCTTCTAATTTGCTGAATTTTTTTAAAGTTCTATAACTTTGGGAGGGAAGAATCCCTCCATACCTATGACAAAATCCATGCTTTCTAGTAAAGCAAAGGAAGCACTGAGAATGTTTAACAGAATTTCTCTCCGTAGGGCATGAGAATACAGGAGATCCCCTCCCCACCCTGCTTTTCTATATTTTACAGGTTTTCAGTAAAGAGAAAGTGTTATTCTTATAATGAAAAGCTTTATTGTAACAAATCTATATCATGAGTTAAAAAGTCTCTATCTGCACGTTTATAAAATAACACAAAATTAAAGCATGAGGCTCCTTTGACTATGTTAAGTCCAAAAAAAAAAGAAGTTATTGCTGATTTACATGATTATGAGTCACTTTTTGATTTTCCAAGTTTTTTTATAATGGGCATTGTAAAAAAATATAATTTATTTATTTTTGGCTGCGTTGGGTCTTTGCTGCTGCGCGTGAGCTTTCTCCAGCTGCGGCAAGTGGGGGCTACTCTTCTTTGCAGTACGTGGGTTTCTCTTCATGCAGAGCACAGGCTCCAGGTGCATGGGCTTCAGTAGTTGTGGCTCATGGGCTCCAGAGTGCAGGCTCAGTAGTTGTGGCACACGGGCTTAGTTGCTCCGCGGCATGTGGGATCTTCCCGGACCAGGGCTTGAACCCGTGTCCCCTGCATTGGCAGGAGGATTCTCAACCACAGCGCCACTAGGGAAGCGATAATGGGCATATTTTTTATAATTAGAAAAAATGCATTATTATAAAAAGGCAGTAATATTCATTGGGAAACTATAAGCAACATATATGCCCCTTGAAAATTTCATGCACTTCATTAAAAACATAGCCTAATGTAGTTTTGGCTACTCTAGGAATATGACTATGTTGTAAAGTATATGTACACTATGAAAAAAATATTCTATTAATCCAGGAATTTAAAACAAATTCAATTTAGAGGCTTAAAATCAGAGGATCACTTTAAATGTAGGTGTGTTAGAATAATTGCTTGACTTTGTACCTGAAAAATGCTAGTTGCTTCTGTACATCAAGTAAAACATTAACTTTTTGATTTTTTGCAGCAACAAGCATGAAAGCAGGCTACCAGCAATTTTGAGAGCTTGCAGAAACAGCTTGCAAGGAAAATGAAGTTCCCTATTTTCATAGTAGATGCATTCACAACAAAAGCATTTCGTGGGAATCCTGCTGCTGTTTGCCTCCTAGAAAATGTAAGTAGTATTTTGTTTGGAAATGCAGTGCTTCAAATCCTAGATTCCTGTAGAACCAAGTATTTCCTAAAAAAAAAAAAAAAAAAAATCAGACCCACCTATTTTTGTACCTCTCTGGCTTGTGTTGTCAAATGATATCAGCAATGTTCACGTCTGCAAGTTGGTTTTGACCAAATCTTATAATGAGACTGCTTACACCTAGATGCTTAGGTCTAGAGAAATGAAGATTCATGTAAAGAAGAACTAGAGCCAATTAAAAAAAAAGTGTGGGGGGGATTTCCCTGGTAGTTTCGTGGTTGAGACTCCCCCCACCCCCCGACCCCAGCCAAAAAAAAAAAAAAACTCGAGCTCCTTGTAGCCTCTGTGTTTTCATTTAGTTAGCACCAAATGGGGAGGAGAATGAAACTAGATGAGTTTTATGTGACTGGACATGGCTGATACTACATTTAGCTTAAAAGATTCTAGCTGGATATTTTTAACCTTACCTATAGTTCAGACAATTAGAAATTCTTTTCAGGACCAAAGATGAGACATTTTGCAAGGAATTAAGTAATGTAGTAGAAAGATAGAAGGAATTAAGCTCTAACCTAGGGAGAACTCAGCTTACTGAAAGTCTCATTTTAAAAATGGCTCTTTGATTGGATAAGTTTTAACAGAATACTTAAATTTTCTTTGACCTTAGATGCTTTGTGTTGTTACCTGGGTGTTAGGAAACAAGCCAAGGTACACTTCTACTCAGAGCAGTTAGTACAAGAGTAGATTTTCTGAAAATTTCTTCAGGAACACAGTAAGCAACTGATGATCTTAATGGGCAGGAATAGAAAGGCAGAGATAGCGAACACGGTGGGGAGTAGGGGGAAGGGGAGGGTGGGATGAATTGGGAGATTAAGTGTGACATAAATACACTACCATGAGTAAAAGAGATAACTAGTGGGAACCTGCTGTATAGCACAGGGAGCTCAGCTCGGTGCTCTGTGATGACCTAGATGGGTGGGATGTGGGGTCTGTGAGGTCCAAGAGGGAGGGGATATATGTATACCTATACCTGGTTCACTTCACTGTACAGCAGAAACTAACACAACATTGTAAAGCAGTTATACTCCAATAAAAGAATAACACATTAAAAAAAGTCTTATTGGGTTTCCCTGGTGGTGCAGTGGTTGAGAGTCCGCCTGCCGATGCAGGGGACACGGGTTCGTGCCCCGGTCCGGGAAGATCCCACATGCCGCGGACCGGCTAGGCCCATGAGCCATGGCCGCTGAGCCTGCGCGTCCAGAGCCTGTGCTCCGCAATGCGAGAGGCCACAAGAGTGAGAGGCCCGTGTACCGCAAAAAAAAAAAAAAAAAGTCTTATTAAGTTGGGGCCTTTGAGTGCAAACATCAAGCTGGCTGCAGATTAAAATCACCTGAGGTGCTTTAAAAATTCCTATGCCCAACCAATCACAATAGAACCTCTGGGGGTGGGACCCAAGCAGCACTGTTTTTTAAAGCTCCCCGGGTGATTCTAGTGTAAATCAAGGTGGAGAATGGCTGAGGTTTTATTGAGACAGGTGAATATTGTTAATTGAGTCTTTGGTATACTTATTTTCTCCATGAAATGGAGCAGCAAAATGGTGATCAAGAGTCCTCATCTTACATTGGGCTTCCCTGGTAGCACAGTGGTTAAGAATCCGCCTGCCAATGCGGGGACACGGGTTCGAGCCCTGCTCCGGGAAGATCCCACATGCCATGGAGCAACTAAGCCCCTGCACCACAGCTACTGAGACTGCGCTGTAGAGCCCACCTACCACAACTACTGAGCCCACGCACCACAACTACCAAAGCCCCCGCGCCTAGAGCCTGTGCTCCGCAACAAGAGAAGACCCCACAAGAAGCCCACACACTGCAAAGGAGAGTAGCCCCCACTCACTGCAACTAGAGAAAGCCCGCCCATAGCAACAAAGACCCAACGCAGCCAAAAATAAATAAGTAAATAAATAAAACAAAAGAAAACAGAGTCCTCATCTTACCTAGATGATGTATTCATCATGCAACCTTGCAGTTGGCATTTTCCAACCACAAAGTGCAGAAAGTAATAAAGTTAATAGGCTTTGTCAAGTAACACAAGAGCTTAGGAGTATTAGTGAGAGAATAACAGCCGGATTCTAAAACGTGAACTTTGTTTAGAAACAATATGGCAAACATAGCTTCACGTCAAGGACTTGTGAAATTGACTAAATCTGCTTGTCAAGAGTCTTAATATAGGTGCTTCCCTGGTGGCTCAGTGGTTAAGAATCCGCCTGCCAATGCAGGGGACACGGGTTCGAGCCCTGGTCCGGGAAGATCCCACATGCTGCGGAGCGACTAAGCCTGTGTGCTACAACTACTGAGCCTGCACTCTGGAGCCCATGAGCCACAACTACTGAAGCCCATGCACCTGGAGCCTGTGCTCTGCAACAAGAGAAGCCACGGCAATGAGAAGCCTGAGCACCGCGACGAAGAACAGGCCCTGCTTGCCGCAACTAGAGAAAGCCCACGTGCAGCAACGAAGACCCAACGCAGGCAAAAATAAATTTAAATTTAAAAAAGAGTCTTAATATATTTGCCCCATGTCCCCATGTAATATTCCTGAAGAGTTTTGGAAAAGTTTTGAGTGATTTATGTTCTCAGTTTCACCAGATGACAAGAATCAGTATTATTCCTCAATTTACTCCTTTTTACCTCCAGTACAGTCACTAAACTCCAGACTTAAGATCTCTCTCCCTCCCCTCTCTATCTCTCCATTAAAATATATTTTGCAGGTTATTTATATATATGGAAAAGCTAGGAAATAAAAATTTAAACAAAAAACTTAGCATAGTTAAAAGCAATATGCTTTAGTACTGAAGGAAGGAAGAAAAAGAAGATGAAGTCTGTGATCCGTCTGGGGACGCTTTCTGAAGAGTCTCTCAATTCACTTCTGTGCCTTAGACCTGTGAGACCAGGCTAATTTGATGGCCTGTCAGGGACAACTGAATAGATATCTAAAGACTAGTTTGCTAGTTTTCTATCCTGTGGACACAAGAATCCTGCTCTCCTGGAGGCTAATTTAGCACTTTCCCCAATGCGCAATCAATAAAAATTAAAATGGAAGTATAAACTGTTGTTTCCACCCTTGGATTCTTTTACACATGGCTGGAGATAGTGGACACCTGAAACACCTAGAGAGGACACAAGTGAACTCAGGAAAATATCATAGACAGATAAGTGCTAAACCTTATAATGCTGACCACAACTCAGTAGGTATTCAGCCTGTCATTACATAGTCTACAAATATTTGTTGACATCTACCGTGAGCCAGGCTCCAGGGTAGGGACGGGAGGTATAGAGATCAGTAAGTTTTCCTGTCCTTGAGGTGCTCAGAGTCTAGCAGGGGAAATATACTTTTAAACCTGATCATTATCCCATAGTTACCACAGAGGCTGAAAGACCAGGTACCGGGTACCATGGGGACTCATGCCAGATCCCATGGGGATGCAGAGATGGAACAACACTGGATTTTTATGGGGGAGAAAATGCTTCAGGTTTTAAGTGCAGGGCTGCAAAGGAATATTCTTTTTTTTTTTTTTTTTTTTTTTTTGCGGTACGCGGGCCTCTCACTTTTGTGGCCTCTCCCGTTGCAGAGCACAGGCTCTGGATGCGCAGGCTCAGTGGCCATGGCTCACGGGCCCAGCTGCTCCGCGGCATGTGGGATCTTCCCGGACCGGGGCACGAACCCGTGTCCCCTGCATCGGCAGGCGGACTCTCAACCACTGTGCCACCAGGGAAGCCCAGGAATATTCTTTTTCATTTTGTTTTGTTTAAAATTATTTAAAATTTGACTGAGATGAGACTAGCTAGAGAAAAACTTGGTGGACAGACTAAAGACTAGATAATTGTACTTTGAGCTTTTTGAATACTTGATAAGAGACTGCTGGAAGGAAAGGAAAAGATTCTGGGTAACAACATTCCCAGAGCTTCTAGAATATTCTAAAGTTTTGTTTTCCTTTCTAGACAAGTCCATTTTAAAAATTTTCACATGAGGAACTTATAACACTGTACATTAGGTGAAAGCAAGAACAGATTAAGGGCTAAATGGAACATGAAACAGATACTTGAAAAAAAATTTTTAGTTAAAAAAAATCGATGGTTTTCTCAAATGCCTGACAATTTTACAATAAAACTGATGTAGAGACATGGAAAATGTATAGAAACAATATTTTAAAAAGTGAAATAGATACGTTACAATGACAGCGGTGTAAAAACTATAGGAACTCCCGACCAACTATTGGAATAGGTCAGAAGGCTGTGGTAGTGAAAAGGGGTGGTACTTTGTTTATTTTTCTGTAAACCAACTTTACTGTTTAGTGAAAATAACATATAACAGAGGTAGGGAGCCATATTTATTCTCCTTCATATCCTAACAAAGCCTTAAGGTTTTTGTTTTTGTTGTCATTTTGTGTGTGTGTATATGTATGTGTATGTATGTGTTTGTGTGTTTTTAGGGCAGGGCTTCTCAGTAGCAGTGTTATTGACATTTTGGACTGGAAAGTTCTTTGTTGTGTGAGGCCGTCATGTAAAATGTTGGGCAGATCCTGGGCTTTGACCCACTAGATGACAGTAGTCTCTCCTCCTCCCCCAGACATGACCATCAAAAATCGCCCCCAGTTGAAAACCATTGTTTCAGAAGATACCTTCTCTAAAGAGAGGCTTATTCTGGAGTTTTCCTGTTTAAATTATTCGTAAAAACAACTTCGTTGTGTGCCCAGTATATTTATTTATCCCGATTCAACTGGCCTTTACTGGCTGTCTACCATAAGCTGGACACTGTGCTAGGATTAAGTGTAATATTCATATATGTGTGTTTCTATTCTTTTAAACACTACTAATCATTTCCCGTGACAGCAAGGAGGATCGGCTTCACACTTTTTTTTTAAAGTTTTTATTGAGTCTGTTACAATATTGCTTCTGTTTTGTTTTGTCTTTTGGGCCCTGCCTGAGGCATGTGGGAATCTTAGCTCCCCAACCAGGGATTGAACCCGCACCCCCTGCTTTGGAAGATGACCTCTTAACCACTGGTCCGCCGGGGAAGTCCCTGGCTTCACACTTTTAAAGAGGAATGCTTAATTTTAGTTCCTAAAGTACTTGCTGTTCTGGTTTTTCTGGTTAAATTTAGGGATGACCAAAAGCCCCTTTTACAGCTTGGTGGGTTATATATTTAAAGAAAAACAGGTGTATAGCAATGCTGGGTTCAATCCATGCTTTAACTCATGGGCAGTGGCCATCTCCAAACTTGCTGCCCTTCCTTAGAGAGAGGATCACTGGCTCAGCGTGACCACACTGGGTCAGAGGCTCCTGGGGTTTCTAGAGGGTTACAGCCTCATTTCTCATTTTTATGCCCAGAAAAATGATGTAAAGTGCAGAGAAGATTCTTCTAGGACATTGAAGTGTTTTCCTTTGCCGAGTATTTGAGGGAAGAGAGCAACGCAAAGGAAGAGGAAATGTTAATGTGGGAATTTCTGCTTCCCAAGTATCCTCACTGGCTTCTAGAACATAACTCTCAGCTTTGAGGGCAGTGACTTCAGGCAAGTTCAGCCAGATACATACTGTGCTAATTTCTTTTCATATATTATTTCATTTCACCCTCACAACCACTCTATGAATAGGACTTATTATTATTATTATCCCTATTTTACAGATGAGAAAATGGAGGCAGAAGAAGCTTAAATGGCTAACTTCAGAATCCCACCCCAGGTCTGCCTGACTGCAGGGCCCATGCTTTTAACCCACTCTACTCAATACTAGACTAGATGTCGTCCCCTTTTATGTGCTCCCATGGCACCCCTTCCCAGTTGATAACATGCATCACTCTTGTTGTAATTCATTCAATGCCTGTCTCTCTCAGTACTGTACATTCCATGAGATCTTAATCTACTCTGACTTGTTCCAACACACAAGGCCTAGCACATGGGAGGCACTAAATAGATATCTGTTGAGTGAAAGTGAAAATATTATAATCAGTGATATTATGGCAAAATCTCCTTCTAAGAGTTCTAGTTAGCCAACAGTTATTCATCCTTTGTTCTCATTGGTAGGGTGGGGTGGGCAGGGTATGCAAAGTGAGTATGTGCTTTGGGTTCTGTGATGGAGCTGGAGAGACTAAGCATCCGTAAGATCCATTAGAAGCAACTGAAGATGGCCTGCAGTTTGAGTGCTGCATTGTGTGTACATAACTTTACAATCGGAAATCCAAGTGCCTCGAAAGGAATCTCCCATTCCTAGATGATTTAGAACTTTCTACATACAAGTGCTTTTCCGTTGCTGGAAGGAAAGCAGAGGGACAAATGAACAGAGCAGGACTGTCCTGTTTAGGCTGTCATACTTCTAAACTGCCACAAGGTGGGAGTATTTTAAAACTTTACTCTGATTTTCTGATCATTAATCTTTTGCGGGCCATACAGTGATGGAATCTCAGTGTCCCAACGCAGTACATTGGAAGGCAGAAAAACAAACATGGCTCTAATTTTGCTGCTGGAAGCTTGACTTATGTGAAATTGGCAAGAGGAAATGGATATTAAAGCAAGAGAACTAACAGTTATCGGTTTGGTTTGAAACTATTATGTTACATTTAAAAATAAGCTTGTAGTGTAAAATGGAAACATTATTGGAACCAAAATTCAGTATTTTGAATGAACGTAGTCTCATTCTTTTTTTCCTAAAGCTCTCCAAGTTGAAGCAATATTGATCTTCTCATGATTCACCATTATTTTGATCTTTGGTTCCAGTGTAGAAATTTAGCCACATGTGGTGCACATTGAGGGCTGCTACTATCATACTTTCTACAATGTCTCTGGCCCCTCAGGCAAATAGCAGGTGCATTTCAGTGTTCTGGGGCAGAAATTGCACTTATAGAAATTCAAATTGTAATTGGTGAAATATACCAAAGCAGAGAAGATTAAAGAGTTGATGGTCAGTGAAGTGTGTGTTTTAGCTGATGTGGAAAAAAGCCCATTTGCAAAGGAATCTATTACCAATAGATGGTGAGCTTGGCTACAATGTGAAATGCTTTAATACTTTTAGAGACTCTGATCCTAAAGGTCACGGGAAGCAATAGGCAAAGAAAGGAAGGACAAGGATAGGGAGTTTGGCCAGATCAGATACAGGAAGGACTGGCAGGCACTGCAGGTTCCTGCAGTCAAGGAGGCAAATCCAGGCTCTTCTTCATCAACCTTTCAATCACCTTTGAGGCCTGTGACTGCAGACTCAGCACTGGGGAATTAAATGGCTCTGAGTTTCTCTCAGGTGTTATATGCACAGGCAGGTGGGCCAGTTTCCATGGAGAACATTCAACAGGCCAGTGACCTGTTGAGTTCACTTCTGAACATTGTTGCCTTGTTGGCCTCAGCAGCACCCAACCCCCTCCTCTACTCAGGTGAGACTTCTCACTCCCCAGGCCCACAGGTGCCCAGAGGTGTGACATGTGCTCGTTCCACTTCATTCCTACCATCCTAATTCTCTTTACCTTAGCTTACAGAATCCTAGAGTGTCAAAGATTTAACAGAAGGAGAAAGAAGTGAGGTCAAGTGATTTGCCCAAGAAGCGTCCCCAATACAAAGCTTTTTGCCCACATTTTCCTGTTCAACTCACCAAAATCTTCCCTTTTTCTACGTCCATATCAAGTCCTCACCTTTAAAGTCCTAGAGTACTTAATGTCAAAATCCATTGCTGATTTCTGTATGTATCTTGACTCCTCAACTGAGAGGCTCAGGCCCTTCACCACAGGACCATACCTTATACACCAGGGCTCCCCAGACTTTAATGTGCTCACGGATCACCTGGTTTCTGGTTAAGATGGAGATTCTGATCCAGAAGGTCTGGGGCAGGGCCTGAGACTCTCCATTTCTAACACATTCCCTTGGAAATGGTGCTGATGCTGGTGGCCTAGCATGGCACTCAGTGATTGATTCTGCTTGCAGGAGTCCATTCTATCTGATAGACATTGGTTTTCTTGCCTGCAGCCTGTTAAAGGGATAATAATAATTTCCTTGTTATGGGGAGGCAGTGCAGTGTGGCAGGTTAAAGTACTGGCTTTGAACCACTCAAAAAGGTAATGTGGGCTTCCCTGGTGGCGCAGTGGTTGAGAGTCTGCCTGCCGATGCAGGGGACATGGGTTCATGCCCCGGTCTGGGAAGATCCCACATGCCGTGGAGCGGCTGGGCCTGTGAGCCATGGCCGCTGAGCCTGCGCATCTGGAGCCTGTGCTCCGCAACGGGAGAGGCCACAACAGTGAGAGGCCCGCGTACCGCAAAAAAAATAAAAAGGTAATGTTTATCAAGTACTTACTATGCGTCAGGCACTGTGATGAGCACTTTATACGCATTATTGGATTCAATCTTTTGAAAGAAGAACGTTAAGTAAAAAACAAACAAAAACCCATTGTGTTTTTTTTCCGAAAATAAGTATCTATTTCTTAAGTGATTTCTCTTTCTGTAGGACTACAGAGCCTCTACAGATTTTTAATACAGAGCTCCTTTAAGAAAACCTTAGTAAGTCTCCTGTTAGGATTTTTACATCAGCTGATATTTTAAAAATCATGACTGATTTTTCACAACTGCTGTTTTATGCCTTTTTTTCAATACAGAAACTTTAATAAGTAAACATATCTGTAATGTTATATGAGTATATGGAAAGTGTTTCAAAAGAATTTGAATCAACTAAAAGACAAGGGTGTTTAACTTGCATAACTCAGATAAGTGAATTATGAATTTATTAGAATAAAGTATAATTCTTATTTCTGGGTTTCAGGAGCTCAAGAATAGTAAGTTTTGCCAAAGCAAAAATGCATTTGTCTTGAGATTTCTTTTTTTTAAATAAATTTTTTTTTTTTTTTGCGGTATGCGGGCCTCTCACTGTTGTGGCCTCTCCCGTTGCGGAGCACAGGCTCCGGACGCGCAGGCTCCGGACGCGCAGGCTCAGCGGCCATGGCTCACGGGCCCAGCCGCTCCGCGGCACATGGGATCCTCCCAGACCGGGGCACGAACCCGTATCCCCTGCATCAGCAGGCGGACTCTCAACCACTTGCGCCACCAGGGAGGCCCCTAAATAAATTTTTATTGGAGTATAGTTAATGTCTTGAGATTTCTTTAGAATTCAAAATCTAAGTAGTGATCATTTTGTTGATTAAAAAATTACTTTTCATTCTCAAAAAGAAAATTCATGCTTCAGCAAATTTTTTCCCCTTGAGTTAAGAGGAATGTGTGTATGCGTGTGTATGCATATATATGTATGTATGTGTCTTCACAATAACCCTTTGACCTAAGTACTGTTATTCCCACTTTAAAGGCATAGAAGCAGAGGCTCCAGGAGGTGAAATGACTTGCCCACTCTTGCACTGTTTCTAGGAGCTGACCCAGGATACAAATCCAATTATGTCTGTTTCCAAAGCCCACTTTAAAAAAATTGTTTTATCTTGAAAAATTAAAAAACTTAAGAAAAATTTCAAGAATGAATATCTATATACTTTTCCTCTAGATTCACTGGTTCTCACCATTTGCAAAGCCCACATTCTTAATCATTCTACCATTTATTAGACGTATTGTGTTCTTAGGATATTACACAAATTTTCTGTGTTTAATATGTTTATCTGTAAGTGGATAAAAATATCTATATTGAGGGTTTTTAAAATGAAGGTTAACTGGATAATTATTCTCTTAGCAAATATTTATTCTCCTTCCATCCCAGGATGAATAAAAGCATTGTTCTAAATCAGGACAAAGCAAAGTAGCACAGTTGGTGCTCTCATAGAGCCAGAGTCAGAGATGGGGGGGAACAGACATTAAAAGGACATAGCAAGTAATTTCAGGTGGTCTAAGCACTGGGGAAGAGACAGAGTAGTCTGGAAGGCTTTCTGGAGGAGGTGACCTCTGGCCTGAGGCCTGACTCATGAAAGGGAGCGAACTGTGCGTAAATGGGGGCAGAATGGTCCAGCCTGCTCAGAGTGGGCAACTAACATCTCTTCATCCAACAGGAAAGAGAGATTGTGGAGTTTCCATTTGCAGAAATTATTTTTAGAAGAGAACACATGCTCTCAGATAGACTAGATAATCTGACAAAGGATAGCCCAGACGGGTAGGTTTTTATAATCTGTTCTAGCTTTTAACATCCACAGCTCTTTCACATGGTTGCATGCATGGATTTCTGAAAAACCATCTTTATAAAAGTGCCTTGAATTCCTTGGCGATTATTTCCTTTTAGGCATATAACTTTTAATATTAATAAACTGTTATTTACTAGTGGCAGTTGCTATCCAAGGAAGTCAGATTTTTGTTTCTGGAGTCTCAATAACCTTTTGTTTCTAATTTAGAAATTGGATGAAGACATGCACCAAAAAATTGCAAAGGAAATGAATCTCTCTGAAACTGCTTTTATCCAAAAACTACACCCAACTGACAACTTTACACAAAGTAAATACGCTTTTTTTTTTTTTTTTTTTTTTTTTTTTTTTAACCATTCCTGAATGGCACAAGAAGCTGCTTTTCCAGTGGGGGAATGATAGTTAAGGGAAATGTCCATTTACTATTTGCATGCAGATAGGAGGGAGAGGGGTAGCTTCTAATCTGGTTTTCATTTCATCTGGGGGAGCAGGTGTTGGTGAATTTGAGTGTTTCAGCTCCAGATCTAGCACTGGGGGGCCCTAGGAGGCTTGCCTAGACTTTGCTCCTCCTTTCACATGTTTCAGTGATGAATCATGCTAATGAAATATTTAGAAAAGAATAAGAAAATGAAAAGTTTATGACCCCCTTGTATGGGAATGATCTCGTCTCTCTTTGGTTTTTTCTCCTCTGAAGGTTTCTGCTTTGGATTAAGGTGGTTTACACCAGTGAGTGAGGTTCCTCTCTGTGGCCACGCTACCCTGGCTTCTGCAGCTGTGCTGTTTCACAAAATAAGTAATGTGATTTTCTTTTATGAACTTACCATTTAGCAAATAGCAAATATTTTTTAAAACTCTCACACATTCTTTCCTGTGAACTAAAGTGACTGGTATAAAGACACTGCAAAGTTTATTTCATGCGATTTATTATGCAGAAACAAAAACAGCAAGCTTCTATAACACTTTGATCTTTCAGAGTATGTACCATGCATGTTGGAAAGCCATGGTCATTGTTTCCTGGAATGCCATTTTCTTCTAAATAGGAGCTCTCTGGTCTCTGTGACAGACACAGGAGCAGAGCTTGCAAGGCAGAATAGTTGTCTAACATGATATGACATTGGGGAAACAAAAGACATAACTTTGCCCTGAATGTGTCCCCACCCACATTGAAATTCATTTCACAATAGGAGCTTTTTTACTCTGAACTTTAAATATTAATGAGCCCCAGCTGTATACATTTACCCTGTGAAGAGAGGATGCAGCACCTTAATCCTACCTGTTTCCATCTCAGCTACACTTAGTATAATAGATAAAGATCAGGGCTTTGTGGGAATGGGGCAGAGTGATGCCTGGAAATGTCCTAAAAGTGAAGATGGAAGCAGCCATGAATAAGTGTAGACAACAAACAGAAAGTTAAACAAGGAAATAAACAGGATGATACGACAGAGGGGTAACTGTGGGGAGTAGGGTATTGGAAAAAGAAGTTCTCTGGGGGAGCAACTTAGGTGGGGATGATAAGGGAAGGTGTTAATAGGTCAGGTTTGCCCAGAAAGCAGACTCTGAGACACACTGGCATGCCAGAAGAATTGGGGGCAGTGTTCTTGAGATCAGTATTGTTAAGGGAGTAAAGAAAGCAGAATTGAACACAGGGAGAAGTTGAACTGCAAAGTGGTAGCACCAAAGAAAGGCCTGATAGGCCTCCACAGGGTGGGCCTCAGGTTCGATGAGAAAACGCTTTGTAAATAATGATGTCTTACACCAATTATAGTGAGAAGAATTAAACTTTGGGTTTCAGAATGTAAATTTAATTTTGTGAAAGTTAATCAGCAGTGCTGAATTTTCTCACCTTTGAGATATGGTTAAGTATTACAGAAATATTAGGGAAGAGAAAAGAAGTCACAAATCTTTGTTTTCACTAAAAATGTTACCCACACTGAGGTAAGTGGCCCAAGTTGTATCAGTAACATGAAGGGATATTATATCAGGTTTGGTGATCTAATCTTTAAATCAAGATTTTATGTATAGTTTGGTTTGTTTATGGTAAGCTTGATTTGTTCATCTCAGACTGTTGTACATAACCTGTATGTTCTATTTGTCATCCCTTTGGCTTATCTTAAACTAGTAGAGTTTATAACTCTATAGTATTATAGGGGGATAGTTAAAAATCTGCATTAGAAAACATTATAGCATCCCTATGAGCTATGTTTAATTATTACCCCCAATTTATTGGTAAAATGAAATTAGTATAGTTTTAATTATTACCCCATTTTATTAATGAGGAAATTGAGGTTTAAGGAGATTAAATAATTTTTTCAAGGGCACAGCATGATGTCAAGTCCAATCAGTTATGTTCTTGGTTCTCAAGTTAGAATCCAGTGAGAGTTTTCTCCACTTAGGACCCCAGTAACCCAAACCTGGGACCCCTTTACTGGAAAGGACAACACTGCCAGAGAATCTAAGACTACATAACAGTGATCAAAACAGACGTGCAACTATATAACAATGTTTATTTTCCTACTTCTTGATTCCTTTCAAAAAGTTTTCTAGTTGACAAAATAGAATTCTTTTTTTGGTCAGAAAACATGAATAGCACCCTAACCTTTGTCACTCTGAGTGGGGAACTAAAGGCCAGAAGAGAAGAGGATGGTATCGTCCTGGACCTGCCTCTTTATCCAGCCCATCCCCAGGTCAGCTCTTTTTAATTTTTTTTTTTCTTTTGGCCGCCCTGCACGGCTTATGGGATCTTAGGTCCCCGACCAGGGATTGAACCAGGCCCTCGGCAGTGAGAGCATGGAGTCCTAACCACTGGACTGCCAGGGAATTCCCAGCTCTTTTTAATTATTGCCGTAAACTGACAGCTTTCCTGTTTTACAGTAGTTTTGTCTTTTTTCCCAATCTAGGACTTCCGTGAAGTGGAGGAATTGATAAAGGTTGGTGAAAAGAATCAAACCTGAGCCGTGTGATATGATCATCTTTTATCGTTTGAACAAAGATTTGGTACTATTTGATCTCAACAGATAGGCCTTCTACCAGTACAAGTGTTCCATTCTAAGCTTGGTTGAATACTGCACTGTGCATTTGAAATTTGAATTTAATATTGAATCTAGGGACTTCCCTGGTGGTCCAGTGGTAAAGAATCCACCTTACAATGCAGGGGATGGGTGTTTGATTCCTGGTTAGGGAACAAAGATCCCACATGCCTTGGGGCAACTAAGCCCGTGCACCTCAACGATAGAGCCGTCGTGCACAAACTACAGACCCCGAGAGCCACAACTAGAGAGAGAAGACCCACACGCCACAACTAGAGGGAAGTGCGTGTGCCACAACTAGAGAGAAGCCCTTGCGCCACAACAAAGACCCGACAGCCAGAAAAAAAAAAAAAGAAAAATAATATTGCCTCTATTTAGTGAGAAGGTTGACCAGTTTTCCCTGACTCTTCATTATCCGATTAGCCTCCATGGAAAGGTGGGGAAGGGGAGACTGTCGTGTGGCAGGCTGAGAGTGAAAAGAAAGAGTGGAAATTGCCTGGCAGCTGTTGGTGTCCTGATGTCTTTAGTAGAGAATACGCCTGAGATGACAGGGCTGTGCTTTGATGGAAGAGAGCAGGAAAGCATGGGAACCTCAATAGAAAAGACAAGATACATAGACTGGCCTCCTCAAGGGTCTGTGTGGGGATGGGGCTTGATGATGACGATGATGACAATGAACATTTTTGAGTCTCCCCTGTGCAGTGCCACGCACTAAGTGATTTTTCATTTATTTATTTATTTTTTTTGCGGTACACGGGCCTCTCACTGTTGTGGCCTCTCCCGCTGCGGAGCACAGGCTCCGGACGCGCAGGCTCAGCGGCCATGGCTCACGGGACCAGCCGCTCCGCGGCATGTGGGATCCTCCCGGACCGGGGCACGAACCCGCGTCCCCTGCATCGGCAGGCGGACTCTCAACCACTGCGCCACCAGGGAAGCCCTAAGTGTTTTAATGTATTATCTGATTTAATTCTCACTGCCACCCAGTGCAGCAGGCACTACAGTTGTCTCCCAGAGATTCCAGAAGGCCAGAACAGGCTTGGATGGCCAGGTGCTTAGTTTGTAGAGCAGGAAGGGCCCAGGTCAGGACCAGGCCAAGGGCAGCCATGAGAAAAAATGATTCTGTAAAATGGCATATTATGGTATTTCTCAGTGAATTTTCAACTCAGCATTTATAATCTCTTTAGTGTTTTGCTTTAAGTTTTCAGAGTATAAGCAAGTATCATGGATTCTGATTTTACCCTCAGCTCTACCTATGGCTTGGGTTTTGGGAGACAAGCCAAATTCATAAATGAACTACTTTAAACATATTGGCAAGAAAATGGAAAATATTCACAGTGCTAGACCTTGTTCATGGTAGAAAGAGCTTAACCTGATCTCTCTAAGCCCCAGGATCGGCATTTGTAAAATGAGGATGATGAAGTGTTATTTATTGTGAGTATTGTCATTTCGTGTTCCTAGAAACTGGCAATAAGATTCTCAGCTGAGAATTAAACTTTCAAATTGACATAAGGATCCATGCAGAGAAGGGCTGGATGACCCTTCAGAGAGACTGAAAGTTCCCGGAGAGCAGATGGGATCGGGCTGTAGGCGTTCCCATTTCTGGGTGGGGGGAACGTTGGTCAGCAGTAGTCACAGAGGCAGACATTCCAGGCATCACCCATGGCAGAGGGAGTCTTGGCCATAGGACCTAGAACACTTCAGTCCCTAAAGAAGATTAGAGAACCTGAAGCCACCTAGTGACAACCAGACAACTACCGTGTAACTCTTGTCTGTTCTGAAGGCAGCTGGTGGTGGTGCCACAGGATGACTCAGAGGGGCTTTTGTCCCCTCATAATCTCCCTCAACACCCCAAGCCAGCAAAGACAAGACAAACATACAGTGTCTTGGATATGAGTGAGGCTATGTGCAGCCCGGTAAAGGGTGAATCAAGGTATCTCTAGAAAATGTTGCTACGTTCTTGGTCTGTAGCATACAGTCTGCGTGAGAACAGCGAGCTTGCCAAGCAGAGCAGCACTGAGACAAGTGCCCTCGTCCCCACTTCCAGTCAGACTGCTGGCCCTGAGTCCTTCCCATGTGGAAGCTTCTAGTTACTGCTACAGGAACTCCACATATTATTTCACTTAATCCTCACAACAACTCCAAGAGGCAGGCATGAAGCCCCCACCTCTACAGATAGTAGACAGTAGTACTTCAGAACTTTGACTCCAGGGCCCCTCAGACCTGGGTCAAGGGGTGTGTGTGTGTGTGTGTGACCTTGGGCCTCTCTGAATCTTCTTATCTGTGGGGAAAATACCCACTTGAAGGAGTTGTGTGTTGAGGCACGTAGTAACACGTGTGAACAATGCCTATCTTTGGCTAAACTCAGAGGGTAAACTCAACCGTCATCAAGGTCTCTGGCTGCCAGGAAACTGGCCTTCTTGAGCAATACCTTGAGTCCTGAAACTGACCTGAAACTCCTGGGATTGGAGATGTTGGGTGTGCCAGGCACAGAGCAGACGCTCATGGGAGGTTGCTCTCCAAACATGGGTCAAATTCATAAATTCCTGAGGAGGTTTTGGTCTGTCTCCATAGACTGCCATAGGTGACACACTGGTTCAGGACATCCGCTATTCCCCAGATACCCGAAAGCTCCTGGTCCGGCTCAGTGATACTTACAACAGGTAAACAAGATTTTTGGCTTCGTCAGCACCCTGGGGAAGACCGAGCACCCAGATTTATAGCTCTGGCTTGGTCTGGCTGTGCCATGTTCCGTCAAACCATGATTTACACAGCCAGAGAGTTTTGTTCCCCTCCTGGTGAGCCATTTGGCAAGCTGCATCCCGGCCTGCTTTACAGAGTGTGGGTAGTGGGTAGTCTATTGAATGGCTTTGTCCTGATCCACCCCGTTTATGAACAAGGTCATTTCTGGAGAGCCTGAAAGTGAACACACAGAATCTGCCGCAAGTGGAAAACACGGGGAAGGTGAAAGGACTCATTCTCACCATCAAGGGAGAGCCTGATGGGCAGACTCAAGTGTTTGACTTTTACTCCAGATATTTCGCTCCATGGTTTGGTTTGGCTGAAGACCCCGTAACAGGTACTTTTTGACTTGAGTCCTGAAGAGGGCTAAACTGTGGGGAGGGAGGAGGATAACAAGTAGCTGTTTATGTGCCCTCCACGTGACCTTTCAGGTTGTTTGGTTTTTGAGCTGCCTTTGTTTCCCTACCTCCCCCTCCCCCATCCCTTCACTGAAGTGTCATGTGAAAAACACAGAGTTAAGGAGACAGTCTAGCAGGATTAAACTAGTGTCAGACAGCCTGGGTTTGCATCCTAGCTTCCTAGCCGTTGACCTTGGGCAAATGACTTAACATTTTTTTTTAGATTTTTTTTGATGTGGACCATTTTTTAAAAAGTCTTTATTGAATTTGTTACAATATTGCTTCGATTTTTATGTTTTGGAGTTTTTTTTTTTTTTTCTGGCCACGAGGCCTGTGGGATCTTAGCTCCTCGACCAGGGATTGAACCCACACCCCCTACGCCAGAAGGCAAAGTCTGAACCACTGGACCACCAGGGAAGTCCCTGACTTAACTTTTTAAAGCTTTTGTTCCATGGCTATAAAATATGGATAATACCTCATAGGTTATGTAAACACAACGCATGTTAAGTGCTCAGCACAGTGCCTGGCACATGGTAAGTGCCCAATAGCTATTAGGTATTTTAATAATAACAACAAAACTGGCTCCCTGAGCCAACACTTCTAGAGCTGCCATTTGCAAAATCCAGTGGCCAATGTCCACTACATTCCCAAAGCCTTTTTTCCTTTTCAGTGACCAGCCTGCATGATCATTGATCTAGATAAGAATTGGTTTTTGAAGAATCAAGCCCTGGACTGCTGGTGGGAAATTGGGACAGGCATAGTGGTTTTGTTTTTTCCTCCCCTCCTCATTTCCCTGACCTGCCCACAAAGTGGGTGGGATGGGTTCAGGAACATGGGTATTCAGGATCTTCTACCAGACAGAAGCAGAGGGATGAAATCAAAGATGGGCAAAAATGTGAAGCCTCGTACTTTCATCCTCCTTGAGAAGAATGGGCTGAGCCGCAAAAGGGGGGATGCTGGATGGAGGAGGCTGGTGGATGGGATAGTGGCCAGGGTAAAAGGAGGCTGAGCAGAGACTGTGAGCCTCCTGTTCTGGTCAGATGGCAGGGGCTGGGATGGTTTCAGGGCCTTGACTTAGTTACTCTGAGGAACAAAATATGTGAAATTCAAAGCTCAGCAAGCAAGCAAGCACTTTTAAAGACTCAGGAAAATGCCCAGCGACTGTTGGTCCAACTCAACCCTCCCCAATAGAAAAGAAGTTCTGAGTGGACTTACACTTGCACAGCTGCTTCCCAAAGATTTTAATTACTACAGAGGGCAAGTTTTTCCCCCTGTAATAATGCTTTTCTAGAGTGGGAAGGGCAGCGATGACCAACCATTTCAGTTTGCTTGAGACTGAAGGACTTCTCAGCATACAGGATCTTCAGTTCTAAAACCAGGACAGTCTCAGGCATACTGGGATGCTTGGGCACCCTATGTGGACCTCCCATAACATTAGTAAGTTTTCCTGAAGGAGAGACCTTTTCCAAACCATTTTTTTTTCTCCCAAAGACTTTTCTGTCAGTTATTACTTTACATTTTGTTTCTTCATTTTATTTATTTATTTATTTTTGTGGCACACGGACCTCTCACTGTTGTGGCCTCTCCCATTGCGGAGCACAGGCTCTGGACACGCAGGCTCAGCGGCCACGGCCCACGGGCCCAGCCGCTCCGCGGCATGTGGGATCTTCCCAGACCAGGACACGAACCCGTGTCCTCTGCATCGGCAGACGGACTCTCAACCACTGCGCCACCAGGGAAGCCCTGTTTCTTCATTTTAATATCTATTCTCTGATCTAAACCTAGGGCACAATCATATGAAAAAATACCTCACTAAAAGAAAGTTCTTCTGGCACCGAAAAC
Source organism: Mesoplodon densirostris (assembly GCF_025265405.1). NCBI lineage: Eukaryota > Metazoa > Chordata > Mammalia > Artiodactyla > Ziphiidae > Mesoplodon > Mesoplodon densirostris. The sequence goes on from NC_082661.1 coordinate 180,653,524, forward strand.
CTGTGAATGCTGACTTGGTGGGAAATATAGCCTTTTGTCAGAATTCCACCTTTTCTTTCATGTTTGTCCTAAGAGGAAGGAGATATTTTTCCCTTGAAAGATGTAGACAGATTTATGTGAAGACCTTGATTCTACCAGGGGCTGACAATGAACTGGTAGACAAGACAAGAATTAAAACCTACAGTTTAGGGGTTTCCCTGGTGGCGCAGTGGTTGAAAGTCCGCCTGCCGATGCAGGGGACACGAGTTTGTGCTCCGGTCCGGGAAGATCCCACATGCCGCGGAGCGGCTGGGCCCGTGAGTCGTGGCCGCTGAGCCTGCGCGTCCGGAGCCTGTGCGTACCACAAAAAAAAAAAAAAAAAAAAAAAAAAACCTACAGTTTAATTCAGCCTTCAGAAAGTATAAGACAGCGGATACATCGTTTGGAGGAGTTAGCCGTAAATTCTATGTCTTCCTTTCTATTTCCATCCTTAATTCCACACTTGGCTGTGGCCACGGCCAACATAATGACTAAGTCATCTAAGGTTTAGTCAAAGTGAATAGTTGATTGTTTATGAACTTAGCACAGAGTTGCCCCTGTTTTCTTTGGTATTGTACCATAACTTTTCACTTCTTTTAAGGGTCTGCACATACTGTTCTCAGCAGCTACTGGTCCCAGCAACTGGGGAAGAAAGCCATGCACGGTAGGACAGTTCTTTTTCAAATTTTAAAAAATTTGATTAACTTGAAGCTAGTATCTCTTCTCATATGTACTATCCACTTGAATATGTAATAAAATGTTAACTATCACCCACGTGAAAACGAGAGGTTTCAAATTCCTTCCCCCTGAACCTTCTACTCAAAACATCCTCCACCCCAAACATCTTCCACCTCTGTCTCTCCCAACACAAGGGCACACTTCTAATACAGTAAGTACCCAATAAATGTTTGTTGAATAAAGTTAACTAGCTGTGTAACTTTGGCCCAGAAAGGTTATTTATAATGTGACAAGTTGAGACTGGATGATTACCAAGGTTCCTTACTGCCATTGCTAGTTATGAGATTAAATCAAACAAACTGCTTTGGAACCAAGTCTCCTAGTGATTTACATGTTGCCTGAGGCAGAGATAATAAATGGCAGCCAGTGGAATTTACACAGCTAGTACTACGTAGCTAGTAGTCTGTATGTGGTACAGGCTACACAATCAAAGTAGGAGTTTGACTTTCAAGGATGGAGGTTCTTACTTAGTGGGATGGTTAAGCCTCTGTGACCCTGATTTGGGAATAGCACGGTGGCTGTTCTCTTTCTTTGGTGAGCCTAATTACTCCCCTAAACTTAGGAAGCCTGAGGCTGTGCCTCATGGTTGCCTGACAAGTGTGGTTGCTTGCTAACCGCAATGAGTAAAGAACTCCCTTTGTCCTATTCAGACCTCGGAAGGTGGGGCCTTTTCAGAAGGGCCAAGAGCACCCCTCTTTATCTTCTTAGACTTTTAGTCCTAGCCTCTGTCTTTTCACATGTGCTTGCCTTCTCCTAGACAGAGCCAGGGAGGATGCTATATGGGCAGGGTATGTCTGGGGCATTACAGGAAGTAATAGAGGAAGTGGCTCAGAAAGCGAAGCTGTAGAGCTGTGTATTTTGTGGGTCAAATTGCGTCTGTGGTCTCAGTCCTCAGGAGAATGGGGTGGGCTGGGCAATACCATGCACAGATGAAGGAATGCATTCTATTTAAAAAAATTTTAAGATTAATTGATTTTTATTAAGGTAACATTGATTTATAACATTATATAAGTTTCACATGTACATTGTATTCCTGCTTCTATATACCCTACAACGTGCTCACCACCAAAAATTTATTTTCCATCTTTCACCGTACAGTTGATCCCCTTTACCCATTTTGATCTCCCTGCCCCTCCCTGACCCTTTGCCTCTGGCAACCACCCTCTGTTCTCTGTGTCTATGTATTTGTGTTTGGTTTGTTCATTTATTTTGTTTTTGTTTGTTTGAAGGAATGTGTTCTTTAAACTGACCGGGGAGGATTCTAGAGCTTGTAATACGTGGTCTCTCACTATGTCCTGTTAATTAAAAAGGGTGAAAATGATCTTAATTTGTGACTTGTTTTGTTTTCTTTAGCCTTTCAGTGTTCCAGCCGGGGAGGAGAATTGAAGATTTCCCTGCGTCCTGATGGACGAGTTGACATCAAGGGAGGTGCTGCTCTTGTTTTAGAGGGCACGCTGACGGCCTAGATGCGCTTTTGCGCGACGCTGCAATCTTGATTTACTAAGTATTTTCCACGTAGAAAGAAATGTAAAGGGCTGCTTTGAATAAAGTTTGCATAGTAGTCTACTTAATCCTCACCTTAGACATAGAACAGCAAAGACATATTAATGGAATTTTAATAATGCTTCCTGACTAATTAACGAATGGAGTTTTGGCTCTACCTGTGAGTATATTTGAAATGTAAGTAAACAATAACGAAGAATAATCTTGTCACCTTTGATTATGAGCACCAATCACAAAATGAGGAACAAATTTATGAGGAGTAAGATCAAACCATTTAAACTTCGGTGTGAGTACCAGATAGACTATTTTGCAGCCATTGAAATGACCCAATAACTGTGAGGAAATATAAAAAAAAATTTCATGATACAATACCAAGAAAGAAAATCACAGTAGAGTATAAACTGTTAGCAATGTTATGCTGTGTCTGTGGAGAATACGAATTTATATGGACAAAGATGGATCACAAAGATAGAAAAGTGAAAAGAGTTCACGCGTGGAGGGTAAGATTGGAGTAATTTTAATGTACCTAAAAAGTTATTTTCTTCATTGGAACACACTCATGTTTAATAACTAAAAATCAGGACATGTAACTAAATAACTAAAAAGCCCAGAAATTTTAAAAAATGTATGTGTGATAGAGTGGTAGTAAATTTAAACACGAAAAGTAATATCTTGCCTCTTTCCAAGTTCTTTTTGGGGTGGGAATTCCCCTTGCTGTGGCTCCCATGTATTCTGCAAGTTAGGTGCCCAGCTGGGATCTGAATTCCCAGCCCATGTGTCAGATCTACTGCTCAGCAATCTGACATGGTTGGTAAAAAGCAATTTGCTGTCTCCTGTGTATAAGACACCGGGCTAGAAGCTGGTGGGGTGGAGAGCTGGGGGCCAGACTGCAAAGGAGATTAGAGGGGAAGCTTATAGAGCTCTCAAGGGACTCTAACTGGGAAAACCAGGCTCAGCCTTTCATGAAAAGATAATGAGCACTTGCACTGGTCTGTGATTAGGGTCTACATATGGCAGACACTGAATGCTATGGCGTAGTCTGGGGAGTGTTGAAGGACAGGGCTTCGAAAGACTGGGGCATGAGCAAGGCTTCAGAGATGAATGCACATGGCATGTCTGGGTTTTGTCTAGAGCTTCTACATCTTGAAAGTAGTTAGGTTTTATGGGGGCTGAGAGAAATAAAAGAAAGTAATTATTAAACTTACAATCCAGTTGAAGAGATAGCATGTAAACACAAGGATAGATAAATAATACTGTAAGCTGTTTTTTTTTTGTTGTTGTTGTTGTTGTTTTTTGCGGTACGCGGGCCTCTCACTGTTGTGGCCTTTCCCGTTGCGGAGCACAGGCTCTGGACGCGCAGGCTCAGCGGTCATGGCTCACGGGACCAGCCACTCTGCGGCATGTGGGATCTTCCCGGACCGGGGCACGAACCCACATCCCCTGCATTGGCAGGCGGACTCTCAACCACTGCGCCACCAGGGAAGCCCTGTAAGCTATTTTTATTGTTGTTTTTTAAACTATTAAAACCTATAGAAAGGACATAGGAATCATGGCGATTGTGAGTCATCCCCAGGGTATGAGAAAGGGAGAACTATGGTTCTCCAGGTGTGGTTCCTAGACAAGTAGCATCTGCACCACCTGGGAGCTTGTTAGAAAAGCAAATTCTCAGGCCCCATCCCAGACCCACTGAATCAGAAGCTCTGGAGATGGAGACCAGAAATCTGGTTTTTAACAAGCCCTCCAGGTGATCCTGGTGTACACTTAGGTTTGAGAACCACTAGTATTCAGCCACTGTTTTCTTCCCTCCCAAATGACAATTGCCTATGTAGCTCAATAACTTTAAATGTGCATTATCTCAAAATCTCCTTGACCATACCAATATACTTGCTGCTTAGTGCAGTTTTGGAGGAGCTGGGTTTTTTTTTTTTCTCTCTTAGTTTCCAGTTCTGTTCAGCATAGACAAATTAGCTGTGCTCAGGTGGGAGCTGTTCAGTAAAATGTTGGTAATATACAGATTAGTTAATCAGCCATGATTTATTAATGATGAATTAATTACACCTGATTGTGCAGTTCTGCTAGCTAAATGGAGCTTTAAAGGAGTTATTTTATTAATCATCATGGTGCTAATTGCAGACACTTACAGAAGGATCACTAATTAAACATGCAACCATATGCAAAACAAGTTGGGCTGCTGAGACCTGCAAGAATAAGAAACCCTGATTTTTAGGGGAGCCAAAACATTTTATTTTATGCAATATTAGGGAGTTGGCTTGGCAATATTAATCATTCACTGCAAGTGAATATTGTAATCTTTCCCAGCAGGGATTGATCCCTATATCAAAAAGTGTATAGCACTCTAGTGAGATTCTAGTACAGGGGAAGATCATTCAAGCCTATTTTCTCTTTTATACACATGCAAAATGGCTTTTGCTGAACAGAGACCATTGATTGATGGGATGGGACTTACAGCAGAGACAGTCAAAACCACAAACCAGTCCTTCATGTCAGAGAGCATCAGGTGAGTGCGAGACTGAACTCTTGGAGACCATGAACACCCTGTGAATTGAATCACAATAAGAGGAGTCACAGCCTTGTACTATTGGAGCAGAGAAAGAAATGAGACTGTCCAGCTGAAGGGCATCAGGTAAACTCAAGGATAGCAAAAGAATGGGAAAATTGTTTTCAATTTTTAGCTCAAGATAGATTAAAGCCATTTCCTGACTTTTTGTTGTTATGATTATTTGTTTGGAGTTATGCAGCATCATTGTGAATAGTCAAGGAGGTACTGGCCAACTTCCTCCAAGGAAGCCAAGGTGGCCAGGTGCTACCTCTCTCTGCACCTCAGGGGGCAGTCATGCTACTCGGGCTCCGCCAAATCAGAAACCATCTCTTGGGAATGTGGATCCTGAACAAGGGAAGCAGTACTGTAGAGGTGGCTAGAGACCTATACTATAGAGATCCATACTATAGCTCATTCTAGCTTGTTCTAACATTATTAGCTGTTCCACCATTTAATCAATCCCCTCAGTCTCCTGTTTATTTTTATTTTTATTTTTGGCTACACCTCACAGCATGCAATATCTTATTTCCCCAACCAGGGATCAAACCCGTGCCCCCTGCAGTGGAATCACAGAGTCTTAACCACTGGACCACCAGGGAATTCCCCCCTCAGTCTCCTATTGAAGACCTTTGATTTTATTTCCTGATGCTTTACCATTAGAAGCTGTACTGTAGAGAGAAACTTTATTTTATTTTCTATGTCCTGGTACTTTTATTTCTTTAGGATAGACTTGAGAGAGAGAGATTTCTGGTTTGAATAATGTGTGTATTTTGGGGGACTTCCCTGGTAGTCCAGTGGTTAAGACTCCACGCTTCCAATGCAGGTGGCATGGGTTCGATCCCTGGTGGGGGAAATAAGATCTCACATGCAAAAAAAAAAAGAGGAATATGTGTGTTTTTCATTTTAGTAGGTATTGTCAGATACCCTTCCAAAAGAGACCGCAGCTGTTCATGTTGCCAGAGCACTGTATCCTTTTCACCACAACCCACCAGCAGAATTTTGCTAATGTGATAAGTGATAGCTTAGTATTCCTTACTTTGCATTTACCTGATTAGGAAAGTTAAACATCTTTTGTTGCAGTAACATGCTACTTATATTTTATCTTCTCTGAACTCTCTATTCATGTATTTTGCTTATTTTCAATTGCATTTTGTTACCAGTTTCTTTATTATGAGCTTTTATCTGTCATAGGTGTGGAAATATTCTCCCCAATGTTTTGATGTATATTAAGGCAGTCATTATTATCCTTGTTTTATAGATGAGGAAAGTAATGCTCAGAAAAGAAATTGACTTGCTTAAGTTTACTTTGCTAGTGAGATGATTAGATCTGGATTCAAAACAAGGCTATGTGATTACAAATCTAGTGCCCTTGCTATACTTCAAGGAATATTCCTAGAGGGTTGCTTTGGTTACTGTCCTGTATAATATTACCCCCAAATTTACATGTATGCTCGGAGATTCTGTGGGTCCCCAGGAATTTGCATGGGACATATTCGGAAGGCTTGTTTCTACTCCACCTGGTGTCAGCCAGGGTGGTTCAAAGGTAGGGCTGGGATCATCAAAGTCTTGTTTACACACATTTGGAGCCTGAGTTGAGGACAGTGAAACAGCTGAGAGTTGAAACAGCTGAGAGTTGGAACAGTAAGGCCTCCTTTTTCTTTTTTAATTTTTATTTTATTTTATTTATTTATTTGGTTGTGCCAGGTCTTAGTTGTGGCTGGCGGGCTCCTTAGTTGTGGCTTACTGGCTCCTTAGTTGTGGCACATATGCTCCTTACTTGTGGCATGCAAACTCTTAGTTGCAGCAGGCATGTGGGATCTAGTTCCCTGATCAGGCCCCCTGCATGGGGAGTGCAGAATCTTAACCACTGCACCACCAGGGAAGTCCCCAGTTAGGCCTCCTTGAACACCTTTATCTCTACATAATCTCTCCACGTGATGTTTCCAGCATGGCGGGTTTAGGAGAGCTGGACTTCCTCCATGTAGGCTTGGCTCCCAAGGCCCCAAGAAAACAAAGTGGAAGCTGTCTCACCTTTTATGACTATACCAGGAAGTCACATGATTTTACTTCTGCCACATTCTATTGGTTGAGGCATTTATGAAGGTCTGTCCAGGCTCATGGGGCAGGGACACAAATCCCACCTCTTAATGGAGGATTGTTAATGTCACGTTGTAATAAGAGCATATGAGATGGGGTATATTTGACTGCAGCAATCTTTGGAAAAATACGATCTACCACAAGAGTGTTTTGGGGAATTTCCCATATTCTCGGGAAATTGGAGACATAAATGGTTAGCAAGGACAAGAAATACCTCCATTTAAAAGAAGAAAACTTGGTGTTAACCCTGAATCTTTTTTTTTAATAGAGGAACAACAACTATAGTCATTGAGCCATCATCAACAAACATATGGATGTGTTTATAGATCATCATCAAAAACTTATGAAAATGTTCTTAGCCTACTGAAGATACTTTCAAGGAACCAGAAACATTTAAGTGTCGATTTTATGGACTTTGTGGGCTCTCAAGCCTACTCTGCAAAGGAGATGGACCAGACTGGATCTATTCCACACTCAGAGTTAAACAGTGTTCCTTGGCTTAGCCTTTACCTTCATTTGTTTGGGCTGCTATAACAAAAATACCATAGACTAGGTGGCTTATAAACAATAAACATTTATTTCTCATGGTTCTGGAAAGTAGCAGTCCAAGATCAAGGCAGTGGCAGATTTGATGTCTGGTGAGAGCCTGCTTCCTGGTTCATAGATGGCAATCTTCTTGTTGTGTCTTTTTTTATAAGGGCACTAATCTGATTCATGAGGGCTCCACCCTCATGACCTAAGCACTTTCCAAAGGCCCCACCTCCATGTACCATCACACTGGGGATTCAGTTTCAACATATGAATTTTGGGGACACACAAACTTTCAGTCTATGGCAGCCATTCTGGGGCAATGGCAGATGTTCTGGGGCAATGCCTTGTAGTTACTGTTTTCTGATGCTGCCAAATTCTTCCAGAGAGGCCAGAGCGGCCATTGTCGGGGATGAGTGTTTTGGGTTTTTTAAAATATTTATATATGTGGCTGCACCGGGTCTTAGTGGCCACACGTGGGATCTTCGTTTTGGCATGCGGGATCTTTTTAGTTGTGGTATGCAGGCTCTTAGTTGCAGCATGTGGGATCTAGTTCCTTGACCAGGGATCAAGCCCAGGCATCCTGCATTGGGAGCACGGAGTCTTAACCACTGGACCACCAGGGAAGTCCCGGGATGAGTGGTTTATGACTTTGTGCAAGAACCGTTGAGGTTATCACAATACCTTTGGGCCAGGTTATTTTAAGTTACAATAGACCGTTTGTGAATTTCATCAACCAACTGGAGGCTCTTCGTAGCTAAAGTCATGATTTCAGCAAAAAAGAAAAGAAAAGGTAAGTTAAAAGTGAACACCTGTTCTTCTAAAATTGCTCTACTGCAGGTACCAGCCCTAGAGAGTTGGCAGATGGTTTTGTGTTTCTAAGCCTGACCTTAGCAGCCCTTCATCAATCTTAAGCTGATTGATTCTCAAGAAAAAGGAGACTCTGGTTTCCCAGGGTACCCAAGACACCTTTGATTTAGTTACTACCTGAAGACCAATTAATTGGTCCACACTGGTTCTCTCAAGTTTTCCTAACAAAGCTAGGAAATCCTGGGCACAGCCTGACTGGGGAGGCTTTTTACTAGCTCATTAATTACTGTCACCCTAGACATGGATAATTCTAAAAGAAAGAAAAACCATCATTCTGCACTGGGGAAGATAGGTGATTTCCAAGGCCTGCAGCTATCTTGCATTGTGATTCCTGTAGCCAAGGGGCTCCCGTCTTTAAAAAACCTCCACCCATAGGACTGAAACTACCAACTTCTTTTCCCATTGCATCTTAACTCATGGCTGCCAGGGGAGCTTGTCAAACATGAGAGAATCTGCCCCTTGACTATCAGGTACTTCTTAGTTTTTAAATTTAGCATTGTTTACTTAAGTTATTTTTAAGTCAAATGGAATTGTACTGGTTTTTTATGACTGTATGGTTAGGCCACCCAGGCCACTCAAGGTGTCTGTTCTCTTGCTCTCTGTTCATCCCCTTGACCAGTGCCTGCTTCATCTATACCTACTCCCATGACCGACCTTCCTATGTATGTACTTGCCCCAGACCCCAGCTAGTAACTGTTCTAATCTTTAGATCTGATAGCTTCTCAAAAGGGCAGTGAGGGGCGTGCCCTTCTGCTAGTTTCCCCGGTAACCAATGAGCCAACCTGATATCTCTTCCCCCCGCCCCGCCCCCCAGGAGCCAAGACTGCGGCCATCTTGCCCACCAGCCACCGCACACAGTGGGGGCTTGGCTCCAGGACCTTGCTTCAGACATGTAAGCTCTGCCATCCATCAACCCATAGATATCTCTGCTGCTGACTCCAGGCTTTCTTGAAGCTGGTCAAGTACAGGGCTTGCAAGCCTGCAGGGTGCAGCCCAACAACGACATAGAATTAGTTCATAATCAACTCTCAGTTATCCTCTGGATGGATACCTGGGGATCTCACTCTTCTCACCCTCTCAGCTGGTTTCCCCTCTTCTGTGTCTTACCTGGACCCATTTCTCTCCTGGTCTCCCTTCAGTCTTTGCTCTTCATTCCAAGCTGGAGCCTAACTGGGAAGAGTCAGGGTGGGATGTGGGGGTGTGTTGTTAATGTGATAAGAAGTAATAGAACAGCATACTCATGTTAACCAGTAGGTGCTCTATGACTCTTCTCCTTTAAGAGGACAACCATAAGTTGGCTTTTGCTACTAAGAACTTCCTTCTCATGGTCAATATTATTTCTTGGTAGTAAAAGTAAAAGATAAAGTGGGGGGCTTCCCTGGTGGCGCAGTGGTTGAGAGTCCACCTGCTGATGCAGGGGACACGGGTTCGTGCCCTGGTCCAGGAGGATCCCACATGCCGCGGAGTGGCTGGGCCCGTGAGCCATGGCCACTGGGCCTGCGCACCTGGAGCCTGTGCTCCGCGACGGGAGAGGCCACAGCAGTGAGAGGCCCGCGTACCGTGAAACAAAAACAAGCAAAAAAAAAGATAAACTGGGGGCTCCCCTGGTGGTGCAGTGGTTAAGAATCCGCCTGCCAATTCAGGGGACATGGGTTCGAGCCCTGGTCTGGGAAGACCCCACATGCCACGGAGCAACTAAGCCCGTGCAAGTACTGAGCCTGTGCTCTAGAGCCCGCGAGCCACAACTACTGAGCCCGTGTGCCACAACTACTGAAGCCTGTGCGCCTAGAGCCCGTGCTCCACAACAAGAGAAGCCACGTCAATGAGGAGCCCGCACACCACAACGAAGAGTAGCCCCCACTCGCCACAACTAGAGAAAGCCCACGTTCAGAAACGAAGACCCAATGCAGCCAAAAATAAATATATAAATTTATTTTTTAAAAAAAAGATAAACTGGGGCATATTTTAAAAATTTAAGAGTTTATTTGAGCAAACATCTATTCCAATCAGGCAGTGCCAAACCAGAAGTGGTTGGGGCACTTCACTGCCAGGGCCTGGGGCAAGACTTTATTATCGAGAAGACTTTGAAGCAGAGCAAGGAAATTGTTTGATTGGCTAAGCTCAAACATCGTTTGGGAAAGCCTAGTTGGCTGTCTGTGATTGGTTGTCCTTAGGTTTTGACTTTTTACCCTTGAGGCATTTATGGGCTTAGGTTTTGGTTTGCTTATGTAGCTAAGTATGAGAACCACCTGAGTCTATAACGACCTCCTTGTTTATTTATTTTTTGTTTATTTTGAAAGGCCTCCTTGTTTAATTAACAGTATTGTACACATTAAAATTTTTGATTGTGGACAATTTCAAGCATGCACAAAAACAAAGCAAATATTGATACTATAGTTACTACTCCTGGCTTTCTTCCCTGCTGCTCCCCACCCCATGCACCCATCATGCAGCTTCAACGTTTATCAACTCATAAACAATTAATTCTGTTTCACAGATACCCCCCAAACCCAGGTGTTCTGTGCTCCGTGTTTGGGGTTACCTGAAACCCCATTTTCTCAGCTGAACATGCCCAGGAGGCAACCCTGGGTAAAGCAGACTCCTGCCGGTCTGTGTCTTCCACTCCATCCTGTGGACTGAGGCTTGAGAACACCTCGAGTGTCACTTTCTATTATATTGATGGGGAAACCCGAGGAGTCCTGGTGGCAGGCTGGACAAAAGGACAGCTGTGCTGGGCTGCCCACAAATTAGGGCATCTTTGGAGGCTGTCCTCCAATTCCCAGTTAATTTTTAGGAGAGCTTTAATTATGCCATCAACAGTCCTCACTTAAACAATCACACACGCTCTGGCTGGGGGAGAAATGAGTGACTGACTAGATTTGCATAACCATTTACCCTAATTAGAATGTCAAAAGTTGGTGGCAAAGAGGCCAAGTTGTGCTGTGACTTAGTATCATTTTAATTTAGTCCAATTTCCTATTATTGCAACTGTCTTCCTCCTTGCATCTCAGATCCTCTTCTAAACCATTTGTAGCAAAAACAGAATGGAAAGCAGAACAACTAATAATAACTCACTTGAAGGCTGAACTCCTGAAAAACTCTAAAGGTTTCTTTCCTTAATCCAAACCATGATTTTAGTTTTCATCTAAACTTATAATTGCATGAACATTTAGATTTAGGTAATTTAGGCAGACACTTAGCTTTGAATCCAGAAGCCTCCTCTTTACGTGTTTGTGTGTGTGTGTGTGTGTGTTGTATAAAGTAGTAGAATCATCTGCCAGTTGTCCCATGAGAAAAAATATTGTCTTTGAATAGTTACTTTTATTCCAATGTTTTAACACAAGGATTGGTGTGTAATAATAATAATTGTAAGATATACTCATTAATAGGTAATATTATTTTAAATAATGTGTAAAGCTTCTATGACACACGTTTTGAACTATAAGATTTGAA